>NC_085000.1:17135227-17180227 GCF_963854185.1 Sardina pilchardus | reverse complement strand
TTCAACCTTTACATGTGCAAGTATGTGTGTGTGTGTGTGTGTGTGTGTGTGTGTGTGTGTGTGTGTGTGTGTGTGTGTGTGTGTGCGCGTGTGTGTGTGTGTGCGTGTGCGTGTGCGTGTGCGTGTGTGTGTGTGTGTGTGTGTGTGTGCACTGCACTTGTAGTAAGCACATTTCAGTCATCCTCAACCGACAACCCTTTGCTCACCACCACCATCTACAGACCGATTGATGTCAATCACTAAATGTACACATAGATTGATTTATTGTATGGGCCCCCAAGAACAGAATTCCACAAACCTTCTCATACATTCAGAGGGTGTCATAATGATCATATGGAATGGGTAGACTTGAGACCAACATACAGAAACAAATTGGTCATCCTAGGCCATATAGTTCTCGACATATTTCTCAGAAAACGGGATCAAAGAGTATACTTATTAAGTAAGTAAGTATATACTCTTCGATCCTGTGAGGGAATTTCAAGTATGAAAGCATGTATGAACAGACTGAATGTACAGTATAAGCTACTGTATGTCTGTGCATGTGTGAACAAAGTGTTTGTATACGGTATGTTGTAGTTGCATATTTCTTACTAGGATGATGTTTGCATACTGTATATATCTACAAATGGCCTCTTTCCCCTCTCCTCCTCAGTCTTCTTCCAATGGCTTCCATAACACGCTGCACCACACCACACCACACCACATTATCTTAAAGTAATGATCAATTTCCAGCGTACTGTAGGTCTTTTTACCTGCATAATGAGAGGGTCTACTGTACATTATGGAGTGGTTCTCTACCAGTCGAAAGGCCATGCTGTCATGATGGATTGCAGGGTTGGGAAAATAGGGGAAACGGCACCAGGACTGCGGGCCTCTTGGCCGTGCGTGGAGTAGCCGCACGACATGGTCATTACTCCAGGAGGAGGTTTATTGGGCCGGGTGAAGGTGCTGAGCCAGCGGCCAATGAAATATGCAGGAGCCTAAACTTCAGCAGTTCCCCCCTTTAACCTGGCTCACTTTAAGACTAAGTTTGTGCACATTCCGTTTTTCTCCTTTTTTATGTTGGTGTGTAGTTGTGTTTGTGTGTGTAGGTTGTGTGTGTAAGTGTGCAAATATATGTGTGTGTGTGTGTGTGTGTGTGTGTGTGTGTGTGTACTGTACAGTATGTGTGTGTGTGTGTGTGTGTGTGTGTGTGTGTGTGTGTGTGTGTGTGTGTGTGTGTGTGTGTGTGTGTGTGTGTGTGTAGCAACGTCAGAGTCAATACCAGCAGTGAGTTCCTACCCAAAACAATTCATCATTGATTCAGTTCAAGGAAACAGACAATATGTTTTTCATAGTTATTCAGGGAATCCGAGGTTGTTAGCACAAGCCTGGTTAAACAACACAGAAGCCGCAGTGAATGAATGTACAGTACAAAATCTGAAAGTATATAGAAAGACAGTGTGTGTGTGTGTGTGTGTGTGTGTGTGTGTGTGTGTGTGTGTTTGTGTGTGTTTGTGTGTGCGTGTGTGTGTGTACTGTGTGTGTTTGTGTGTGTAAGAATCATTTTTCAGAACCGATGAGGGAACTGGAAGTGGTCGAAAGAAATCAACAATCATAGAATGAACATAACCAACTGAAAGGATGACGGCTACACGCCTGGGCATTGGGTCAATGTCCCTTAAATAGGCTACCCAGTTTGTGCTGTATAGGGACCACATGGTGAATTGGTGATGAGACTGAGGCTGTTGTTGTAGTGAGACCATTAGAGTGAATCAATCAAGACATGCCGATGTTTACATTTGGTATCATTTCCTGGTCCAAGTTAACTTCTCCTGTGGATATCTGACAAGTGTGCAGTGTGTGTCTAGGGCTGTGCATGTGTGTGTGGGTTTGTGAGCGTGACTGCTTATTTGTGCGAGTGTGTGTGTCTATGGCTGTGCATGTGTGTTTGTGTACTCTATGTATGTGTGCGTGACTGCTTATTTGTGCGAGTGTGTGTGTGTTCCTATGTATGTGCAGCTGTGTGTACTGTATGTGGTTGTGTGTTTCTGTGTGTTTGCGTGTGTGCACTGGTTTCCTCGAGAGCGGTGGCCTCTCCGGCCAGCAGGGCTTGGGTTCTTGATGAGGGTGCCACATCCCCTGCCCTGGCTGCAGCCTCGCCTAATGAACCAATCTATAAATTCTTTAAGTGCTTGGGCTGGAACACCTGTCACGTTTCTCCTCGCCGTGAACCCTCTCCTGCCTTTATTATTTATGGGTCCTTGCCGCACTTGTCTGCCCACTATCCATATGGGCTCTGTTTTTTTTTTCACAGGTACAACAAACAATCTTTTCTTTAAAAGCCTTATCTTCTCCAAAAATCGTAGTCCTTTAGGCCAAGGTTATTCAATAATAGCTCTACTCTATTATAAACGAAGACGTAGATGTATCACAATTTTTTATTCCTTTTTTTTAGGTATGAATCGGCCTCCCCAAAAGACTGAAAAAGGAGAAATGTTTTTTTCTTGTTTTGTTTTTCTTCAGTGCACTGTTGGTATGAGAGAAATATGTTTGCGCTAACCTAAGTACGGGTCACAGCACTGTAGCCGTGGGTCACTTACCGCCCGATTCCTCAGATACTCCCGCTAGTGCCTTAATGGAGTTTCTCGTAAAAGCAAAAAAATATCATCCAGAGCCAGCGCCAGAGGCAGAGATAAAGGAACTGCAGCTGGCTCTTTCACCTGGCCCCATCTGGTTATGGCAGGTGCAAAGGGAGGAAATAGGAGGCAGACAGAGGGCATATACGCACCGTTAGCTTGGCTAGCATGGCCTCCCACCTCCACTACCTCTCCCTCCAGAGCAATAAAAAAACCAAAACTCCGAGCTCTCACGGGAGACACATTTGGCCCAAGAGATGCTGTCTGCCAGAGCCCTGTGGCATAGGTTCAAATTGCATTTGGACAACACATTTTGCGCCAGCCAATTCGTCACTTCAGTCCACAAACAACATCTGATGTCTGATTTAATTTCAGTGCAGCTTTTATTATTATGTATTTATTTATTTATTTCATTCTTGTTTGTGTTATTCCAAAGTGCAATTATACTGTATTATTTAGCACCTCGGGAATATTTTGTCTCAAATGAAAATGGTGACTCAAACTTCATCAGTGAACATTTGTCTACACCACCGCGTGGGATGAATGGGTTGCACCCCCCAACCAGTAACATTTTGTGAAAGTGGTGGAAATGTTTACCGAACATTTTCATGGATGGAGTGAGGATTTGAAAACGATGCATTAAGTGCTTGCCAGGGATCCTCACAAACACAGACTCGGCCAGGCCGCACCCTGGTTGGAGTAATCAGACCCCTCCCCCCAAAACACACACACACACACACACACACACACTAAAATAACTCAATCTCAGCACCCGTTTCTTTGCCCCACTCTGTCCGCCTCCAAAAGAACAATCACACAGCCCAGTGGGGGGTCCGGAGCAGAATCATCAGACATCTTGCCTGGGCCAGTCTATGCATATCTCATGTTTTGTCACAACAGGCCATTTGCGCAGGGCGTTTGGATACACCAGCAGGGTCCTCGCGTCCAGACAGATTCGGTCGGGCCTGGCCAGGCCGAGGGTGGGGTTGAGTTGAGGTGGGGCGCCGGGCCGACTGTGATGGAGTAGCCGCCATGGGCAGTCTGCGACTCAGACGGAGCCACTCTGTTGATTTATCACTCACAGCGGTGCGGTGTGGTGAAACAGTGCGTGCGGGAGGAAACTTCTGAGCGCGCTCTAAACGCCTCGCTCCGTTCATTTGGCTGAACGAGGAACCCCTCTGGAGGTGCAATATCTCCACAGGAGACTGTGAGAGGAGAAAAATGCAGACCAACACCCACACCCCTCCCCCCAAAACAGAAGTCAAAACAGACAAAAACACACATCTGCAGATCAGAAGACGGTTCAGACAAGAATGGAAAGGTATTGCAAGGATTTAATTGCATGTATTGCATCTCTATCCATCCATGAATCCCTAATCCAAACAAGCATTACATGCATTTAACATTTCAACTTAAATAATAATAATAATCATCACATTATTAATAATAATAATAATAATAATAATAATAATACATAATAAATAGTATCATACAATAAATGGACCTCAAGATGAGCCTGTGAGCAAAGTCAAACACTTTGTGAGAAAACTCCCGGCAGTTTTTGAGGCCACGGTTTGATGTCCCAAGGCTTTAGGAAGAATTATCTGTTGTTGTTGTTTAGTGGTTCTACTGCTCTGCAGTGAAAGCAATTTTAAAATGGATAAAGGCATAATCCAGCACAATGCCAGGATTATCTCTCTGAGTGACCTTTATCTCAGCAGAAGCCATTGGGTGGTTTTCAAGTACACTGCCCCAAGTATCGTCTCATTACTGCTGGATGCCTATTTAATCTTGAAGAGCTTTAGGGGTAGACGGACGGATGCATGTGTGTGTGTGTGTGTGTGTGTGTGTGTGTGTGTGTGTGTGTGTGCGCGCGTGTGTGTGATAAAGAGAGAAAGAGAGTGTATGTGTGTGAAATATCAAGGCTGAAGGAGCCATATCAGATTGAGAATACCCAGAGGACTGAGATAACAAACCCACCACAGCAGGCACATACTGGACACTGGAGTGTGAGCACTTTTCCCCTCACAGTTTCCTTTTGGTACACAGGATGCCCCCTTTGCCATTTCTATCTTATGCTTTCAAGTTTATTCAGGCAACACACACATTCAGTTCTTTTGTTTTTATTGATGTGTATACAGATGTACACGTGCATGTACAGTATCTGGTGGTTCTTACTGTAAAGAACTCTCTGTTTAATGATTTGGAGAGCAGACGGAGGGCAAAGAGTTGGTAGAGTGTGTGCAGGAACTGTTAGTTTTAGTTGACTGTAGTAGCAGCATCAGCATCAGCAGTCACGGTGACATCCAAGCCACAGTCCCCTGTTCTAGGCAGTGGTTACCATGACAACTTCCGACACAGAGGAGAGGTGAGCAGCCTTTGTGTGTGTGCGCGCACGCGTGTGTGTGTGTGTGTGTGTGTGTGTGTGTGTGTGTCTCCTAGCACTTCTGAGCCTTGTCAATATGCAGAGGAATGCGCTAGATATGAAAGAGCACAATGGAATGAGGGGGAATATTCCGCGTCTGAACCCTGGGCTGGGGTAAGAGAGGGGCAGAGCCGGGCTAGTGAGCGCTTGTGGCTCATCGGTTCTCAATATATGTATGAGAACACCACAAACCTGGAGCTTCTCATTGTCCATGGATAATAACACCCAGAGCATAAATTGTGAAATCCAAATGTGAATTCTTTTTAATGAAAAAGACAACTTTATTTTAGCCAGACAGGAGTTCACACTTAAGAATGTCAGGCTCAAGGACAGTCATCCACCACAAGCCTTGAATGCATTCAGAAACAAAACTGTAGTCATTTTCTTGTGTGTGTGAAACATTTTTATATTAACAAAAACTAGAGTGACCTCATCTTTTTTTCTCATAAACTCCTGCTCATTGAAAGATTTAGTCATTCTAAAATCTCCAATGTCTTTCACATATTGCTGTTCATACAGTTATGACACTGACCTAACCAACCTCCTAACTCATGGGCATTATCTTACTGACTGTAACTATGCCATTTTTTTCCACATATCCACACATCCGCACTGCAGTGCAGAATTACCATACCATCTAACTTTGCCCTGTAAGACTTCGTGTGGGTTTTTTTCCCCCACTTCTGCTGAGGATCCCAAGAATTCTCTCACAAGACAGCAGGGAATGTGGGGGCAGTTAACACTTCGGATCAAAAGCTTTAGACGCCATGACACTCAGGCACAGTGATTTCTCTCAGCCTCAAGCCCCCCCAGGGAACACCAGAATGTTCCAGATACATTATGAAACTGGAAGAGATGAACTGCTTAAAAAAATATTAAAATATTCTAACCAGAAAAGCGTTGTAATTCGGAACGGCAAGAGTCAGTTTTGTCATGTCTTGTGCCTCAGTTAACTTCACATACAACACTGTAACATAACCCTGAACATGCAGCATAATCTGCCTGCACTGATATCTCACAGCTTCCTCCAGCCTGTCTATCTTTATCGTCAAATCCATCCAGATTATAAACGCTCAAGCCAGATAGCTGCCTGCCAAAGAGATGGTGAATAATAAGCATTTATTACAACTTTATTGAACAATACATTTAACATTTTAATCACAAATGTGTGATGAAATATAATGTAGGCCTATGTGGTGATATAAAATAATATGTGACAATGTAACCACCCCCTCCAAAAAAACAAAACAAAAAACAAACAAACAAAAATTGGGTACACAGTGCCCCACTCATGAATATTAGATTGATGTCCTCAAAACAAATAAGATAACCGCTATTTTGTCATATACTCGTCATATACCATGTGCCAGTTGATCCTGCAACATAACAATAATTCCATTCCCGCTTCCATTTTCGCAACTTTTCATACACTATAAACATCAGCAAAAAGTTCTCTTCTGCCCCTGCCAAACATTTTTAACAAAGGGTCTAAAATGTTGCACACAAATGGCACAATTTATGGCATACTAGGAAATACTCTGTGTAACATTCTAACTGCAAAATTATCCTGAGTCCTTATTACAAAAAGATTTGAAAACATTTCAAAGGAGCATAAAACGTCCAGATAATACAAATGCATAAAGTTTTTCTTATATACAGTATATACAAACAAGTGCTACTGAGGAAGCTCGTTCAGATGTCAAAACTAAAAACAAACTGGCCTTACGATCCACAACAGAGATCAACCAACAATCAAATATATATGATGGGTATAATAGAAATAACACACACAGTTGAAATCAATGTGGATAGGCCTTAACTAGACACAGATATGTAGTTTTACTGAAATATAACTTCCACTGAAAAGACATTTTAATCATTAAATTTTTTTGTAATAATTTTCTTGAGTTCTTCAAGTTCTTCGAGTTCTTCTTGTTCTATAGCCCCGGTAACCAAATGGCCTTAATTCACCAGGGGACTTCATCTGTGTGGTAACTTGTGCACTGGCATGCTTTAATATACTGTAAGCTTTTTATTGGATCTGTGGGATTATTGGATTGTTGTCCTCCTGCAGTTCGCCTATGTTTGTTTACAAATCAGCCCGTTAACAAACATTTTGTTCATATAATCCCTATGACAATAACAATTAGAAATAAATAAAAGATATGTGTAATAGCGTCATGTGATTAAGCACAAAAAAACTAACAATCATACACACACATGGAATTCCACAAATACGCCGGACTCATTAACCAGCTTCAAGGTTGTTGGAAGACTTCCGAAAGAGAGAGTGAGAGAGTTCCGAAAACAAAATGTGTACGTATGTCTCAAAAAAAAAAAAAAAAATTCTGTCTGAGTCTCCACGAGAAAGAGGGACCGGTCCGGCGGCGGGAGGCTCACGCGACGGAGGAGGACAAGGGTCCGTTTGCCTCCGCGGAACCCCTGCGCCTGCGTCCCGAGTACTCCCCGATGAACGAGCCGTCCTCGTTGAACTTGTCCTCCTCGTCCTCGTAGTCCACGCTCTCGTCGCTGTCGTCGCTGTCGTCTTCGCCCGTCGCCACCTCGATGCCCCCGTCTATCGAATGCAGGCTTCCCTTCAATGGCTTCTCATCGTTGTCACTGTCAGGGACACAGCCATAGAGCAGGGAGAAGACTTCAGGCTAACAGCAGCCAAGTTCAGACAAGACTATAAAACTAGTCAAAACCTCGGGTAAAGCCTCTAAAGAATAAAAAGGGCCCTACAGTATACTTGGAACGAGAGCAGTGCTTACTATATATCCTCATAAACAAACTTATATTTCTTGTGGGGGAACACAACTATACTATTTAAGAAATGTTCTAAGAGGGAGGGTGTCTCCGTGGGTCTATGACTACATGCAGGGCCTATGGGCTTACTGAGTGCCACCAGTGGCTGTGTAGGGAGAGCACTTCAGGTAGGCAGTGCAGCAGCACGATTGGCCAACACACAGGGAGGGGACAGGACTTGAGTGCAGACACTGCGAGGGCGGACACAGCACGCCAGCACAAACACAAGCACAAGGAAAGGGAACACCAACACACACTCACATGCACACACACACACACACACACACACACACACACACACCCTCAAGGAGAGGGGACACCAACACACATGCACACGCACATGCACACGCACACACGCACACACACACACACACACACACACACACACACACACACGCGCGCTCAAGGAGAGGGAACACCAACACACACACACACGCGCGTATAAGGCACTCCGCTAATTGCTAATTGCTAAAAGACTGGAAAGCGGAGAGCAATTTAAAAGTTCCCCCAGAGGCCGGCAGGAAATTGCGAGCCGCCGCTTGTTGCGTTCGGCCAATGGGAATCCGGGGATTATGGCCTTCTGACAAACCAGCCTGTCAGTCTGGCGGGCTCCCCGGGGAAGTGTACGGAGAGAGCGAGCGGAAATGAGACGAGCCCTGCAAACACTCCGTGCTGCTGACACCTCTCAGGTGTCGCAGCGAAAACAGAAGGTCACCACTATGAAGGAATTCCTATGGCTCTAAATCCAGCCCACACACACACAAGGCACATTGAGAACGCCTTGTTATACGACTCTTTTCCCCAGCACAAAATACTTTACTTTACTTTCTGGTGCTACTTTATTTTTGTAAATTTGTAAGATAAGTGTGTATTTTTGTTGGGAGTTTAACAGGGTTTTTTTCCTGACTAATTCATAACTCCATACTTTTTCGTGATTTCCCAGGCCTGTGCAGGCACCCTGAATAGTCCCAGTGCAGGGAGATCATCTTCTTCATCCTGCCGTCTTTATCACGCTAACTCTGTTAAATCCCCTAATTCAAAAAGCTATTCTTTCATCGATAGTTCTATTACCTGAACCCCCTCCATTCAATTAGGTGTAAGTGAGTGCAATTAATGCAACTCTATGTGGAGCATGAGTGTGGTACAGACAGGAGTTCTGCTGGGACCGCTGCTCACTCCCACTGCCAGGACAAGAGTGGGATTTTCAGACTGCACACAGCACGTTTCTCCAGTGCCTTCTGCAGCTGAGGATCACAAACTAGAGGAGTGTGTGTGTATGAGTGTGCTTCAGTGTGTGTGCGTGTGTGTGTGTGTGTGTGTGTGTGTGTGTGTGTGTGTGTGTGTGTGTGTGTGTGTGTGTGTGTGTGTGTGAGTGTGTGTGTGTGTGTGTGGTTGAGGGGAGGGAGGGGGGGGACTCTGTGATGAGGGGGTTTGTTTCCTAATCTCCCCCATGTAGCAGGAATCATTAAGTCTTCATATGCAGGAGCGGGGCAATTCTCAAAGCCTCCGGGACCCGCTGGTATAAACCACATCTGGTGCCTGAGTTCCCTTATCTCATCTCATGTCCAAACAGATGTTTAAGCCCGTCTGCAGACGAGGGCTCCCATAAGCGGGGCGGGTAGGCGTGCGTGCGTGCGTGCGTGCGAGCGAGCGAGCGCGACGGAACAGCAGCCTCTGAGCTTCCGCTGCTAGTGCTGCCGCTGCAGCGATTTCACCAGCTCACGAGGGAGAGATCGGCTCTTCTCCGAGTAATGAGATGGAAACATATTACTGACCTGGGGTGCACCCGACGATGCTGCCGCACCAAATGTCTCTGACACCCCCAACCCCCCCCCTCAACACCCCCCACCCCCCCTTCCCCTTTCTGCACTGCTCACTAGTGAGCAGTTGTCACATCTTTAATTCACATCCAAAGCAAACGCTCTGAAAAGATGCCCCTTTGGTGGTTCTAGCCAGGAAAAAAAAGTGCAACCGTGACCACATACACAGGCAGATACACACACACACACACACACACACACACACACAAGCAAACATGGGGTCACATTTCACTGCAACGCTTAAAGCTCACAAACACATTTATGCTGACATAAGGTATACTCTCACGGCACAAACACACACACACACACACACACACACACACAGTATGGGGGGGGAGGGGGTGCACTACAACAGCGGTAGGGGTCAGAGTCGATGCCTGCTACCTACACTGCAGGGAAATGACTTAGTCCATTAGCTCTCCTGAGCTCTGCTGCATGTGATGATCCCCAGAACACACATTCATGTACGGCTTGCTTTCAAGGGCGAGAGAGGTGGGGGGGAGAAAACGCAAAATGCACATGTTGAATTAAGAGCACAGAGTGACTGAGAGAGCCACTGTGTCAGTGCCGTGTGTGTGTGTGTTTGTGTGTGTGTGTGTGTGTGTGTGTGTGTGTGTGTGTGTGTGTGTTTTTGTGTGTGCACGTGTGGAGGAGCAGCGAACCTGTATTCACAGAAGGTCCCCTCGTCTGGGCCCTTGGACTCCTCATCCGCAGGAAGGTCCTCTTTCTCCTTAACTGGGAAGAGAAGAGCGGTAAAGAGTGTTATCAATAAGTGACGCTATCGCCATACTGCACAAGAGAGGATTAGAGGAGAGGAGAGGAGAGGAGAGGAGAGGATAGGAGAGGAGGAGAGTTAAAATAAAAAGAGAGTTATCTAAATAACAGAGAGGAAGAGAGAAGAGGAGAGGAGAGGAGAGGAGAGGAGGAGAGTAAAAAGAAAAAGAGAGTTATCTCAATAACAGAGAGGAGGAGGAGAGGACAAAAACAGTGTTATTTCAATACAGGAGAGGACCGGAGAAGGGGGGGTAGGAAGAGGAGAAAAACAGTGCTATCTCAACACTTGACCCATCTGTAAAGTGAGAGGGCATCTGCATTCGGCCAATCACTGTGCTCTCTCATATCTATGACAACAACACCACCATTCACTGTCCTGCTCTAGTCACAAAGCAAGCCTGAGGGAGAGAGAGGAGCTCCGGCCGATTGCATGAGTCCGACTGGCCACCGTTTGAGTGAGTGGGAGGCTGTTTGCGTGTGTGCTTCAGTGTGTGTGTGTGTGTGTGTGTGGTTGGCACCGGAGGTTTGCGTGTGTGTGTGTGAGTGGTCGGCACCGGAGCTAAACTGCTGGTTGACCCCGAATTGACCTCTGGTGAGACAGCCTGCCCTTGGCAGCCTCACGAACGTGGGGGCGGTCGCTCTCACTAAACAGCAATTATGACTAGCACTGAGCTAGGAACGAGCAACCGAGAGAAGGAGAGAGAGAGAGAGAGAGAGAGAGAGAGAGAGAGAGAGAGAGAGAGAGAGAGAGAGAGAGAGAGAGAGAGAGAGAGAGAGAAAGAAAGAGAGAGGATGTACCACAAACCATTAGCGAAGCACCATGGGCACTCTTGGTGCTGGAACCAAGTCTATGGGCCGTGGTCTTCTCTTTAAGTGGTCTGCCTTTGAGAGTACAGTACAGTACAGTACATCCCCTCCACTGCTCTGGGGCCCAGTGACTGATGGCCATCTCAATATCCTGCTCTCTCTCTGCACAACTTCATGGGTCTCTGTGCCACAATAACTACTGCGCTTATCAAACTCACATCTCACCACATCTAATAGGCAGTTTGGGGAGTCCAAGACCAAATAATAGCTTTCTCTCTGGCTTGTTATTACACCTTCTCATTTTTCAGTCATGCCCTGGAAAATGTATTACGTGTAAAAGAACAAGAGGTGCAAAAGGAGGGAGCAAAAGTGTTTGATACAATATTTATCAGTGGTGGACAGTAACGAAGTACATGTAATTCGTTACAGTACTTAAGTAGCATATTGATGTATCTGTACTTTACTTAAGTATTTATATTTGGTGAGACTTTGTACTTTGACTTTACTACATTTTTAAGTGAAAATTCGTACTTTTACTCCGTTATATTTATGAAAACCCTCTCGTTCCATTTTTTGCCAAAATGGTTAACATTACTGCAAACTAACACTCTTCTTAGAGAACGTTTACATTTACAATGTCAATATCAATGTTACATAGAGATGAAAGCCTACTCTTTGAAATCTCTATTGCAGCAAATCTAATTTACGCGTTTGTTACTCATAACGTTACTCATAACATAATTGGGAACGTGTGAGCATGCATGAAAGGGAGAGAGTGCATTGATAACTGATATCTCCGCTTTATAAAGGGCAGCCGGCAAGTCTTAAAGTGACAGTGTACCATTTATAAATTAATCAAACAGCATCATAGTTCTTAACAAATGTATTTTCTACAACAAAATTACGTTGTCATTATTATCATAATGGGGGGGGGCTAAGGACACCAATTCTCTTTGTGATTGAAGAATGTATCGTAAATAAATAAATGTTCTTCCTAAATGCTAGGGGGAAGGAAGTATTTGAGCCCCTATGTAACCCTATGGGAATTTAACACAGGGGCAGGTAGATTTTTATTTTTAAAGGACAGCTATTTCATGGATCCAGGATATATGCATCCTGATAAATTCCCTTTTCCCATTCCCTTGGTCGTTGGAATTAAAATAGCCCCACATCATCATACCCTTCACCACAGCTAGAGATTGGCATGGTGCTTTTTCCAGTATAGGCCTGCATTGAGCTCAATGAGCATCAAACAGGCAGGCTAATAGGCCTACTGGAAAAACTACCATGGCAATCTGTTTGTTTGCAGTTTGATTTTTACTAATTTTTTGAATTAAGGCATTAAGATCAATTGTCAAATGATGATTTTATATTTCTTTTTTTAGGCAACTACATCATGGTATCAAATACATGTTCTCCCCACTGTAGATAGCTTCTAAGCAAATAGAGAAATGTAAGAAACTATTTGAAGAGTGGCATTAGTAGTTCACCTTATATACCGGTAAGCTGATTTAGCAGGAGCTTTGATGTGGAAATGATAAATTATAATTATAATTAAGCCATTAGAACCATAATTCATTGAAGTACTTTTACTTTTAATACTTAAGTATATGTGAAGGCAAATACTTTTATACTTCTACTTAAGTGAAAATTCAAAGTGGGTACTTTCACTTTTACTCAAGTAATATTTGACACAAGGTATCTATACTTTCACTTAAGTACATAATCAATGTACTTCGTCCACCACTGATATTTATACAGCAATATTTCCCTGCGCTGTATGGTTGAAACACTCCATTGCTCTTGCCTATGACTGAAATATATCAATTGTCAATGTCGACCCATTTCCCCTATTTCTTTTCAATTTCTTATGTTCACTTGTGGCCACTGCTGCTAGCCAAGACACCTCATTTAGGACATGAATATTAAATCACAGAGCCCACACCACCTCACATACTCACACACACACACACACACACACACACACACACACACACACAGACACACACACACACACCTATTCACTCTTTCTCTCTCTCTCTCTCTCTCTCTCTCTCTCTCACACACACACACACACACACACACACTGACAGCTATTCACACACACACACATACACACACACACACACACACACACACACGCTCAGTAAGCCCATAGAGCTGTCCGTCCGTCCAGATCAATCTCACGTTTATCCTCACAGAAGCGCTTCCACTCCCCAACGGGTGCTCGGAGCGCTCAGTCCCAGGGGAGGGCCTAGTATTGTGGGCAGATTTCAAGGATATTGATTGGATATTAGATAAGCTGCCCGGTGTTCAAACTCTTGGACTGCCTGATCCTCACCGCCAAGACTGTGAGTGTGATTCAGAATCGCTAGCTGTTTATAAAAAAACCCCAAACCTTTTACTCTTAAATAATCACCCAACAGACCTCTGTTTCAGCTACAGTGGCTATGAATTATGAATCTCCTCATGTCCTCATGTTTAATCCAGAAATGCACACTGCGTGACCAAACAGGAGGCCGAGGAGGAGAAGCACCTCTGGGTGTCGGCGAGGGCGAGGGCCGTGTGAGGGCCGTGTGAGGGCTGTGTGAGGGCTGCACCTCGTTAAGAATTCACAGGTTCATGGCCTGGTCATGCTTCTCACTGCAGCGGAGCGGGGGGGGGGGGGGGGGGGGGGTGGCTGCGTGCTAGAGGGGGACAGCAGCAGGCCCTCGCTGGACTTCATCATCACCATGGCCTCAGCACTTCTGAGACATGCTATACAAGAGATGATAGTCAAGGGACAAGGACAAGGACAAGACAGGAAGGGGGAATTGTGTTGTGTTATTGTATAGGCAACACAAAAGACACAATGAACTTGTGCCAATGGTGATCCTTTAGAATAGATCCAGATACAGCATGTGTAGCTCAACTCAAAGCACATGTAGTGTCCTGGTGGCAGTACGTATGAGCTAGCCTAGAAATCTGGACGCACCCTAGCGGCAACAAATATTTTTTGCCTAGCGGGATGGTCTAGGGTCGCACCGTTAAGGCCAAGCCTGCGTTCGGCACCAAGTCAGCCTGTCCAATCAGAACGCTCTATCTGTGTAAGGAAGTCCTTGAGCCCACCTTAGCTCACCTTTGGCTTCCGATGCGTCCTCGTTTGACGAGTTGGGTGTGAGAACGTGTTGCAACAACCATAGAGAACAACGAAAGATGGATGAGGCTAACGAAGCGCTCGTTTGAATCGTTTGAATCGGCTTGGAAAGAGTTAGACTTGGGCTTTTTTATTTGAAGGTTGAGCATAAAGAAGCACTCAAGTCGTTAGTTTTAAAGAGGAATAATGCAGGATTGGCGATTTCATCTCTGGTTTCAGTTTCGTTTTTCGTTTTCGCTCGTTTATGCTTGCATATTTCTCTGCAGAGCTTCCCCGACAGCTTTAGCGTGTATATTTATACATATATAGGCTATATATAAATATATAAATTGCAAGCGTAGTTCTTCTTGTTCCTTTCGCGTCTCTTACTTCTAGATGTAAACAGCAGACGATCGTTTATCAGAAAGTTGCAAGGTTGTAATTAGCGGATAGGGACACTAGGGGCGGGAGGAAATGTGACTGTTTTCGATAAAACTGGTCAGTCAAGCAAAACAACGATTTCTAAGCGATATTATGACTATGAAAAAGTTGCATAGGGTCTCTTTAAAGAAGGATGTATTTGCTGTTTTGCCGACCGGCTATGATTGGTCACAAGTGCTGGCCTATTACGTGCAGAGTAGAGCCCGACCGATATATCGGCCGGCCGATATTATCGGCCGATATTAGGCATTTTCAAAACTATCGGTATCGGCCGATAAATATTTTATAACGGCCGATAAATATTTTTTAATTAAAGGTAGGGTATGGAATTAGCTTTGTTGGCCATTTTTGCAAAATCACTTGAAATCCTATTCCTAACCCACTTATAGCCACTAAGTTGGAAGCACTGAAATGGAAATTAAACACGTCAATCATCTGCGGAACGGGCAGGGCTCGAAAAACTCCAGCCAATAGAATTCCTCACCCCATACCATCATTTCACAGCTCGTTCGTCAATCTAACGTCTTACTCCTCTTCCTACTCCCCCTCCCCACCGCGCGCGACCCTTTCGAAAGCTGGTGACCGCGAGTCAGTGCTGAAACGAAACCAACTGCCTGCTGCTGCACGTCCATGTTCCCCTCTTGTTGTATGTGTCACTTCATTTCTATACAAACTAACTAAGGCAGCGGATACCTACGGAAACTCAATCACCCACGCAATAAATAAGCTATGTAGCAAAAATTACATTTTACGATGACACGAAGAGTGCTGTAAACATGAAATCGAAACTTAACAGCTTGGAGCTACGTGGAATAGGCGAACCAACGGGGCAGCACTAAACTCGGATATTTCAGGAGATAATCGCCCTGGTAAGAACAAACCAGATTCTGTTCAAATATACACACCTATGGCTACTGAACCATATGTACTACAACCCTTTGGAGGTGAATAAAGAATGTAATTGGGGAAGTTGATGTGAGTGATTGTATGGAGACAAGAGCTAGTGCTGTAGACGCCAGGATGGCATTTCATTTAGCCTGGCTCGCTCTCGCGCTGCGCATTTGAATTGTCGCTCGTGCATGGAGGGCGGGACTTGAGGTTGTATATGTTCAAACTCTGCCGTCCGTTTTGCTCATTCCGTACCCAACCTTTAAATAAAGGAAACCCGAATATTGATCCTCCATTCACATTTCCAGTGTTGTAATTACGTTGTATTCCACCAGAGGGCGCATCTTCTTACTGCAAGACACGCACTCTGCTTGACTAGTTAGTTCTACTTCCTAAACAACGGCAACAAATTGCAGTTAGCGTTGCGTGTCATAGTTTTCAGAAGTGGTTTGTGTGTTCATGGTAGGATGATTTTCACGTGAAATGTAATTCTCATTTCTTCTAAAAGCCTAAATAAATGCAAGAATGTTTATCGGACATGCTTCATTTTAGTAGGCTAACGTTAATCTTAGAGCCACTGGTCACAATGTTAAGTCCAAAGCTAAAACAAATTGAACGTTAGCATTGGTGGTTGTGTGATGGAGGCTAATTTGAATGTTGTTGTATTTGTAAAACATAAACGTGGTTATACTGAGGATATTGATAGCAGCACTGTAATTGTCTCTTCCCGACCGTCATCCCGTTCATTTTCCGATCATAAGGGGAGCTAATTAGCAGCGCCAACATTTAGCCATAGAGAGTTAAAGCGGAGTAATGAGGGATCTTTGATTTAGCTAGTGGAATTTAGCCGGTGGAAGTAGTATGATGCATCCTTAAAAACACCTCTGTTGCTAAAACTATTAAGCTGCTGTTGACTTGTTCACAAAGATCGCTCAGACTGTCCATGGTGGTCCTGTCAGTGCTGTCAGTGAGTGTAAACTGTTACATTGTGCTCACGAAGACAGCACACAAAATAAATGTGAGCATATGAAACAAGTCTTCAGAGCTAACCTTAATTCCCAAACACTCACATACTCCTTTGTTAGTCTTCAATTTTTTTGCATTTCAACGAAGGTGTTTACACCAAGCATGGTTTACAAAGGTTAAAGGTAAAGTAAAAATAATATTTTGTGCAATGGTGGTTATCAAAGGTGAAAAGACCACACTTATGTAATAATAAAAAAAATACTGTATAAGAATGTTTTATTAGGAAACCAGATGGTTAGGCCTATTTAAACAGATTTAAATTATGTTGATTAAAAATGATTATCGGCCGATATATCGGTTATCGGCTATTGAAACTCTCAAATATCGATATCGGTATCGGTCCTCAAAATCCCATATCGGTCGGGCTCTAGTGCAGAGTAGTTTGAAAGACACCGGTTCATCCCACCCACAGGCTTCAGCTCTGTGAACGGTCCGACCCCATCAGGCAGACTATACATTTCTGTATACTTTGGCTTGCCAGGCTACATATGAGCTGCAGCAGATTGGGAATTCGCCCAGATGTCGAGCTACAATTTCATAGCATAATAGGCCACTGGTTCAAAACAAACTAGTTCAGCTCGGGAGTAAACAGAAACAGCTGCTTTAAATAAGTATCAAACATCCACCATGAAACATATTAACACTCAACAAACAATTTAGTGATCGTTTTTGTGGAATCTCAACTTTAAGTTGCAAGTGTCTTAAAAAATACACCAAAAAATAATACTGTTGCCTAAGCAAGCACATAAAAGTGTAGAATACTCTGTCACAACTGCATATTAATTGACTCCACTTCAAACATTTGGAATAGTGCAGTGTTTGTTTTGCCAAACATCCACAGAGTGCGCCTGATTAAAAAGTAAAGAGTTTCAAATGAGACAAAAGAGGAGAGTGTTGAAAAGCCAGTGACGGCTGCGAGCGAAAGGCAGGGCTGATGAAATATTCAGCATTTCACATCAACGGCACAGGCAGGCAGGAGGAGGGAGAGAGAGAGGGAGAGGGAGATAGAGATGGAGAGAGGGAGGGGTGGAGAGAGAGAGAGGTGGAGAGAGGGGAGGTGGGGAGAGATGGAGAAGCGTGGAGGGATGGGGAGAGAGAGAGAGAGAGAGAGATAGAGGGAGGGAGGAAGGGAGGCAGGCGACCGGCCCATCTATGTGCACCCAGGATGAAAACACAAAAGGCCCAGGAAAAGCTGCAGGCAGGCATGCAGGTGAAGACAGGAGAACAAAGGCAACTGATCTCAGCCTGTCTGTTTGACACGTCTGGTAATAAGCACTGCGGGTGCAAACACCGGTACCAGCGACCAGGGTGGGGGGGGGGGGGGCGGATGGGGGGAGCAGAACTGCGACAGAAAGTACAGCTCCACTGCCTGTGTGTGCACCCATACATGCGTTGCTCACTCACACACATGCACTCTCACACGCATACACTCTCACACACACACACTCTCTCCCTCTCTCTCTTACACAAACACAAGCATGCACGCACACACGCACGCACGCACGCACACACGCACCCATACACACTCTCTCTCCATCCCTGTCGCTCTCTCTCTCTCTCTCTCTCTCTCTCTCTCTCTCTCTCACACACACACACATACACTTAAACAGTGAAGTATGCATGATGCACACTCTCATGCCCACATACAAACACATATTTTGAAACACAAAAATACCCCTACAGACAGCTCTGTAGTGTACACATAACTGCACACACAAAAACACACACACACACACACACCCACACACACACACACACACACACACACAGAAACACTCAACGACATTCACTTACAGACATTCTAGACAAAACATTACATAATGACACAACTTTACACACAAAAACGCCCCCTCACCACAACACACACACACACACACACACACACACACACACACACGCTCCCCCTCTTTCTCAAAGTGCCATGGCATTTTCTCCCTGTGACTGAGACAGACAGGTATTTGCATCTCGAGGGTGTTCCCGCTGGTCAGTATGACCTTCACAATTACAGCCTGCCAGTCAGCCATCACCAACGCAACAGCAAGACACGACAGAGCATGACACAGCACAGCACTGCACAGCACTGCACAGCACAGCACAGCACAGCACAGCACAGCACAGCACAGCACAGCACAAGACAACACAGCACAACATAGCGCAGCACAGCACAACGTACCTGAATACTTCCCTCCGCGGTTCTTGGACACGAAGCAGCCGATGAGTGCAGCCAGGGTGGCCAGAGGCAGAAGACACATCAGGGCCACAAACCAGCCTCTGGAGGAGACACCTGCGTCCTGCCGGTCAGCACCTGGGGACAGAGACAGAGGAGGAGGAGGAGGAGGAGGGGGAGGAGGAGAGGAGGTGATAAAGAAGAAGAAGAAGAAGAAGAAGAAGAAGAAGAAGGAGAAGAAGAAGAAGAGGAAGAATATGATGATGATGATGATGATGATGATGAAGATGAAGAAGAAAAAAGAAGATGAAGAAGAAGAAGAAAAAGAAGGAGAAGAAGAAGAAGAAAAAGAAGAAGAAGAAGAAGAAGAAGAAGAGGAAGAAGATGATGATAAATGAAGAAGAAGAAGAAGAAGAAAAAGAAGAAGAAGAAAAAGAGGAAGAAGAAAAAGAAGAAGAAGAAGAAGAGGAAGAAGATGATAAATGAAGATGATGAAGAAGAAGAAGAAGAAGAAGAAGAAAAACATGAAGACACAATGGAATATAAGGAAACAATGGAACAACAACTCAATGCTGTTCTCCCCAATTGACCTTTCGTCATCTGACTATAATCTCATAGTGGGCGTCCTGATTCACAAGTGGAGTTGGACATGAGTCAACGCGCCCATTGACTGACTGGACGTTGTTTTGTTAGGCGGCGCGAGAGAGCCGTTTGTGTGCCGCTGGAGCCATAGAGGCGCTGGTTCAAGAGGCACTTGCTAGCGCCGCCGCCGCCGCACTTTGGAGAAAATTGCTTTTGATTGCCGAGCGCCGCGGCGGTGGGCAGAGGGCATTCTGCTTGGCAAACGAGAGCATGAATGACTGCGGTAATACGCCAGGTGGGCAAAGGGTTAACATCAGCTGACTTGCTGTGGAATAACACTAGAGACGACCGAGGAGGGCCCCATACCACCAGGATCTGGAGCGGAACGACGCCAACGCGCGAGAGAAAAATGGCGCTCACCTTTCTCGCTGGTGTGGATAACGTCCTCGAAAATAACGGCGCTATCGAGGCGGGGGCTGGCCAGGAGGCGGACCGTGTACACGCTCCCGGGGGCCAGGCCGTCGATGAGGTGGGACGCCTTAGACGCGCTCACCGCCTGCGGGGGCCTCCAGGTGCCCTCACCTGAGAGCGGACCGGTGGGGTGAAGTGAGGTGGGTGGATGGGTGGGTTTGGGGTTGCGGGTGGGTGGGTGGGTGGGTATGGGTGGGTATGGGTGAGGGGGGGTGAGTTGCCAGGAGCAGAGATGATGGAGATACAGTAGGATGGAGGTTTTTTTGTGTGTGGGTGAAGGTGTGAAAAATAACAGAGAAAAGTTCAGCAGGAAAAAAGACAGATATCACCCTCACACCAAGAATAACAAAACAGAATAAGTGAATTGAAAAAAAAAAGAATAAAAAAAACCCAGCAGAAGTACAGTTGAGCATTTGTAAGTGAGAAGTGGCAGCGTGGGCTTACGGTGATTCATATACGCAACATAAAGCTCCGAGTCCTTCTGCGCTCTTGGCACAGTCCAGCTGATCTTTGCATACGTGTCACTTACAAAGTAGCTCACGTTCAACAACGCTGAGGTGAAAAAGGAGAAAGTGGGACATGGTAGAAGAAACAAGAGAGAAGAGGAAGATAATTGTTAGTTATATAGCTTAGTTATAGCAAAAGAGAACCAATTTCCCAAGAACCCAGAGAAAAGAATATCCATACTGTACTGTACATGTGCTGTATGTTGGAGACAACAATATTGTGTTATCACTATAGTCTTACCATCTGCCGCACCGCTAATGTAAGGACTGAAATGATGGCAAATACTTCCTCAAACACTGGTCTGTAATACAAGGGGGCAATTTACAGGCAATTGCTGCCAATTATATTAAGACAGTGATGGACTGAAGCACAACAAGCTCGTTCCCCATCAGGGGAGGACGAGACTTCTTCTCAGGAGGAAGACTCATCAGCCGAGCAGAGACTCATCATGGGGCAGGATCAATACTGACAATCATAATGGCCTGACTGACAGCACAAATGCTCTAACCCCCCATCCCCTTAGGAGGAGGAAATATGGAACTATATTACTTTGCTTCATCTTACCACAACACCCTTTTAAAACACTGAATATCCTGTTGCAGCACACACACTCAATAAATTGGTGAGGTATCGATTGCAGTCGCACTGCATTGAGGAAAAGTGCCTCGACATCTTAAGAGCAAAACACACAAACCCAGAGGTCGTTGAGGATGTATGCTTAAAAGCAGATAGGGATGCATATTAACAAAGAAAATTACAGAGCTGGAAGAGGAGGAATAAAATGTTTGACCTGGAGGACGAGGAAAGAAAGAGAGAGAGAAAAAAAAAAGAAGAAGAGAGACCTAAACCCCCTATTCTCCTTAGAGTCCATCACAGGCTTTCAACAGCCATGTCGACAAACAGGAGGAAATGTATTCCTAATCATGCATGCTGACAAGAGGAAGAAGAAAGGAACGTTGTCAGGAATGCAAGGACACGCGTCCACAGAGGCAAGGTCAGGGGAAGAATGGCTGCATGGCTCTTTGGTGTGGCCATTTGCATTCGAGGGAGAGAAAAAAGGAGGATGGCATCTTTGTGGCTCCATCGAGTCTTTGGGAGATGCTGTACAGGTGGAGCTTTGGGGCATGCGGGGGGTGGTGGAAGATTCCTAATAGGATTGCCTCAATATCTTCCCTCTACACACATACAGTACACACGTGCACGCGCGCACACATTTTTGTGTTGTATTTTAGTCTTCAGAGGATTTTCATTTCATTTTCATTTCTTGAACTACACAGAATTGTATTTTAGAAAGCTCACCTTACTAATTACATTTGACTTGATTTTATTTTATTCAGCATTTTTGTTTCAAAGGGAGACCAGAGAAAATACACTCCAAAAACACTCCAAAAATGTCGGTTGAAATCTATTTTCCTCCTCTGAAGATTCTTCACAGCATTTAAACGAATTCACTACCCAATTAAGCATTCTAGCTTTGCCCAATGTGAACTCTCCAGCTACCTGTTCTGAATCTGCTATAGCAGAGGTGCCAGACAGGGCATAGCATCTGGACAATGCCCTGACATGCCTTTAAGCAGAACAGCTGCATGTCTAGTTCAATATTCCCAGGTGTGAACCACACCATAACACCACCATAGGCAGAGAGCAGAGACCCTGCACTCTTAAAGGCTCGATAAATCAATATTTTAATCAATGTTTTATTTGCTGCCGCTGTCCAAAGCATGCACTTTGAGTCAGCGGTTGATGTGTGAGGCTTAAGACCCCCTTAGGAGGTGATACAAGAGGAGGAGGAATGCTGATGGAGTCTGGGATGAGTGACGCAGAGGGAGATGTAGTCCAGACGCCTCATCTAAAACAGGTCACAAGGTCACAGGTCACAGGTAAAGCTGCTTCTAGGGTGCTTGTTCTGGTTCATCATTTATAATCACATGATTAATGTGACTTAACGCTGAATGCAGAGGTCAGTCATGTCACTTGATTGAAATGGGGAAAGTAAACCCTAGCACCTGTATCTACATGTCCATAGAAATGTTGTTGGTTTAAAGCCAACTGTCTCCTCGTAAACGTGTAGGTTTAGTGAATTCGGTAGTGTGCTCCCACACATTCTCCTTGTTAACAGAGACATTTTGAGGAGAGTAAACTGCTACAAAATGTAAACTCACTACCATTTCAGGCACACTGATGTGACACCTACTCTCACTGTTAAACCTCGCTTAAAACACTTCCACTGAAAATGTACAGTTTGTGCCACCATAACAGTCCCTGTGCTGCACTTAAGAACACTTAAAAACACCCAGCCCAGTTCCTGATAATATGACAGGGCTGTAGCCAGCCGTGTCACTGTGGTCTGTGAAATTTTGCACATTGCACCCCATTTATTGAGTTGAATCAATGCCAGAAAGCACCAAACGAAATAAATGAATTCTAGCAGCGAGCAGCGATTAACGGGGTCAAAGCAGCAGTGTGGCAGCAGTTGCAACCACCCAGCAGCAATCACAACCAATGTTGGATTTAAACAGTGGCATGTGTGGTGTGAGCTAATGCATCCAATGTACTTATTGCAGTGACCCCTTGAGGCCGATTTATTTCATATTCGGTACATACTGTAGCTTCAATAGGCCATTATGAATGAGCCTGTGAAATTTCATGAAGATAGGTCATTTACACTGTCACATGTGATGGACTCTTTTGGTCAATATGAGGAGCAAGCCAATTGGCATAAGTCTAGCCAATGTGACCAAATAAGGCCAGGTACTAGTGTATCGAATTTGACATTTTTTTTTAATTATTTGGTTCATAGATATCAACACTAACATGAGATATTAGCTGCCCCCTGCAACAGAATTTCAATCAAATTTGGTGTGCATCCACAACATGTTGTGGTGATTTTATACTATGTTTCGTTAAGATGGGGCCTACCATGTCAGAGGGTTTCAACAATAGAATCATTGCGGACCATGCCCTGAAATATCATTGATGTCTAACCTTGAAAAGGAGCAACTTAGACTCCTAATCAAATTATTATTTTTTTCCCATGCCTGCGAAAGGAGAGTTAAGCTGCTCCAGATGGTGGCCCTGCGCAAATGGTCTGGCAGGATGGACATCAGGGACTAGTCTTTCATGTCCACAGATAGTGTAGGAGGTGACGCAGGAAACAGACTATCTGGCCACATCAGTGATACATCATGTGTATGAGGCCAAAACAATCAAAGGCAGATGCATGTATGCTGAAGAGCGCAGCACAACAAGTGGTTTGGCCTGTTCACAGACATCCCACACTGTGTCTCATCACTTCACACTGAATGGTCTACACCAGCAGGTGTTCATCTAATCAATGCACATCACTGCTGAAACCAACAGAAACCAGAAAACCATCAAAAAAACACGAAGAGAACAGGAAACAAAACTTCAGCAATCAGCGTAGCCTATATATTCAAGCTGATGAGGTGACGTCGAACAGTGATGTTTGAGGGGCCTTCTACATCCACTAAATTGCTCTACACCCACTCAAAATCTACTTATGCGGCTGTAACAAACAACATAAGTGCTACAGTTACACAAAAGGGAAGTAGCTAAGTGAACAAAAGATGGCAAGACTTCAAAATATGAACATGGCACAAATCTCCTTTGGACACATGAAACACAAAATCAACTGTGGATTACTAGACCTTCAACTCTAATGTGTTACATTTATCTGACTTTTCCCCTGAATTTCACTGAAAAACAGAAGGAGTGGGAGGGTCTTTCTGCAGAAAGGACAAAATCCTGGGTTACACCTGCTTTTGATAGGCAGAATTTCCCTGCACAACATGCATTCTTCACAAAGAAATAATTGAGCAACTATTCAGCTGCTCAGAGTACTGTACAGCACTGTATATCTCTCTCATAACCCCCCATCCTCCCATGGGGGCAGCAGAAAAGTGCAGCTTTCATGTCATTGTGTGCTCCTGCAATACTTAGGATGCAGTCTGATATACGCACTGGATATACAAAGGGCATACGACATAACACCCAAAACAGTTGCTAATTACATTGAATGAAATTGCACTGTACTGTTCTTCCTAGGCTCCTTCTTCTTCTCCTTCTTCTAAGGTAGTTAATGTAGCTTCAACCGTTTAACACTGAAACTGGACTGAGTCCATTTATCTTCTTCAAAGTAAAGGTAATTTCCTCTAAATGACATTTTCTAGTTTATATATCTGCCCCTCAGTTTTCTAGTATTCCATATCTGCAATATTCTTCCAATGCCTAAACAAAGGAATTACATTTTGCATGATTTCCTTACGCATGACTGACTTACTTACCTCATGATTTGTTATTGATGAAGAGCATGACCATTTGACTACACATAACCAATACTTGGTACTGTTTGCACAGCTCTACAACAACTACCCCTACAGTTAGAGGCAGTGGTACTTCAACAAGTGAAACTACATAACTACCATCATTATACTGCCGTTCTACAACAACTAGTCTACTGATAGCACAAGTGGCTTTCAAACCACTAGAATGACACATACAGTACATGTATAAGGAGTTTAGATGCAAAACCCTCTACAGCACCTATGAAATTATGATGGTGAGTGAATGCTCTTCACACATATTATAGGTTCCAATAATTTTGCTTCAGACAGATTTAGAGGGTTTTGCATCTGAACTCTTCATATATTACTACTATTGCACAGTTGCATAAGGCACTAGATCTACTGGAATTAGCACTGTTCCTATCATACGGTTCTTTAAGGAACTGCCTTCAAGGAAGACAGTTGCTTTATTATCACCTACTGTGGTGGTGGTAGAAATAGTTCTATACATACTCGTCTCTGTGGGGATGCCGGCTGCTACTGGTGTGATGCCTTCAGAGGGAGGGGGGGGGAGGGGGAGACAGTCAGAAGACTAGGCGTGCGCTGTGCAGTAGTTTCAAACACATGCACGGTGACAGAACTCACTCGACTCAAAAACAACAACAGAACAAAAATTCACACAAGCCACATCTCAACATTCAGTTCCAGATATGAATGTCGGTGTACAGTACTACAGTATATGCCCATGCTGTACAGTATGTGAGTGTTTCTCTAAAATTAGGATGGCACCATTCCATTCCCCAAATATATTCAGCTGATGGATACAGAGATCTTCTACAACACCTACAGTACTACACGACTGACTATTTACCCAGCATTCTTAGAAAGTGCTAGATACAAAAACACCAGTTTGAGGAAAAACAATAACCTCCAAGAACTTTGATGACACTTGAATATCACCCGAGTCACATAGCAGAGACGATTAACCTAAAGACTCTTGATTACTGCGCCACTTCAACCCTCTCTGATTAAACATTTCACTTGCAGGTGGTGCACTACAGTAAGAGATTGTTCCTGTGCTCTTGTAGGGATCATGCCCTGATGCTCTCTTTCTGATCTCCGATTCCTCTGTATAAAAACCGGACTTGAGTGTATCAAAAGTGAAAGTATTCTTTAGATGAAAAAAGAGGACGAGGAAGAGGAAGATAAATTCTTGAGTGAGTTATTCCAAGATTTCAGTTATGCAGAACTTTCTCAAGGTTCTCTCTCTCTCTCTCTCTCTCTCTCTGCGTGTAGAATTAAACTTTCTTTTTTCAAGTTCTCTCTTTCTCTTTCTCTGGGTGGGCATGGACCGGAGCACACAGGCTATTGAAAATACGGTTCAATTCCACAAAGACTCCCAATGTGAAGAGTGGCACACACACGCCTCCCTGCTAAAGCAGAGGGCAGAATGAAGATTAATGGAGCCACAGGCCAACGTCTACTATGCTCACTTCAGCAACCGACGCCTTAGAGACACAAACACACTGTGCAGCTCTCTGCCTGTGGAGTGAACTCAACTCTCCCAACGAACAACACAAATGTTTTATTCACCTGAATATGAACATATGACATACTTCCTTCTCATCTAATCTCAGCTACTTTTCAGTTTTTGCTACTTAGGCAAGGAGGGGGCTTGTCTCCATATGCTCATGTGTACCCTCAAGCTTCTCACTCATCTCTCTGCTCAATTAACAGCATGTCACATGACATGAGGCATAAAATAAAACATGTGGCTCGGTTTAAAATTAGTGTATTGCTCATACAAAACAGCTATCAACACCACTGCAAACACACACACTCACACACACACACGCACACACTATTAGTGAACACACGCTGTAAGTGTCAACATGGAAAAGCAATGTTCAACTACAGTCCCCGCCGACATTTTTCCTACCAGTCAGGGATCGATCGATTGATTGATTGATTGAACTTCTTTATTGCCATATGCACAGGGTATACAAAAGTGCAGCAGGACAAAAGGATAACACAAAAAAGCCCAAGGGCTTATTTCCATTGTGCTCCCTTCGATCGGCTATCCTTGGGTCAGATTCCTTAACCAGTAGGCCACAGGTGCCCAAGAAATCACCTGGATGGCCACAATTTCTAACTTCTGCTGCTGGTGTACAGCAACCGAAAACTCCCCAAAGATGGAGAACACCTCAATGAGAACCTTAAGGCTTCAAGAGTTGGAAAATGTGTTTTGTTGTAACTAATATGAAAAAGTAATTAATCTGACAGCATTAAATTATGCTATTAATTATAATATCTCAAAGCACTAAATCCAAACCAAAGAGAATTGTTTTAATATGAGCTTACATTTTTTGTCTCCACAGTGACACAAGTTAATATAACAGGGGATGCTGACACCTGGGTCAAAATTTGGCTGAAAGGCAGACATGGTTAATGAAGACAAATAGAAATGTGTAGACCAGTGTGCCTGTTATGATGATGATGTAAGTAGGGGCAATAAGTCAAACATGGAAGTACAATGGCACTCTTGTTGAGTTGAGCCTTCCTGTTTAGCTTTCTTAAGTGTCACATTTTGTCACTACCACCGACAAACTTTTAACAACTTGTCTCCAGATGAGCCCTCTCCTGACTAAATCTAGCAAGGCTATTATTGGAGCAGCATTGACGCCACTCACGTCAGAATAATGCATCACTCAATCTCCACCTCCTATTTTCTCTCTCTCTCTCTCTCTCTCGGTTCTTTTTTTTCTGGCTCTCTTACATACATACACAAACACCCACACACACACCCACACACACACACCCACACACACACACACACACACACACACACACACATAGCCATATACAGTAGGACATTCTGATACATACTTTTCACAGTAGAGTCTGTGGTTGTAGTTGAAGCAACATCTTCATGGGGAGAGAGAGAACAAGATGGACACGTTCGGCCATTGTGAACATTTACATGACATAGTCATTGGTAGAATCACAAGACAAGTGATGGGTTGCACTCATCTTCAGCAGGACAGATCCGGCAACCGAAATGTGCAAGCTCCATTTTCAGAACGTTTGAGATTTAACCACGGATTTATCCTGATCTACACAGAATCTTAAAAAGAGTGTGTTCGTAGAGACCTGTTTTGTACATTGCTGTAGAGGTGTAGTGTAGCCATGATGTTCCACTATTATCAAAGGACGTGAATAATCCCATCTGAGAGAGTGGAGTCAAAATTTGATCTTAATGTGCCAATTAGCAGACATAGTAGCACTGTGAAATGCAGTCACTAAGGTCAACTACTGTACATAGTTGACTTGCTGAAACTACAATGGAGAAAAAAAAGCTTGTACATCTCTGTTCATGTCGTTAGCAGAAGTGAATCTGCTTCTATCTCATAACCAAGGAGCAGCTTGATGAGAACAAAGAGCCCAAGCCTCTTTGTTCAACACTACACATGCAAACAGTCGGTGAATGGGGCTTGATTTCTCTTTTCTGTACCATTAATAAAAGATCACTCGATTTTCTTCAATATCATTAGTAGGACATACAGTCTTAGTGGTTTATAAATATAGCACAAATACATTCTTAATGTGTACAGCAATTATTCATGACGAGTAAATTCTATATTAGTTCTCTATATTAATTATAAGTGTTATCTCTAATTCATTGCAGGTTAGCTTTACTAATGTTCAGAGTCTGCAGCTATAACGAGGGAAGACAGCTGGAGCATGTAGTGCGTCTACTATACTACCTCACGACAGGAAGAGGCGCGAGCTACACGCTAACACAAACACATACATACTGATCTCTGTGGGGGTCAGAGAGGCCGTTGGTGTGAAATCCTCAGCGGTCGGGTTCAAGTCAGCTGGATAAACAAGCATGAATACAAATCACATGCCAGTGAAATTGTGAAATTTCCACTATAATAGGAAAAGTATATCTGACATGTGGATGGATTACCGCCAAGACATCTCTGTATAGCCTACAGTGATTTGAAAAATAAATAAGGTGCGTGACAACTACATTTACACACGATGTGATATTCTGGCTCAGCCTGCGATGATCTTCATCCAAGAGTAACTACAAACAGCCTCCACAGGAATGCGGTGTGCTTTGAAACGGGCATGACTGCTGGCATGACAGCAATTCCACTCTTTTGCATCCATCCTCTTGTATACCAAGACACTTTATCGAAGGTGCATTCCCTCACGTTTCTAATTTCATACTTCTTTAATTTTTTTTTACAAATTCAGCAAATTCATTCACATGGTTACCTCACGTTTCTAATTTCAAACTTTTCATTCATTCACATGGTTATCTGGTTATCTATTGCATTTTTGAGCTGGTCCAGTCCTGGGAAACAAACATAACAACCAAAGATGGTTGAGAGCACAGCTCTATAACCTCTGTTGAGGCCAAGTCATCAACGATCTCAGTGAATCAACACGGTGCCTCAGAGGCAGTGAATAGAATTGAATTGGCTGTTGAACTCAAATTGATTCGACGACTGCATTCTTCATAAATGCTTCCCATGGTTGAGTTAAAAACCATTTGATTCCATCGTAATCCATTACATTTCAATTCATACCTGACCATCCTCCAAAGCACCACATGCAATTCCAGGGCATTCCGCCCCCCATTCAACACAGTCACGATACGCTATTGTGTACTGTGATGACCCGCGAGGCCTGCTCTCTGATTGATTACGTTCTCGCCCCCACTCCTTGGTTCAGGTGTGCTTATGGACCGGCTAGTTCTGCCCCCCCCCCCCCCCCCCCCCCCCGACGTGTCCTCGTCTCGCAGGTGCTAGCAGCATACTCACGGGCTTCGGCGGCAGTGCTGGCCTCCTCGCTGATGACGGGACCACAGCCCACCTGGGTGCAGGCGCTCAGGTAGAACTTGTACGCGCTGGAGCGGTCCAGCCCGTCGAGGACCCAGTGGGTGACGTCCGGCCGGCTGATGTTGACGGAGCGCAGGGGGCCCAGGTGCTGCGTGTCGTTCACTAAAGTCAAAGAGATGGACGGACAGAGATAGATAAGCCAGCCGGCCAGCCAGCACGTCAGACTTACCATGAAATGGGCTGTGTGGGTTTGTCTGACCTGAAGTGGTATATGATGTTCTGAACATCGTTTGTCCATTTAACAAAACACTCCCAGCTGATGGTCACTCTCAAGAGAAGACCGTGACAAAGGAGTGACAACCGGATGTGACTCTCTTCCCATGAATCATGTCAAATGTGTATGTTGTACAGGGACGACTTTACATACCTCAAACACTATCCTTTAGATACAGCCCACACATCTATTATACCGTAATTTCCCAACTATTAGCCGCGGCTTATACATTGATTTAGCAAAAATGTCTTCAGCTATGAGGCTAATGCACAGGGGCAGTTACGTAATATGGCATTAATATGTTTTTTTTTTTTTGTACAAAACACTGCCCTACTGCTCATATACAATGTGCCTAATACACAGGAAATTACTGTGTACATCATTACACACATCACATCATTACACATTATATGTTGTACAAGGATGACTATGTATTACATACCTCAAACACTATCCTTTAGATACAGCCCACACATCTTTTATGCTCATATTGTTACACTAACATGTTAAATCAGAATTCTACATAATATGCAGACATACATTTCTGAAGCCCTGATCTAGTGTGCTTATTTCCATATGTAATCATACAGCACTATAAACGCTGTAACCTGAGCTCACATGTGGTTGTTTTTCAAATGTATGTTTATACAACCAGACAAATGCCATGGCCTTCTGTGCCCTCACAAATTAATGGCTGATGCAACTGATCATGCATTGAACAGTGCCACCCAGTGGCATGATTCTGATATTACTTCATCTACAAATTGCATTAGACGATGTGTAATTTGTATCAACTGTAACAACTGCATCTGTTGAATTCCTTTACCGTAAGAATGACAATGTGATAACAGCGCTGAAGCCCTCTGTGGTATTAGTCTGTCATTCTCACATGTCTGATTACAACAACAAGAGGTACCTGTCAGGTACCTGCCAGTGAGAGCCTGGTACTGACAGACTGACTGAAATCCTTGTTAGTTTGTGTGTGCCTTTACCTGGCTAAGCTGATGGTGTAGAGTAAACACTGTGAGTGTGTGTGTGTGTGTGTGTGTGTGTGTGTGTGTGTGTGTGTGTGTGTGTGTGTGAACATACTCTGCTGGTATTGCAAGCTGTAGCCTGTCAGGATGCCATTGGTCTCCATGGGCGGGGCCCACACCAGTGTAATGGAGGCTCTCTGGGGGTTTGTTGCTCTTAAGAGTGACATTTTCTCCGGAACTAAGAGCAAAGAAACAAACAAAACAAACAATTAATAATGATAAACACACACAATGATATCTCACTCCGATTCTCATGATCATGAAGGCTCTGACTTGTACATTAATGAAAGCTGACTTGATCACAGTGGCAACTCTTGTTTTACCCTGGTGCTCAGTGGTACCCATGGTTACGCCACTCTTCGCCATGCCATTAACATTGGTTTCTATGGTTACTTTTGTTTTCCCAAAGCCAAATATGGCTGTGACTTTTAATTACATTGCTGTTAAATGGTACATCAGTGAGTATGGTTCACCTGATGCAGGCACAGTATCTTCATTTACAGTTTTTCTCAGTCACTCTGGTACATTTCTCAGATGAAAGTCATTGTGTCACTTGTGCACATCAAAAAAGCAGTTTCTTATTTCTTTGATCAAGTTGCATGTTTTGGACAACAAATTACAGTAAAAAAACAGTAAAAGCGTAAATGTGAATATTGTCAATCAAACTCCCACATACACTAAGGTGTAACCTACAATTGACAAAAATTGACATCAAAATCTTAGCCATAGTTTACATCAGATCATCCCTCCAGAATACACTGTTACACTGACATAATGACTAAGCCATTTGATTGTCTTATCCGTACACAATGACACAAGGACTTGTCATTCTGATGCACTGACATGTTCATTGCCACAAATATTTCGTTTTGAGAGATGGACTAAGGATTTTGAGCAAGAAACTGGCTTTTGCAGGTAATCCATGGTGTTTTGCTATTTGTACAAATAGTTTTGAGAAATGCAATTTCTGTTTAGCAAATCTCAAGGATGATTCGAGAAATGTACCAAAGCGTCTGAGGAAAAACAGTAATTCAATACACACGACAAAAGCGTACCTCCTTGTGGAGTGGTGAACATCAGAGGAAGGCTGCTCGGCCCGTTGCCTTTCTTGCTGAACACGTTGACACTCAGGCGGTACTCTGAGTAGGGCCTGAGGCCCGGGACCAAGGTGTGCGTGCGGTTCCCAAACACCCGCATGGACTGCTTCTCCCCCGCAGCCTTGGAGGAGGCCAGCAGGCTCCGCATCCTCCACCAGTTCACCTGGAAGAGGCGAGAGACCAAAACATATGTCAGTGTGTGTGTGTGTGTGTGTGTGTGTGTGTGTGTGTGTGTGTGTGTGTGTGTGTGTGCTGTGTGTGTGTGCATGTGTGTGTCGGGCTGATAGACAGGACATTATCTGTGCCTGAAATTATCAAATACATTCAAAGACATGATAGAGAATAGCCTTTCTTGACATTGTTCTTTGGCAAGCTCAACTCTATCATGCCTGTGTGTGTGTGTGTGTGTGTGTGTGAGTGTGATAGGCTAGCCTATGGTCAGACAGGTATGAAGAGATGCATGTCTAACTGGGGTGCACCTCACAGGCAGACAGGATGAAAAGGGTATAGCATATTAGGAAGGGAGGGGAGAGAAAGACAGAGAGAAAGGCTGGCCAGTCGTGTGGACAGAGAACAGTAGTGTGATAACCCAAATTGTGTGTGTGTGTATGTGTGTGTGTGTGTGTGTGTGTGTGTGTGTGTGTGTGAGCGGGCGCATGTGTGTGTGTGTGTGTGTGTGTGTGTGTGTGTGTGTGTAGTTCATCAGAGACCCTGGAGGGTCATCAGAAGGGAGCAGTAAGAGGCAGGGCTGCCTCTAGACCAGGGGTTTTCAAAGTGGGTGCCGCGGCACCCTGGGGTGCCGTGACGCATGCTCAGGGGTGCCGCGGAATTGTCTAGGCTTGATAATTTAATGACATTTTAAAAAGCATAATATCCATTTCAAAATTCATTTTATTGCAAAAACGTATTTGCAGCACAAATAATAGGCTACAGTTTACTGTATCGTACTGTGCTGTATGTAGGTACAGTGGCTACTTATTGTTTGTTCGGTGACTTCGTTCGTTATTCCGTATGGCGGAGTGCAGTTATAGGCGCAATGGATACGTTTTTAAAGAGAACGCCATGCACCTCCACAGGGACAGACCTCGGAATCTGACCAGACGAAATCAGCAAAGAGAAAAGTGAGGCAACATAACGACTCCTACCTCCAGTATGGGTTCACTTGGGCTGGCGAGGTAACGTGTCCCACACCAGACCAGTATGCCTGGTCTGCAGGGAGACGTGGGCTAACGATGGCTACGGCTATTGGGGACGTCTGCGCTTCAAATACGAGTTCACTTATGCTATTGGCCTTTGCCAGCTGCTCGCTAACGTGAGATGTCGATGAGGACACATTTACAGATAACTTTTTATTTTGCAAAGAACTGACCAACCATGCTGCCGGAGATGAGATATTCAGGGTGACAGATGAATACTTAAGGAACAATAATCTTAGCTGGGATATGTGCGTAAGTGTGTGCACTGCCACTGACGGGGCGGCCTCAATGACAGGTCGGGTCAAAGGCTTTGTAACGAAAGCTATGCAACAGAATCCTTCCATGGTAGCGACGCATTGCATGTTGCATCGGGAGGCTCTTACTGCAAAAACGATGCCTCCAGACCTGACGGATGTATTGAAATAGAGCGTAAAAATAGTTAATTAAGTTAAATCACGTCCCCTTCAAACACGGTTATTCACTGCCCTCTGCAGTGAAATGGGTTAAGACTGCACACCGAGGTCAGGTGATTATCAAGTTGGTTATCCTGTTCACCATTTATTCAAAAGTTCAATTAAATGAGTTGAATGAAAGTAGTTCATTTGAATAAAACAAAAAAAGATATTAACTTCACCTTATCTTAGTAATGCCTATAATAAAAGCAGTTTTGGCCTATCCAACATATCACAAGGTTAAAGAAAATGGCATGAAGTACAAATATGGCACAAAGGAGGTTGAGTGAAAAGTAAAAAAAAAAAAATGGGGGTGCCGTGGATGGAGAGATATGTTTAGGGGTGCCGTAAGCCAGAAAAGTTTGGGAACCACTGCTCTAGACCATAAAGGCAGGCAGTGTGACCAGGCAGCAGTGGAGGAGGATAACAAAGGTAGTGGTGCAGAGAGAGAGAGAGTGTGTGTGTGTGTGTGAGAGAATGCTGGGGAGGGGTAGTGTGTGGGAGTGTGTGTGGAAGTGGGCAAAGAGAGTGTACAGTGGTAGGTCTAGCTGGGGTAGTGGCCGGACTACATGCTGACCTCCCAGACCAAGTGGAGAGCCGAGGCAGAGGTGGAAGAGGAGGATGACGAAGAAGAAGAGGAGGAGGAATAGAAGGAGGAGGATGAAAAGGAGGAGAGAAGCGTTAGGAAGAGTTCTTCATCCAGGCACCGGTCGTCTGTGTTGGGTTCAAGCAACACTAAAGCACTTTTCCTAGCTGTCACATGCACGCTATTTCTTTATCCAGACATTGTAGAGTATATTTCATGATTTTTATGAAAGCATGATGTATTGCGACATCGAAGCAAGTCAAATTTGTAGTTTCTTATGTCTCATTTCACCGAACTACAGGTAGAGGGCCGCAAAGTGAATGCCCAAGTGCCGTTCTCCCTGTTACGAGTTGATGAACCGCTGAAATGATTTTGGAAACATTATTTTAAGGTAGGAAAAACTCTTTAATGTTGCTTTAAGGCTTGCAAAGGAAGCCGTGTGGAGAGAGCAAGAGGGGCTGTGAGAGGAGCCGATGTACTTCACAGAGAAAAGACCAGACAGACTGAGCCCACCTGGAGCAGGAGAGAGCTGTGATATTCGCTTATTACTGTAAGTGATGTTGTAAGAATGGGATATTAAAGGGACACTTCACTGATTAGCATTAAGCTTTGTAGCTTTAGAAAACCAGTCATGTTTTTGAATGGTCGTGCATCATTCCCTCAGTTTGCCTTGAGATGGGAGAAATACAGATTTCAATGTTGGACTTCCTGCTTTCAATCATGTAAAAATCATCATTTTACATCATTGAAAGCAGGAAGTCCTATTCATGGGTTTTATTGAAATCCGTATTTCTCCCATCTCAAGGCAAACTGAGGGAATGATGCATGACCATTCAAAAACATCACTGTTTTTCTAAAGATACAAAGCTTAATGCTAATCGGTGAGATGTCCCTTTAAATCTCTTTCCGGGTCCAGAGGCTTTCATACTCACTTGTTTTTCTCCATAGACCGCAAAATACACATTTTTTTTCCGCTATTCTGAGTAGCCTTTAAGAAAACGGTCCTCTTACCATACTACTGACTTGTTGCCTCCATCTAATCAAATCCTACTTTTCGCAGAAGCCTGGTGTTACCCTTGAATATATCATCTAGCTGCACAGCTACAGTAACTACTCTGTAAAAGTTTGGCGATTTGGTTTTACAATTGCTAAAACGGAGGTGATGATGACAAAGTTTACAAGTGGCAAAAAAAAATGCCCGGCTACGCAAATAAACGTCTTTTCACAAAAAAAAGCTGTATTGAGCCCCTGACGTCGGACTTACGGTGCATGTCCATTATTGCGGCGCGTTGACGCTTGCAGACGCCTAGACCCTCTCTTCGTCGCCGCTTGTGGTCGTGTAGTAGGCTAAAGCAGTTTATTACATCGAAATACACAATGCCAGCACACATAGGCAACTAAAGTGAAGATAGCTACTTAATACGTAACACTATTAGCCAGTGCAAGTAATTTTAACATATTTTGTTGAAATACTCACAAATGTCATTGCCATGTTCCTCCAAAGCACCTTTCTGTCTTGGTTCAAGTCGCCAACAATGTCATTTTGATAGGGTTCAGTGGCAAACTTGTTCTAAACTTAATGGCTTAGCCGCTATATAACTTATATATTTTCATTAAACCGAGACGATTAGCAGGCGGAACAAATATTTCTAGCAGGCTATGGTTCCGGACCGGAGGACTAGAGCAAAGGAGAACACTTGTTTACCAAAGACGTACTTTCATTGGCTAGCTGCCTCGCGTTTACCGCTTTCATTTGCATAAAGTTCAGCAGAGCCCAACTTCTTGACGCATCGCCTCTGTTCAAATGACCGCGCCGCCTTCCCAAGGTGCTTTGCGGAAGCGTTAACTACGCCGTGCCGCTCTCCATAGGAAATGAATGGGCTATGTGCGGCGCGGTGGCTTTTGCCGCGATAATGGACACGTAACGTTAGGCTACAGTAAGAACTGAATCCAAGCAGGCTGGAAGGCAGAGAGGGAGACAAATAGGGGTGCAGACCTACGGGTAGCTAGCTATAGATAGCATAGCACTTTCAGAGAGGAGGAATGTGAAGAGGAGAAAGAAAAGGGCTCTACTTCTTGAAAAGGGTTGTGCCTGGACCAAGTGACCATCAGCCATCTGTTTGATGGAGGTATTCAGACGCATGAATACCTCCATCATGCAGGACAGTTTTCTGGAGCTGCAAACACCTGCGGACGACTGAGTATAGCTTTTAGAGGGGGGCTTTTCGGGACCATGTCTGACCACAGTGTTTAGTTGATGGCTTGGCTTTTCAAATGCTAAGCAGTGAGGGGTAAGGGTGTATTTAGACTGAGACTGAGAGATTGCGGCAGGGACACAGCGAAGATGAGGGCAGGGATGATGTGGGCTCAAGGCGGTCATTCGGAGGGGACAAATGTGAAGTGCAGAAACATGTGAAATGGGTGAAGCTAAGCTAGCTGAAGTTGTGGAGTGCTAGTGGTGAGAGAGATGGTATATTAGAAATGATAGACAGAACAACAGACAGACAGGTAGATAGACAGATCGATAGATAGATAGATAGATAGATAGATAGATAGATAGATAGAAAGAAAGATAATTTGGGGCAGCCGTGGTGTACTGGTTAGCGCATCGGGCTTGTAACCGGAGGGTTGCCGGTTCGATCCCCGACCAGTCCACCACGGCTGAAGTGCCCTTGAGCAAGGCACCTAACCCCTCACTGCTCCCCGAGCGCCGCTGGTTGGGCAGGCAGCTCACTGCTCTGGGTTGTGTGATTCACCTCACTGTGTGTTCACTGTGTGCTGTGTGTTCACTAATTCGGTTAAATTGGGTTAAATGCAGAGAACTGAATTTCCCTCACGGGATCAAAAAAGTATATATTCTATTCTATTCTATTCTAATGTTATTAATCCAGAATTCAATTTCAGTAACAGTGAAGGCAGGGTAGGAAAAGGGGCATACTGTAGGCTGAATTGGGAAGTCCTCTGAAAAGGATGGCAGAGACAGGGGATGGTAGAGACAGGGGATGGTAGAGACAGGGGATAGCAGAGACAGGGGATGGTAGAGACAGGGGATGGTAGAGACAGGGGATAGCAGAGACAGGGGATGGTAGAGACAGGGGATGGTAGAGACAGGGGATGGCAGAGACAGGGGATGGCAGAGACAGGGGATGGCAGAGACAGGGGATGGTAGAGACAGGGGATGGTAGAGACAGGGGATGGTAGAGACAGGGGATGGCGAGGGCAGGGGATGGTAGAGACAGGGGATGGTAGAGACAGGGGATGGTAGAGACAGGGGATAGCAGAGACAGGGGATGGTAGAGACAGGGGATGGCGAGGGCAGGGGAGCGGAGAGGGGAGAGTGGAGAGACAGGGCGAGGGAGAGGGAGGGGGAGACTCACGTTGTACCCCCCCAGGTGCCCGCGCAGCATGTTGGCAGGGACGGGGCTCCAGCGCACCCGCAGCAGAGTGGCATTCACCACCTCTACAGACACATCTTCAGGAGACGCCAGCGGCACTGCAGAGAGCACAGCAGAGATAACACACCAACAGATTACACACAGATATGCACACACACACACACACACACGGAAACATAACCATAGGCCACTCACTGATCAACACACAAACAGATATGTGACCAAAGATTATAGACAGATTGCAGACACACACACACACACACACACACACACACACACACACACACAAAGATAAGGTGCATAGATACATACACATCTAGATACATATCCGTATTTCATCTAAGTTGTTCTATCAGATGGGCCTGTCCATGTATATAGAGGAGGGGAACCTTGCATTGGAACAGAGGCAGTCTGCCTCCCCTCTCCTTTATCTTTGCTGCTGCAGCTGCAGCTGCTGATGCAATGAACTTGAACATGAAAAATGATCACGAGCAACGTGTCAAACTCCAGCCCACGTCATATTTCACTTGAAAGTCTCAGGCACAATGCAAAGCTCGCTTCCTCCTTCTTCCATGCATGCACAGTCCCTTTTGTGTAGGAGCACAGGGCTATGAAGAACTACAGTACAGTACAGCAATCACACGTTTATACAGCGAGGCTATAACTGGCACATACTAGAGCTTCAGGACTGTCAGGGGAGACTGGGGGGAAATGCCAACTCTGTACTGTAACACAGTCCTAATTAACACTACCATTCAGCTCTTGCTTTTCTGACAAGGAGAGGAGAGGAAAAAAAAACTAAAAAAAACAGAAGAAAGAGAAAAGAAATCCAACCTGATGCATTTTCCCGCAGACAATGCCAAAAGACAACTGCAGACAAGAACTGGTCATTTGACAAGCCAACCTTTTACAGCGCATCAAAGCATTTGTTCAGAGGGGATGGGCAACCAAAATTACAACAGCATTTCCTGTCAAGCTTGTCCACAGCACCATAGAGGCAATAACCACAACAGATCGCAGCCGACTACAGGCCGCATCAGGGCCAGACAGAGGCTAGATCTGAGCCAGATTGGGTGGAACTGAGCACAATCCAAGTGAGTTTCATCATTTGTCCAGGGCTTAAGGCAAGGCAACCTCCTGTTTCTTTAAGTATCAGACATTTTTGAAGTCATGATATATAACTATCTATTTTCAATTTTTGAAGCAACCCAGATGACATCTGATATTCTGAGAGGGTGTCGGAAGAACTTTAAGCCCTGCGCTTGTCCGTTGCCATAGCGTCCGTTCCCATGGCGCAACACAACAACACTCACCGTCCTCTCCCGAGTAGCCGGTCACCACCTTGGGCTCCGGGCCCCAGCCCTCCTGGTTGTGAGCCTGGATCTTGATCTCGTAGGGCACGAACGTGGGCGTGTTCTTCACCACAAACAGGTGCCTCTTGACCATCTGCTCCGTCCAGCGGTCGTCCACGCCCGACCGCCGATAGCTCACCTTGTACTCCAGCCCGGGGCCGTTGTGCTCGACCGGCAGCAGTGGCTACACGCAAACACACACACACACACACACACACACACACACACACACATACACACACAAAGACACACACACACACACACACACACACACGCACACACACACACACACACACATACGCACACACACACACACACACACACACACACACACACACACACACACACACACACACACACACACACACATACAAAGACACACACACGCACACAGCAGGGGTACACACACAAACTTTAATGAACTTCTATACCCGCTCTGTCATAGTAGTGGTAGTGGTACTAGTATTAATACTAGTAGTAGTAGTAGTAGTAGTAGTAGTAGTAGTAGTATAAATAGTAATATTCTGTCTTGTATTTTTCTATTGCCACTGATGGGCCCTCTTCTGAGTCGGTAATTAACACAAAACTGAATTGAGCATCTGAGGATATTAGTTTCTTTATTGCATTGATGTAAAGAATGAAGTTATCGAGGCTGTAAAGAAAATTCATTTACGTGATAGCTAACATTGCATACCAACTAACATTCATCAAATGAAAATAATAAAAACATCAGTGTTTATTACGCTGCCAGTTTCAGCTACCCTGGGGCGCTTCTGTCACTTTACTGCAAATCCTTCTTCATTTCCGTCCCCTTAGGACATGAATGAGACGAATGTGCAAACAAGAATAATGATACAAAATGAATCCATCAATTACTTTTACCACCACTACTACCACTATCAGGAATGCAGTCCGTCTTGACAGCTGATGGACAGTTGACAGCCTATGATGTTGGTGGTGGTGCAATGTGATGCCGTACCTCCCAGGTGATGTCCATCTGATTTGGCAGGTGACCCTCAATTTTGATGTTTTCCGGATTCCTGTCTGGCTCTGTTAGGCGACACACACACCAGAAATACTGTCTGCTCAATCTGATGCGGGGCGACGCCTTTGCCAAAATCAATAGCGCTGCGCCGATTTACGGTGGCAGCGCGGTAAATCAGGAGTAATGATAATAAACGGCACTGTAAAAGGTATTGCCCAATTTATTGGGGCATTAAAATGCGCATGAGGATTTACTGAGGCGGTCTAATCTGAGTGTAAACCTTAAAAAGTTCATGAGCAAGCAGCTTTGTGAAAGTTCAAGGAGAACTGTGAGCCCGGGGGTGGGGGGAAAGTCAGCAGACGACGTGAGATGGATGAAGAGATGGATGGATGGATGGACAGAGAGATTAAGAGAGAAAGAGAGAGAGAGAGAGAGATGGGTGGATAGTGAAACAGAGGAAGAGGCAGAGAGATACATGGATTGTTTTTAGGAAGAAAGGTGTCGAATGAAGAACCTGAGAAATCAACTATGGAGCAGAAATGAGTGTCAGCAGGAGAGAGAGTGAGAAATATCAGGCGAAAGTGAGAGAGACAGAAAATGGACACCTTTATGGAGTGGAGAGAAAGAAGTGTTAGAAATGAGAAAATGGGAGATGGAAAGAGAAGGTGAGCTGAGTGATAGACGGTTCGAGAGGGCAAGAGCTGCTGGGGGAGAGGATGTGAGCGAGCGAGAGGAAGACGGACACAGGGAGAGAGGGAGAAATGGTGTGATCGCTGCGAACACCATTACGGAGACGCGGGCAGGAGCGAAATAAGTGTGAGTGGCGGGACACGTGGTCAGACTGACCTGTGGCCTGCGTCTTGTATCTCTCCGTGGGCTTGCTGGGCCGTCCCCGGCCCAGGTCGTTGGCGGCGGAGACGCGGAACTGGTAGTTGATGTGTCCCTGCAGCATCAGCATGGCGGACACGTGGTTGCCGGGGACTCGCTCCAGCTCACGCCACCTCCCGGGGTCCCACTGGTTCTCCTCGTACTCGATGACGAACTCTGGACAGCACAAACCCCCAAAACCACCGTCAGTGTTAATTGTTTTGTTTGTTTGTTTGTTAATTAACTGTTTGTTGATTTGCTTTGTACAGTATTTTCCTGTTTACATTGTATTTTGTGTGTGGTGTTTTAAGCTGCTGGGACCTTGAATTTCCCCTTGGGGATCAATAAAGTATCTATCTATCTATCTATCTATCTATCTATCTATCTATCTATCTATCTATCAATCCAGACACAGCAGGTAGGGTTCTGACTGTCTGATTTATACTGTAGGCATTTAGATGATGCTCTTGTTAAGAGCACCTCACAGAGACCCATTACACGGACACCTTTTCCCGGGGCAACTCAGGGACAAGTGTCTTGCTCAGGAGCATAACTGGGAATCGACTCCATACCATTCTAATGCTAATTCTGCCCCGCAAAAATATTTTCTGTTAGATGTGCATGCATGAAGCCTTATCTAGTCTTAAAAAATTACATATCAATCACATGTAATAGGAAAATGCATGTTATGCATTGAGAGCAGAATAATCCCGTTAAATTGGGAATTGCACTCCAAGTTATGATATCTATCAGTAACAATAAGAACGAATGGTTTGAAACAGAGCTGTTTGGCTCTCTCTCAACAAAGCAGTGTAATGTGGGCTGCTTTAAACTGCTTGCTGCGAGGGTCCGGGGGATTACCAGTGATGGGACTATTGTGCTCTTTGCCAGGCGTCCATTTGAGGCGGACACTGCGCTGTCTTCTCTCTGCAAGCACCAGGTTCCTGGGCGCCTCGGGGACATCTGCAATGGGACATAGAGAGGAGAGGAGAGGAGAGGAGAGGAGAGGAGAGGAGAGGAGGAGAGGGGAGGAGAGGGGAGGAGAGGTGAGGAGAGGAGAGGAGAGAAGAGGAGAGGAGGGGGGGAGGGGAGAGGAGGAGAGGAGAGGAGAGGAGAGGAGAGGGGAGGAGAGGAGAGAAGAGGAGAGGAGGGGGGGAGGGGAGAGGAGGAGAGGAGAGGAGAGGAGGAGAGGAGAGGAGAGGTGAGGGGAAGTGAGGAGAGGAGAGGAGAGGAGAGGAGAAGAGAGGAGGAGAGGAGAGGGGAGGGGAGGAGAGGAGAGGGGAGGAGAGGAGAGGAGAGGGGAGGGGAGGGGAGGGGAGGAGAGGGGAGAGGAGAGGAGAGGAGAGGGGAGGGAAGGGGAGGGGAGAGGAGAAGAGAGGAGAGGAGAGGAGAAGTGAGGAGAGGAGAGGAGAGAGGAGAGGAGGGAGAAGAAGAGAGGAGAGAGGAGAATAGAAGAAAGGAGAGGAGGGGGATGGAGGGATCATTAGAGCTCCACAGCGTAATGATCAGCTCCGCCACGTCGTTAAAGACGATAAGCACAATTACTAGAGAGAGAAATCTCACTGAGACGAGAAAGCAAAACGCTGAGCACTAATGAGACGGCAGGATCAGCGCTCAGACAGAATGGGAAACACACAGGGCGTCTGACCCTTGTTTCCACATCAAACCGCTGCAACAGTGATTAAGAAACACACAGAAACACGACCCATGACTGGGGATCTTTTCTAGGCCACGCACAGCACACACGGTGGGTGTTTAGTCAGTAAGTGGTGGAGCAGGAGCAGGACTGGAGGGAGAGGTGGAGGTTGGCCTACCCAGCACGGTGAGATACGCTGTGGCTCTGTCCTGGTCCAAGGTCGTCCTTGCGATGCACGAGTACAAGCCCTCGTCACTGTGGCTCACGTTGGAGATCTGCAGAACGCCGTCATCTACAGAAATCCTGTGACACCAATACACTGATTTCACACTCCACTCACAGGCTATCCACAGGTCTATCACAACTATGCATCTGTTAACTGACACATCAGTCAATTAATCAATCAATCAATCAATCAATCAGCCAATCAATCAATCAATCAATCCATTAACTTCCTTCCAATGAGGAAAGGAGTTACTAGAAAATATTTAAATTGCATGGATTGAGGATTGAGACAAAAAAGTTCCAATTCCACTGCTGAATGGCTGGCTATTGGAACACAGCACACATAGCAACATGACACACAGCATGCGGCCCTAGAGTATTAAAAGAACTGGCAATCACACACAACACAGCACGGACCCGCACGGGCGGCAGAACACACTCATCATCGGTGTTCAATAACACCGTGCCAACTTGTAGCGGGTCGCCAGTCCGGGTGGCACTCCTACCGCGCGTCTTCTGTTGAATTGAGGTATGTGTCCTCGCCATCTCGCGCCCAGAGGATCTCAAACTCCCTCCGGAGGCTCCTGTCATAGTCCGCCTGGCAAATAAATTGGGCCATCGTGCCACGCAGAATCTTCAAGTCCTGGGGGGGCTCGGCAATCTGAGTCGGATCTGGAGGAGACAAGAGGAGAGGGGAGGAAAGGAGGAGAGGAGAGGAGAGGAGAAGAGAGGATAGCCATTGATTGTTCTAGGGTGTCAACACGTCAACTCCACACAACCAGGCAATCTGAAAAGCCTCCCATGTAAAAACATTGTTATGAAAACATCCCACCTGACAGCTCTGTGAATATGTTAGCGGGGAAAGGAGCAGCGTTGGCTCTCTCTCTCTCCCGAGGCCCATACCTTTTATCTCCAACTTGGCCGTGATGTCTGTCACTCCCTCGGAGTTGGAGGCCTGGCAGGTGTACTGTCCCGAGTCGTCTCCCTCAACGCTCTTGATCAACAGAGAGCCGTCGTCCGGGAGCACAGAGAATCGGCCGCCTGCCACAATAGGGCCGCTCTCGCCCGACGTCCTGCCAAGCAACATCCACAACACAGGAAGGGTTATTGCTTCCGTACGTACCGCAATTTTCCGACTATTAACTGCGTCGTATACACTGATTTTGCTCAATTTCTTCAGCTATGAGGTTAATACACGGGGACAGTTAATATGGTATCAATATGGTTTTGTTTCTTTTAACTTGCATAAAACACTGTCCTGCGACTTATACACAATGCGGCTTATATGCGGGAAATTACTGTAATATGTGTTGTGTTACAGTATGTGAGCTTATTTAACCTGTTTCACTTGTAAACACGATGGCCTCTATTGTTGAAATTGTGCTTTATTACAGTACCTCCGCCAAGGAGGTTATGTATGTTTTCATCGGGGTTTGTTTGTTTGTTTGTTTGCTTGTCTGTTAGCAAGATAACTCAAAAAGATATGGATGGATTTCCATAAAATTTTCAGGAAAGGTCTGAAACAACCAAAGGAAGAAACGATCAAATTTGGGAGTGATCTGGATCACCATCTGGATCCAGGAGGGGCTTGGCCGAGGTCTGCCCTCTCGGAGTGCTTTTCTAGTGTGCCAATAAACTCACTTGATTTTAAAACAGGTTTGGTGGTAGCTTGAGGCATAAATACTGAGGCTACTGTATTTCTTTTTTCTTTTAGTGTACCTACAGTGTGGTTAAAAGATGTGGTTAAAAATGTTCAATTGTGTTTAATCTTCTCTCTCTCTACCTCTCCACACTACTTTTTACATGTTCTTCCCTCTAGGACTCAGCTTAGATATCAGCAAAGAAGTCCTCAATGTGCCATTCTTTTCATCAATAAAGTACCTTCACGCTGGAAAGTAATGTCAAAGTACAGCCGGCGTTTCAAAAGTTTGGGATTTAAGCACTGAACCAAAGGCCACCACTGAGGTAAGAACTGAATTGAAGTGAAGTGCAGGTGCTTGATATGAAAGCGACCAGGGCATACTGTATCTGTTATACTGTATCTACGCCCCCACACTTTCATTGTCATCTGCCTGATCCCTCCTTCAATCTTATGTGTGTCTGGTAACAGTGATCAGAAAACATTGGATCTTTTATCAAATGGTGAAAACATATACATTGATATAATGGAAAAAGAGAAAATAAAGATTCTTCTTTCCGGAGCCATACAAATGTGCAGACCCTCTTCCCTTATGTGATAAAAAAAATGGAGGCCCTCGAAACCAATTTGTACATTTCTATAGACGATTGTGCCAT
>NC_085000.1:17120227-17130227 GCF_963854185.1 Sardina pilchardus | reverse complement strand
ACCCTCTCATCCTGCTCAATGTGATGCAGCCCTGAGGTGTGAGAGGGAGAATGTTACATGTCTTTTTTTCTATGCATATATCGCTAATAAAGCTTATTTGAATTTGAGAGAGAGAGGAAGAGAGAGAGAGAGAGAGAGAGAAAGAGAGAGAGAGAGAGAGAGAGAGAGAGAGAGAGAGAGAGAGAGAGAGAGAGAGAGAGAGAGATACGGGATTCCCATGAGCTGTTGTGGCCATTCAGAATGCCAAGGTCGCCCCCCCATTCCTCCTCCTCCATTTAAATCAGCATTAAGAGGAGTTTTGGTCTAGAACTACTGTGCTAACTACCTTAACAGAATGCAAAAACCTTACAGAGTCCCAGCTGGCACCCAGATTAAATCTTGCCCGCACGCCAACTGGCGTCTTTCAGAGATATTGTTGGCAATATGGTGCTGGCTGTTTTCGGCCCCCTCCACCACACTAATGCACTGGCTGGCTAGTGGGAACCACAGGTGTGTTGATTTGTCTTCCACATTCACCAAATGAATTTGAGACAATAATTGCTTTTTAAAAACGGATCAAAAAGAGGGAATTTATTTTCCACAGTCTGTCTTTAAGCGGAGGTCACAAGTGATGGGCCCCTTCTGTACAGAGAAAGGGCACTGCTGCCTGTGCTGTGTGGATGAGGCTTTTATGAGTGGACAAAAAAGGGTCAGAGTGCCCTGCATTGCTCTCTCTCTCTCTCTCTCTCTCTCTCTCTCTCTCTCTCTCTCTCTCTCTCTCTCTCTCTCTCTCTCTCTCCCTCTCTCTCTCTCATCCAAAGTCCCATCTGAGACGCAAACTAGCCCATTCATTCATGACAATGCCTCTGCTCCTAGTAGTCGGTTGTCATGGTCAACTCTGGTTGCCATGGCGATTATTCACGGCACATAACTTTCCAAAAGAGTTCCATCTGCAGAAGCTGTTGAAGAAACTCTTGAGTAAAAATCAATTATTTGATATGAATGTACACACTTAATCTCCTTCATAACCCCGCACCCCACACAGAGAGACAAATACTTCTCAACAAGCAAACCGTTTCACATCCCCATGTATTTTTCCACAGCCGTGTTATTGGGCCGCGTTATATTTTCGTATCCTAACCATGACTCAGGTCTTAATGAGCAAGAACATTTCAAGCCGGGAGCAAGCAGGCCTGACCAGCGACGGACGACACCTTATCACTTGTTGGCCAGCTGAACGAGGGCCAAGGTCTGGGCACTCTCTGATTGCCGCACTGCCAAAGAGGACAGCAACAGGGGGAACAGTGTCTAGCACACAGCTGACCCAAATACTTCTAAACTCTGAGAGCTTTGTCCAGAGAAGAGTCTGTGTTTTTTCAGCATTCAAACTGGGGCAGCAAATATGCATTAGATTAAATTCATTTCTTTTAGCATATTGTGTTAACACTCATGATTGTCATTGCACTGCTACACTCAGGCTGTTTCATGTTGCAGAGTAGTACTGTATGCCTGGTAGGAAAATATGTTGATCCTTGTAAATCTACTGTCAAACATTTGCCTGTAGGCCAACACCAAGGTCATAGATGAATCCCCACAGAAAACAAACAACATCATAAACCTTAGCTTTAACACAAGTCACATTAGGTAAGAGCTACATAGTCTTCCTGATTTTGATAGACTTAAGACCCGTACACACCCAGTCCGAAAACTCAGAGAATCAAATAGCACTGTTCTGAAATTCTCATTCTCAAAATCTCATTGCAACAGACTTCATCCTTGGTGTGTACAGACTAATTACAGTACAAATAAATGTGTCTAACAGCCTGCGTAATTTCGTGCGAATATTTTGGCCTAAAAATTGTACTGCTTGTACGGTGGTGTACGGGCCTGAAGTATAGAGAAACCAGATAAAACATACACAGCCCAGATAGTAGGCCTATGTGGCTATGCTGGAGAATGGTAGTGAAATGGCCTGATTTTGCATGGTATCCACTGGAAAACCCTTTGCCATGTTGTTGTGGGTAGACTGGTGCGGCTGCTGCTCACCAGTGGTCATCCAGTAGGGACCACATGAGGGAGAATAGTCGTGTATAGTGTAGTTTAGTTTGAGTGACCGGAATCAGAAAAGAACACCAAAACTGGCATTTTAATCTTTCCTTAGAAAATGGTACTACTCCTACCAAATGCACTTTGACTCAAAACATCCCCCTTTAGGTGACATGAAGAGTAATAGAGTTTTCTAAGGAAAGTGCAGGAAAGGAAAGTGTACCAGGATCTGCTTTTGTTTTCTGCTCCTCTGGTGTTTTTTGTCTGAACACCAGCTTTTTTATTGGACATGCTCTCCTATCCTTCAAGAGCTACTCCATCTCTGCCCCAGCCGCTGAATAAAACAGTTGTAATGATTGCATTGGGCATACCGTAGTAGGCACTAGGCACTCACCGTTAGTCATCCAGTAGATATGCCGAGGGGGGATACCTTCGGGCGGGTTGCACTCCAGAACAATGGACTTGCCCTCTTCAACTACCGCGGCCGACAGCTTCTCTTTGGGGAATTTTGGGGCATCTATGCATGGGCGAAAAACAAAGTCAAGGAAACTACCTTCAAGTGCTCAGAGTGTGTCAATAGCTCAATGGTAAAGTGGTTCACCAGCATCTTATTATGAGTGCACTCCACTCCAACCACTTATGGGAACATAGTGTGTGCTTTATCACCGTCCTGTCTGCTTCTTTCAAGCTCATTATTGCTATTTCTATGTGGTCCTGGAGAATGTGACAACAAGCCCAAACAAAATCACCTATAACTTATGATGAGAATGCTAAGAATGTACTTGACAATTGAGAAACGTCTCTGCCATACCATCTCTGCTATGGCACTTCTACTGTAGATTTGTATTTTTCCATACTGTAACCATAAAAGTAAAAAATCACCGCTCATCCGTGTGAGGTGCAGGATATTTTAAGGAAGAATCCGCACACTTCAAGTCTTTGTGCAATTTTTTTTTAAACTTTACTGAGTGTTGCAAGCTTTCGGTCATTAGACCTTCATCAGGCAGAGTCTGCTTGATGAAGGTCTAACGACCGAAAGCTTGCAACACTCAGTAAAGTTTCAAAAACATTTTGCACAAAGACTTGAAGTGTGCGCATACTATAACCATGAAATAGATAGAACCCTGCATGATTCAGCAATGCTGCTCCACTTACTGGGAACAATGAATAGGGTCTCCTCTGTTACGGCAGTTCCTAGTTCGTTGGACGCGTAGCATCGGTACTTCCCACGGTATTCCGAGGTGTGTTTATTGTTGGGGATCACAAAAGTCCCGGAGTTCGGCTGCGTCTGAACCCGAGGATCGCGGCGTGGGTCGAAGTGCTGACCGTCTCTTGTCCATCGGTATCTGCCACGAGTTAAATAGAGTTGTTTTTTCACTGACTTCACACAACAGAAATAGCCATATGTAATTTAGCATAAGTATGTATGTATCATTATGTATGTATATTATTTATGTAAGGGAGTTTATATATATGCAACCCTTATCACTCATGGAGTGAAACAAAACATTGGGATATGCCATAATACTGTAGTGAATATGTCATATCTCTCTCTAGATAGATAGATAGATACAGTAGATAGATAGATATGATATATTCACTACAGTATTATGGCATATCCCAATTTGTTTTATGTAGAGTATGGTCCTGTCCAGGACAGTTCATTCTTAATTAAAAGCGTTAATGGCCTGAGTGTAAATCTTGTACAGTGATGGTAGCACTTGTGTAGTGTGGGGTGTTGCACTCACGCTGGTTGCGGGTTGCCTTTGGCTTCGCACTTCAGAGTGTAACTCTCATCAAACGGGAAGGCAATCAAGGAGCTGGGCGCCTTTGCCGTGATGGTTGGCAGCTGTTCCACTAGAAAAAAAAGAGAGGAAAAAACAAGAAACGAGAACCGTCAAAGAGCGGCTGGAATGCTGGTTGGTTGGTTGGTCTGGTTGGAGAATAATTGGTACAGCGTGGCAGAGACGGATACAGTGGAGGCAGGAAGGACCGCAAGCCCTAGAGGAGAGGCATTAGACACGGATACATCCAGCACTTGGAGAGAGTGTTGGGAAGGACACCAGTCCACAGTGCAGCAGACTGAATTGCATGGGGGTCTGCCAGGGGACTGTGTGTGTGTGTGTGTGTGTGTGTGTGTGTGTGTGTGTGTGTGTGTGTGTGTGTGTGTGTGTGTGTGTGTGTGTGTGTGTGTGTGTGTGTGTGTGTGTGTGTGTGTGTGTGTGTGTGTGTGTGTGTGTGTGTGTGTGTGTGTGTGTGTGTGTGTGTGTGTGTGTGTGTGTGTGTGTGTGTGTGTGTGTGTGTAGTGTGTGTGTGTGTGTGTGTGTGTGTGTGTGTGTGTGTGTGCAGCAACTGAGCATCTACCAAGAGGACATGCCAGAGTGAGGATTCATGGAGAATGTGACACACAAACACAAACAGAGTAGACAGACATAGGCACACAGACACACACAAACAATTATATTGACATACAATGACACTGTCTCACTCACTCACACACACACACACACACACACACACACACACACACACAATCCCACATAAACAATTAAACTAAATTACACCCTTTGCAACACACACACACACACACACACACACACACACACACACACACACACACACACACACACACACACACTCACCCTCCAGAGGGATGTGGAGCCCGAAGACGGTGGACGACAAGGCCAGGAGGAGGCCCAGGCCACGCCCCCACAGCGGCCTCATCACCCACCCTGTGACGGAGCTGACGATTGGAGGGTGACGTGACGGGCAGGACAAACCTCTCCTCAGTGCTGTGGCCTCTTAACTGCTCCGATGATGGCTCAGGTTAGCAAACATCAGAGCTGCAAGGAAACGGGAAAAATGAATGACGTGTTACGTATTGCTTCTTACAGTAATGTCTACCTGTAATATCACAGCAGTGGGGTTTCTTTGCGGAAGCACTTTAAACATGTTTGCCGTTTGGTTTTTACCATGTAATCATAGACCGGGAGCAATAGAAGTCTAAGAGCTCATTGCATTTGTTTTGACAGATCCATCTGCCCGCTCCCCCATTGAAACTGTTTTCCATCTGTCTGAAATATGGGGTGGGCTTCACGCGATGACTGACAGAGGAGCGCTTGCTGAGGCAGTTTTGTAGACAACCAGTGGCTGTGCTGCTGTGCTGATCACAACACTCTCTTTAAGAATGAACAACAACATCTATAGTTTGTCTTGATGACATTACAGTAATGCTTGAGTCAACTCTGACATCATGTTGTCACACACAGTTAACACACAGGTGTAAACAGAAGCACTCTGGTCAAAATGACGTATTGTGCTGGCAAACAACGCAACTTGTAGTCAAATCACTGTTAGCTTTCAATAAATTATTACACACTGCACAACCAAATGTAAAACACTGTTCTCAAAATGAAGAGTGTCAGCGTTCAATTTTGCTAATTTTGCTGTGCCATTTCTTTTTCATTTTTGAATAAAACAAAAATAACTGTATTCATTCCTTCCAAGATTACGTAAACTGCCATTGACATGTAAGACTTGCAGTAAGCACCTGGACAAGACAATAGACAACCACTGTCTATTTTTTTTTATTGAAATAGACCTACAGTGATCACCTAGACTTGTCAGCTTTTATAATGTTTTCTTCACCAAATAGGCAATACAGATCCCTCTCTAAATGTGCCTGAGATCCATACTTGCAAATAGCAACACAGAGCAGACATGGTATCTCTTATGGATAATGAACTATTGCTAATTGAAGAATTGTGCTATTACTGTAGTTTGCCAGCAATATCTATTGCTGTGAATATATGTTTTCTGTTTGTTTCACAGAGTTAATCCAATGGGGTATGGAGTCTTTGTATGAAAACTGTGATAAATCATTTGAAAAAGGATGTGAAACATGAGCTAAACCAATGAAAATGGTTCAAGAGATGACTTCTGCTCTGTTAAACATGTGAACATCAAGATCAAGTGGATCCAAGTTTCATTAAGGCGAGACACGGCAGGTGAAAACATCGTTTTTGTGACCTCCGGTCAATTTCAATATTTTGTGCTAGTTTGCTACCTTAGCATGTATTCTACCACCCTACTACAACAATAAAGTCCGATTTGCACATTTAGGTGTTTATTTCATGACATTTTGTCTACTCGCGCCTATATATTTCTCCTAATTTTACCAAAAGTTCCCATTCTAAAGTGTCATGTACTACCGCGACCGTGAACCAAATCATATCGTGTGTGACACCGTTCAAAAGCCCCTTTTCTCCTGAATGACGCTATGCAATCCAAATATGGACATTTCCTTTGTATTAGCAACCAATCGCGAAAGTTCAAAGGCGAGTCTAGGCTTAGAACGTATCCCATTGGCTGTGTTTCAAGGCTGTTTTCTCAAAACGAGTTTCTTCTCCCACTCTGAGAACATAATCTCCACTTCTGAAGCACTTACATGCGCCAAACTTTCCAGTCTTATGCCAAACTATATTCACAAGACTTTTACAGAGGGGTTTGTTGAAATATGATTCCTAACCTGATATATATGACATTTTATGCTTAAAAACATGGCAAAAACCGATTTTTCAAGGCTATTGACACTATGCTGATTTACAAGACAACAGAAGTAGATATCCATAAATCCCTCTGTATTTTTTCTCCCATCTAATATATTAACACAATGAAAAAACTATTTTGAACCTGGCTTTATCCAAAACTCAGATTATGCATTTTAAAATATATGCAAATTAGCGCATATTTAATGAGATAATGCCTAATTTGCATATTTAAACATTAAGTTACAAAAAACTTGTAATACATTTTTTTCTTATGTTGATGTAAGTAATCAACTGGGGAAGTTTCATAGTGATATCTGCTAGTTAAAAATTTTACCCTATTCACCTGTAGTGTCTCGCCTTAAGTGCATCAAAGCATTCGAGAAAAACTGTAAAACCTTTGTAAAACCTTTGACAAACATGTGCTTACACTACTTTTAAGTGTTAATTGAAGTGAATCAAAAGACAACTCCAGTCTGAGAACAACCAGCCAATTCTTTTGGATAACAACAAGGGTGTACCTGCCGTAGAGAGGGCAGTTGAATAAAGAAATAAATAAGTCAATTAATACAGGAATATATTACACGTAGTTCACGTAGACGGACACGTAGTTCGTAGTATAAATACACTTCGCCAGAGTTCTAAACCTCCACCTAGCCATATTAGCCATGATTTCGACTTGAGGAGTAACAAAGTGTAAACTTTCATTAGGGACCAAAATGACATCAATCTGAGACACTTTGAATATGCATTTACAATGTTAATGATGCTGCAGCAAATTGCCACTTACTGTAAAGCAACTGACAAGGCTATATGCTACTGTCCAGGGTTCATACTCCGCACAAACAACCACGTGTGCCCCAGCTGTGGCGCAACTGGCTGGGGCACCTGCACCATACACCGGTGATCCGGGTTCGATTCCTGCCCTGTGGTCCTTTCCGGAACCCACCCCTACTCTCTCTCCCATTCGCTTCCTGTCACTCTCCACTTCATCTCATTAAAGAGTACAGACAGGGTTATTGTGCAGTCAGTGCATTACTGAAATTCTTCTTCCGGCCGTTGCCATCTTGCTGGAAAAAGTCTATACAAGTTGATTACCAAATACAACACAGGCTACTGTCAATGGACACAAAAGGAGAAGAGTTTGGCCTCTATGGACTCTCTTCTCACATGAGACAGACGCCACAACTAGAAAAGCACTCAGAGAGTGCAAACCCCCACCAAGCGAAAACATACAGTAACTGCCTCCTGGATCCAAACGGTGATTCAGATCACTCCCAATTTTATCGTTTCTTCCTTGAGTCATTTCAGACCTTCTCTAAACATTTCATCGAAATCCATCCAGAACTCCAGCGTTTCTTGCAAATTAACAAACCGCGATACCCCAAACGAAACATAACCTCCTTGGCGGAGGTATACCGTAATAATATCAAGGCAATGCCATGACCGACACAGTCTGTTTTATACCTTTTCGTCCCCATAGGTATTCATATTTAAATAGGTAAAAATCCTTCAGTTTGTCTGCGGAGAGACTGTGCATAGTCTTTTTTTAAACCCTAGTTAATGACTTACAGTAAAAGAGTGATTTACTGAGCAGTAAATGAGCGAAGCAAAGCTGTCTCCCAAGGCTATGTACTGTATGCTATGTGCCATTTTGTTGTAAATGAATTTTCGCAGCCTTTCGCAGCCTTACTCTCCAACAAAATGTACACTCATTATCATCCAATAATAGACAGTAGATTGCTCTTATGTGTTATGACTTTTCCTTGAAGTTGCAGTACATGATCCTCATAGTCCTCTGGTCTTTCTTTAAACAGTCCAGCACCATTACTGTAACTTCCCCAACTATTAGCCGCGGCTTATACATTGATTTTTGCAAACTTTATTCAGCTATGAGATTATACATGGGGGCAGTTAATATGGGTTTGTCTTTCAATTGGCATAAAACACTGTCCTGTGGCTTATACACAATGTGGCTAATACACAGGAAATCACTGTAGATCCCTAGATTAGTTTTTTTTTCACATCATTGGCAAACAAAAAAAAACTAAAAAGTGTCTTGTGACCTAGAAATCATATCATTTTCAACCAACAACAACAAATGGTAGACAAGAGAAACTGTTTTTAAAACAATATCTATCCTGTGCATTGGGATAATTTGGCAGATAATGCCGGATTAACAGGTATTGTCCTTGGCTGAGTGACTAAGTGCTTGCCAAGTCAGTGCCAGCATGCCAAAGGCTCATACCACACTTAATCGCTCAGTCACACGACGCGTACACAACAAAGGGCCCCACCTGCCTGCATCTCCCTACTACAAAGAGCTTCCTAAGCCCCAGACAGCGGTAGCCAGAGGTTACACTTAAAAGGCCCGAACCCGGTTTTTGGCACGTCCGTCCCCGCAGCCATTAGCTGCTCCTTAAAAACAGGGATGGGGAGGATTTTTTGAAAGGTCTCTAAAACCCGTAGATGTTTCCAGTCAAAGTGAAAGGCCACACAGGACTCATGACATTTCGAAAATGGAGAGCAGCCTTTTCTCAGAGAAGGCCAGACACTACTACTGGCACAAGGCACAAGGGAAAAGCTGAAATGGGTTACATGTGTAATATCCACCAAGTGAATTGTGTTATAAAGGAAGTGCAATAAGCACAGAGGCTGATCATTAAAGGAAGGTTCCAGAGCAAAACCAACCTACAGTAGGGTCAGAAGCTAGCAGGTTCAAAAGGTAATAGAGAGCATAATTACATTAATTGGTGGAGTTTTGAGCATGAACGTTGTTTGAAATGCACCGGGCACATAAAAACAAACTATTTTACACCACTGACATTGTGGTGGCATTGTGGCAAAACATAGGTTGCTTTTTACAACCTTTAGGTTGTAAAATTATAATAATATGCTAACAAAACAATGTCAACTTCAAAGGTAGCACACTTCAAATTCTGTTCAAGGAAGTAGCAGCAAATCTTCAAAGGTAGCAAATCTGGTTTGTGGTTTTATAGTTTGATGACAACCCTGAGACAACCAAATGAACAACACTACAATTAATCAAAAATAGCTCAGTCAGCTGGAGCCCTTTAATCATTCCAATCAGTAACAGAGTAGAGATTCTCGAATCCTCAGCAGATGGCTGAACAGCAGAATACAATAGAATCGTGGAAAGAATAGAATAGAATAGAATAGAATAGAATAGAATTGAATAGACTCCAGTGAGGTTCACATGGCACAGTAGACTAGAGAAAAACTGAGCTGAGGAAGTTGGTTATCCAATAGTGCATTCAGGATCATTAATCCGTATCTTTACTTTAATAATGAAGTGGGACAGAGAAAAATAAATAAAAACAGACGCACAGAGAGGGAGAGAAAGAGAGAGGAAGTCTGAGAGATAGAGAAAGTCAAAGAAGCGTGCAAAAGAGGGAGTGATTGTTAGC
>NC_085000.1:17110227-17112727 GCF_963854185.1 Sardina pilchardus | reverse complement strand
TCTCTTTCACCACCAGCGTCTTAGGAGCTGACTGGCAGCCTCGTTCCTATTTCACTTTATTTACTTACTTATTTACTTATTTATTTACTTATTTATTTGTCATGTTTTCCCTCCAGCCAGTGTGCATACATTCATATACACACGCACATGCACACACACACTCACTCACACTCACACACACACACACAGATTCCAATAGGCGTAGGGACAGTGAAGTGACCATTTCAACTTTGGCTGATTCCCTTTTAACGTCTGCCAAGCTTAGTGCCTGCAGCTTACCCTCCCCCCCCACACACACACATATACACACACACACACACACACACACACACACACACACACACACACACACCCACAGACACAGAAAGGCCGTATGAATGAGGGGAAGGCAAGCGCAGGTTTCCTGATTAATGGTGTTCAATGTTGTTCAAAGAGTGAGAGAGGACTCGGAGGAATGGAGAGACAGCTGCGGAGAGCACGGCCACAATGGCCTATACGCACAGGCCCCAGTACAGTCCTGAAGTGCACACACATACTATAATGCTCTAAATTTACCTTTGTGTGCACCAGCGCGGGGGAGACAAAGGGGGGAGAAAAAAGAAATCTTTTGTGCGCAGGTATAAAGGCTACGGTGGGAGAGTATTAGAATCATTGCACCTGGAGTCCTTTCTAGTTACAGCTTCAGTCACTCTTTTGAAAACGGAACCTTTCAAGAGAGTTACTCTCGGGCTCCATTTCCATACTCCGCCAGCAACTTCGTAACAGACAGGGTGAGAAGCGGTAAATGTGTACGTACATGCTGGGACCTGTTGTAGCAGCAGTGATTATGGGTGGGTGGGGACTCTAGCCTAGACTAGAGTATTGACCTGTATTGAACAACAATCCAGCCCAAAACTTTCTCCTCGAAAACATTCTTTAAATACTCACACACACACCAGTAGCATGCCACAACACAGACCGCGCGGGAGGACGGAGAAGGTAAACATGCCGGCGGCATGTTAGGGCTGTCAGAAATGCTCAGGAGAGCCATTCTCTCCCACTCTCATCTCACATCTTTACAGACCAGAGCACAAACAGCAGTCTGTACACAGAAGAGAACATGAAACAGTACCGACAGATAATGTTTGGGATGATGGCTGGTGGCAGACTGTTTACTTTCAATTTCTTGTCTTCGTGTAAACATGCCTTTATGGTCCCATCTCAGAAAGGGAGTGGGGGGAATAAGAAAGGACAAGAAAATGTTTTTATCTGCTAGGAAATGCAACTTCCGAACATAGGACACTCTCAATGAAGATTAGATTGTCAAGATCACATCTCAATGGCAGCTTCCAATGACAGGTTCCAGAAAGTTCCATGTAGAAACATGTCTGATTTTCCACCACACAGTTCAAGTTTCTTTGTCATAATGCACAATATGTCAACAACAACAACAACAACAACAACAACTGTACAGAGGTAAAGAGTTTGCAGTAAGGCTCAGGTATTCTACAGCTGTGAAAACTGTATAAAAGAACCCTTACGAGTGTAGAACCTTCTCCTTGCTGAAGGGGAACCTTCTCCTTGCTACGTCTTTATAGAGCCTTCAAGGCTGTCAGCCGTACAGCAGATATCACCTTCTATGTCTCTAATTTGAGCCTTCCATGGCTCTAAGCAAATCTTTTCAAGAGGTTCCTCCCTGGCGCCTGGCCAGGCAGCCATTTTGCCCTCCTTTCTGTGAGCGTGCCCCTCTGTGCCAACACGGCTTAAGCACATCCTCACAAGAGGCACAGAGGTCAAGAGGTCAAAACCCTCGCAGGCATTCTGTGGCCTTGCTAGGCGTGTGTGTGGCCACCAAACGACTATCCGCCTCTGCATCGCGTTACACGGTGTCGTGACATGGGAACCCCTCGAAAGAGTGGCGAGGGTCTGGTGGCATTAGCATTTTGGAAGGGCATGAATGAGTCTGTTTGTTCTAGCCGTCGCGCCTCGCTGAGGGGGATCTATGAGACGCCTGCTTTAAGGGCCACTGCAGGTTGGGTTGGAGATCGAGGAGGGTAGGGCACGCACACACACACACACACACACACACACACACACACACACACACACATGCAAACACACACACACTGCGCCTTAACTAGCGTCTTCAATAAATAAATAAATAAATAAATAAATACATTTATTATGTATAGTGATATTCGCCGTATTACTCTGTCATGTTTTCTCCCTGTCATTCGAAACCGTAGCTGCTAGTCTCCCTTCTCTGTAGAACGCATAAAAAAAAGAAACTTTTTAAAATCGAGTTGGCCTATATGCGCACAGGCGACGCGCTCATTCAGCATGAGTATTTGATATCAGGTACAGGAACACACAGAAACACACGCTCACACTCTTATATAAATAAAACATTTTGTCTGAAAAAAGTTTGCCTTTGACGCGACTGTGATCTTCATCCTATTCCGATATCAAAAGCTTTATGATATGATGTCAGACATGACACCAATTACATAGCCATATATTT
>NC_085000.1:17052727-17105227 GCF_963854185.1 Sardina pilchardus | reverse complement strand
TTGTGCATACAATTATATCGATACGAGTAGCTCAAATATCGCAATACTTAATTATATAATTTAATTATCTATTTTACTTTTATTTGAGGTGAGTTTACTCTGGGTTTACTCTGATCACATTAAATTTGCTAGATAGATAGATATATAGATAGATAGATACTTTATTGATCCCCAAGGGAGAAATTCAAGATATTACGCTCACAAGGTGGCGCTTTTTGTGGCGTTTTATTGTGCATTCAACGGCAATTTCAAATTGAAAGTGTGGGTGTGTTTCAGTTTTCAACAAAAAGCAAATAGTAAGGACCTTGATATGCACCATGCCATGACAAAGTGAGTTGAACAGTGTTATTTTCCTTATTTTTTGTAATGCCTTCGAACAATATGAGAGACATTAAAGGTTGGGTACGGAATTAGCAAAACGGACGGCAGAGTTTGAACATATACAACCTCAAGTCCCGCCCTCCATGCACGAGCGACAATTCAAATGCGTAGCGCGAGAGCGAGCCAGGCTAAATGAAATGCCATCCTGGCGTCTACAGCACTATGAGCTCTAGTCTCCATACAATCACTCACATCAACTTCCCCAATTACATTCTTTAGGCTATTCACCTCCAAAGGGTTGTAGTACATATGGTTCAGTAGCCATATGTGTGTATATTTGAACAGAATCTGGTTTGTTCTTACCAGGGCGATTATCTCCTGAAATATCCGAGTTTAGTGCTGCCCCGTTGGTTCGCCTATTCCGTAGCTCCAAGCTGTTAAGTTTCGATTTCATGTTTACAGCACTCTTCGTGTCATGGTAAAATGTAATTTTTGCTACATAGCTTATTTATTGCGTGGGTGATTGAGTTTCCGTAGGTATCCGCTGCCTTAGTTAGTTTGTATAGAAATGAAGTGACACAACAAGAGGGGAAGATGGACGTGCAGCAGCAGGCAGTTGGTTTCGTTTCAGCACTGACTCGCGGTCACCAGCTTTCGAAAGGGTCGCGCGCGGTGGGGAGGGGGAGTAGGAAGAGGAGTAAGACGTTAGATTGACGATCGAGCTGTGAAATGATGGTATGGGGTGAGGAATTCTATTGGCTGGAGTTTTTCGAGCCCTGCCCGTTCCGCAGATGATTGACGTGTTTAATTTCCATTTCAGTGCTTCCAACTTAGTGGCTATAAGTGGGTTAGGAATAGGATTTCAAGTGATTTTGCAAAAATGGCCAAAAAAGCTCATTCCATACCCTACCTTTAATAGCAATATATCGCAGAATCGAATCGCAATACTTGTTGTATCGCAATATGTTAAGAATCGCAATAATATCGAATTGTGGCCCAAATATCGCAATAGTATCGAATTGTCATTCTTTTGCCAATTCCCACCCCTACAAATTAAGCCACAGTATTTGACAAATATTGTTAATTGCCCACATATTTGTATATGTTTGGTAATAGCGTCACTGTGAGCAGATTCATTTGTCCATCTGTGCCCAAACAGGGCTTCTAACTGGCATCCCAGGAGGGTGAGGCAGCTGTTTGGGCCGCCGTGTTTACATACTGAAGATTGCAAACAGAAGCTTTCCAGCTGATCCGAGACCAGTCCGCCAGGGACCCAGTTGCTCTTTGGGTGGTCGTGTGCACACAGGCAGGGCACTTGTGCTCATGCTGCTTTTCCCATATATCTGAGCGTGAAACAAACAGTGTGTGTGTGTGTGTGTGTGTGTGTGTTTGTATGTGTGTCACAGCACAGCATCCTTTCACTGCAACAGCCGCGTGACAATCTGAAATTACTACAACCTCCCTCCTCTCAGTAGACCGTAGTGACTGTAGAGACACACGCACACACTAGCACACACACACACACACACACACACACACACACACACACACACACACACACACACACACACACGGCTGAGATGCACACAAAGAGCATGAGACTAGAAGTCTGAGAACATGCATATAGACAGACTCATTCACACACACACAGACACACACACAAGACCCCCCCACCCCCACCCACCCACACACAAACGCACACACACATACAGATATACACACACACACACCCACACACACACACACACACCACACACACACACACACACAAGCACACGCACTCACACAAAACTCTTCCACCCAGCAGACAGTAGCAGCAGCAGGGGACTGGGTAGGAAAAAGCGTGTTTACAGCATGTTGGAGAGTCTGGGAGATATTGTCAGCGGGGAGCGGCTGTTGAGCATCCCTCGTACTACAGGTCTGATATGAAGGGCCACATGGGCACGCCAAGGGAACAGAGAGCCCAGTGTTGGACAGCAGGAGCCCCCTCTGAATAGAGTGGAGAGCTCTCAAAATGCCAGAAAACCATGTCAACGCTCATAGCTCCCAATGCCCACCATTGTCCCTATGAATGAGGAAGAGCTTGTCAAAGCGCCCGCCAAACTGAGGTGCAAGTGTGTGTGTGTGTGTGTGTGTGTGTGTGTGTGTGTGTGTGTGTGTGAATGTACAGTTTGTATGCATGAGTTCAAGTGTGTGTTTTGAATGAGTTTGCGTGTGAGTGTGAGGGTATGTGTATGCGCATAGTGTCTGCGTGTGTGTGTGTCTGTGTGTGTGTGTGTGTGTGTGTGTGTGTGTGTATGTGTGTGTAGATAGGAGGTGGGTGGGTACCCCTATTCCCGGATCCTTTTGCTCCTCTACCCCCAGGAGACTGCTGGGCTGAGCAGAGTGAGAGAGAGAGAGAGAGAAAGAGACAGAAAAAGAGACAGAGGGAGATAGAGAGAGAAAGAGAGAGATGGAGAAAGAGACAGAGAGAGAGAGAGAGAAAGAGGGAGAGAGGGAGAGAGAGAGAGAAAGAGAGATGGAGAAAGAGAGAGAGAGATAGAGAGAGAAAGAGGGAGAGAGAGAGAAAGACAGAAAGAGGGAGAGAGAGAGAGAGGTGAATATTACTTTCCCTTTGTCTTCCTCTGATGCGAGGAGACGTGTGAGGCTGCTGGGGAGGACGGCGGTAATTCCATTAGACACGGCCAGCGGGACCCACCGGCTCTCCGTTCCACCCGTCTCCCTTTCAGGTGACAGGGTTGCGGGGCCACGGACAGGAAACCGGGGCAACCGGATCGCAGGGGGGCCAACACCAAAAAAAGGACGCGTGATGAGCCGGACCCACAAAAGACAGGCGCTGGAGATTCCAGTCACATTCCTCTCCACTCCGCATCGAAGTGCAAAACTATGACAGCAGAGATCCCACACAGACTAGCCAAGCCAGCGCATTTACATTCAACACCTAAATGTGCAGCATGCGCTTCAACACAAAGGGGATTACTGTCACGGTTTCTGACAGGGAATATTTCTCATCCCTACAGTAGGCTTACATGAACACTGGCATTAACACTTCACAAACGCCTGCCTTCACAAAAAAGGTTACGAACAGATACAGATATGTATTGAAAGTTGACACATAGTGTTTGTAGCCACCCTGGTGCACATCTAAGCTAATTAACGTGATGGAAGCCATCCATGCAGCAGAAATCTTTCCTCTCCTGTCCTTTCCTCTCTTCTCCTCTATTGTCTTCTCGACTCCTCTGTTCCCCTTTCCACTCCTCTCCTCTCCACATATCTCTCCTCCTCTCCTCTCCTCTCCACATATCACTCCTCCTCTCCTCTCCTCTCCATATATCTCTCCTCCTCTCCACATATCTCTCCATATATCTCTCCTCCTCTCCACATATCTCTTCTCCTCTCTTCTCCTCTCCACATATCTCTCCTCCTCTCTTCTCCTCCACATCTCTCCTCCTCTCCTCTCCACATATCTCTCCTCCTCTCTTCTCCTCACCACATATCTCTCTTCCATTTCTCTTCTCTCCTCTCTACATATCTCTCCTCCACTTCTCTCCTCTCTACATATCTCTCCTCCTCTCCTCTCCTCACCACATCTCCCTCTTCCACTCCTCTCCTCTCCTCTCCTCTCCTCTCCATATCTCTCCTCTCCTCTTCTCCTCCTCTCTACATACTGTATCTCTCCTCTCCTCTCCACATCTCTCCTCCTCTACATATCTCTCCTCCTCTCTTCTCCTCACCACATCTCCCTCTTCCACTCCTCTCTTCTCCTCTACATACCTCTCCTCTCCCCTCCATTCTTAAGTCTGGGAGGATCCAACAATCTGAATGTACAGCTCACAGCAGGAGCCTGTCAGGGCCACAGTTAAGGGGCTGCACCAAACAGGCCAGCATGTGAGAACAGGAGCCGCAGCTGAAAAGAGGCCCTTATTGCTTCCCTATCGCTTTAAATATGAATCGCTGGCCGCTTCCGAGTGACTGCTAAAAAGATGATAAATCGTGGCAGATGCCTTGGAGTTCACTCAAGCGGACACGAAGCACGCCCATGCTATCTGCTCCCTCCCTGCATACCATAACTGGGACAAACTATACAGTACAAAGCCTAATCTCGACTTGGCCATAAAGGACTTTGCATGGTGTAAATCTTTACAAACAGTCCATTCAGGCTGTAATAACCCAAGTATTTTCTTTCTCGGGACTGAATGGAGTTTTTTCCGTGCATAGACATGGACATGGGCGGCCTTTTCTATTCGCTATCAGACATGGTTGAAGTGTTCCATGGTACTACGGCACAGCATTCCGGTGACATTTGCAAAGCAACAAATGTAAATCTTTCAGTCATCTGAAAAAAAAGTGTAGTCCTTAGCCTCCGACCGTTAGCACACCTCTCTCAGAAGCTGTTGTTGTCATACCATTACAAATTAGGTACACTAAACTGCATGCTGTAAAATGCCATCATCTCAACACATTATTATGCATTCAACTCTAGAAGGGGGGAAAAAATTCTGCTTTGCATGCATGCGTTACAAAGAGATCCAGATAAACAAATAAATAGATGCTGAGCACATAACAACAACAACAACAACAACAACAACAGCAGCCTCTCTGCCTCTTCTCTGTTCACATATGTATGCAGGTAATGGCGTAAAAGTGTTCTTGATACCAGCTAGCTGAGCTTCTGTGCGCATTGTGTGCCGGTGGGGAGCTAGTTTGTGTGTGTGTGTGTGTGTGTGTGTGTGTGTGTGTGTATGTGTGTGTGTGTGTGTGTGTGTGTGTGTGTGTGTGTGTGTGTGTGTGTGTGTGTGTGTCTGTGTCTGATTGTTTATCCCCCAGTCTGTGCAAGTGTTTGTGTGTACATTTGTGTGTGTGTGTGTGTGTGTGTGTGTGTGTGACTTCAGTGTGAGCAGGGCTCATGTCAGAGGATCCCTGAGAAAAAGAGACTATACATCTGGGGCACCTCCAGACACACTGGGCCCTCTCTGCTCCTGCACCCAGCCCAAAACAATACTGGCTCGCCGCACTAAACAGGGTGCCCTCTCTCATAAGCCATTGTGCTTACACTCAGTGTTTACCAAACACACAAAGGGGGGCCCAGACCCCAGCTAACTGACTTTGTCAGATGCCCCCGCATCCTATCCAACCCGAGCAGGGATTCACACAGGCTTTTATCCCTGAAACAGGCCCCCATAATCCTAACCCAAAAGCTAACAACCCCTAAATCCTGGAAGATGGAACAGGGGGCAGGGGGGTTATTATGGGTCTACATGGCCACATCTCCTGGAAAAGAAATTGGATTGCAGAGGCTATTTGGCTATTTTCAATGGAGCTTTGGGATTTGGGCCTCTGTAATGCTACACTGATGATCCGAGACTGGAGAACACCTTTGCCAAGGGTCCATTGGCTCGCTGCTAGCTGGTCACTCTGTGCTGGATTGAATGTGGGATATTTTGAATGCATGGCGGGCCTGTTCTGCTGAAAGGCTGCGAGCTGAACACAGAGGGTCAATTTCATTACACATCACAAAGCATAGAGAGAGGCCATCATTAATCTCCGTCCTGTTAGTTAATCATTCATTCAGAAATGACCACCTAATGAGTCCCACGGAGGAGCAGCGATTGCGGACAAAACGCTTTTTGAGTTACTGGAGCCCAGTCGTCGTCCATCAAAAATGACACCTTTGTCACCACTGGGGATCAAGCCTGGCAGTTTTTGTATTCTGTGTGTGTGTGTGTGTGTGTGTGTGTGTGTGTGTGTGTGTGTGCATGCATGCATGCGTACATTCATGTGTGTGTGTGTGTGTGTGTGTGTGTGTGTGTGTGTGTGTGTGTGTGTGTGTGTGTGTGTGTGTGTGTGTGTGTGTGTGCATGCTTGCGTGCGTGGGTACATTCATGTGTGTGTGTGTGTGTGTGTGTGTGTGTGTGTGTGACAGGCACAGAAAGTTCTCTCTGTGTGGTGTGTTACCACATGTCTGTATGAGTGTGCTTCTATGCCCGTTTTTAGGTCTTTGTATGCCTAGTCTTTGGACTTCTATACGACGGAGTACTTCTATGTGTGCCATGGAGTGAATAAGAATGAGTGGGAGAGGGAGAGAGGGGAGAGAGGACCCTACAGGCGGTTGTGACAGTAACAGGTTCCTGTTGTTAACGCAAAGGAGTTCAGTGCTAGCTCTAATATCACAGCAGGGTGTTGGAGTATCCGTGGGTTTCCCAATTACCCGTTCCCAGTCAAGTTGGGTCACAATGAAAGCGCCTCGACCTATTTCTCTGTACAAAGCTGCGGAGAGCTCAATGGACAGGCTCCAGCGGACAAACGATGCCCAGCGTCCAACTCCGACCCGCGCTTGTGAGGAGAGGAGGCGTGTTAAATGTGCCCATTTTGTCAGCGCAAAATAACGGGCTTCAACAAACCCAAAAAGTTTCGTTTTCAGATATGCAATGTGCATGCATGCATGTGCCTATGAATGACATGTTATGATGTTAGGTTGATTTATAAATAATTGATATGGCTTGTTTCAAAGCTTTAAAGATCTCCTCAAGTCGTAAGCACTTTAATTGGCAACAATTCCAAATGATTTAAGGGCTCAAAAGGCTGCAATTCATGAGTGACTCACAGACTCACACATGCTTTAGCCTACTTCACACGCTACAGGAATAGGCTTAGGCTAGACTGGCTAAATCGTCATTAAAAGAATGCAAATAGACTACAGCACCAGCACCAATATATTAGGCTATTTGTATTCTTAATTTGTCGCTTGGGCTTTTGAGAAGTTAGTGGCACTACCTTGCCAACAAATCTAAATAAAACCTAAAAAACACTTTTGAATGTGAAACTGAGGAACGTTATCTCGGGGGATGCTGAATCTGTCTTGACATCGGTGACAACATTGTTTAAAGAAGCCATGTGACTCTTCTAATAGCTACTCAAAATACAGTTCGGTAGGACCTCACCTGTCACGTTTTATCCTCAGCATTCGCCTTCAGAAAGTCCGTCAACAGCCCAACAAAAGCAAGAGGATGAAAGAAGTTGAGGTGAAGTTCGCTAGCTCGTTAGTTGGAGAGTAGGCTACTCAGCACCGGGGGAAAACACACACCTTCAACAGGCGCACACGCGCAGGCAACGGTCGTGACCGGAATAGAAACTTTTCAGAGACTCGCTCTCCGAAAACAAAACAGAGAAAGGAGGTGCCACTTAGACTCCCTCAAGGACAGATTGGGTTTTATATCTTTGAAACACGTCGCTTTTGCGAGAAACACAAGCCAAATATTTATTTGATTAGTGTAGGTTATTTAGCGTATTTGAAAGGAAAGTTTAATAGAAAGTGTCAGAAAGATCTGCAGTTCTTCCCCCACTACTTTAGAGTCCTCTAATATTTGATACTAACATCCTCTGTGATCATTTCAGCACCTGAGACAGCTACAGCTTTAGCTAAAACTGGCATATATTACAGTAATGATCTAGTAGTAGTAGCCTACTACTAATTTCATCCACCAATTTGAAATGGAATTTAATCTAGGCTTTACAGCAAATATGCTATCCAAAAATGTGGGAGGGTGAGAGTGCTGCACTCACTGTACTGTAGGTTACAGGAACCAAGTAGCCTGCTCAGGAAAAGCAGACTCAGCTCAACGTTTGTACATCTGTGCAGAGCAACACCTCCGAACATCAAGGAAAGAGGCTCAGGATGAAAAATGCGCATTCCCTCAGTTCAGCGTTTGCCTTAGGGGCGTGTGTGTGTGTGTGTGTGTGTATGTGTGACTGTGACTGTGTGTGTGTGTGTGTGTGTGTGTGTGTGTGTGACTGTGACTGTGACTGTGTGTGTGTGTGTACACACACGCAAAGACATGTGTGGATTGCTGCATGGAATAAATGCTTAGATTGCATGCTTCAATAAAGACAGTTCAATGCACAGCTCCACACAAAACAGCCCATTTACTTCAGATGCAATTTAGCTGTTACTTGTTATCCACTGTTTCGGTGAATACTTCAAGCAATTCTGCAGGCAGCAGATATCACAAAATATATAAATGTTGCCAGAATGTATGTGTACACTGCCATGTAATTGCACTTGTTTGTGCTATTAAGTGACAGATAGCAGATGCAGTAGTAGGACATGTGTGAATAACTGGACCTACAGTAGTTACTGAACTAGTTGTCTTTACTTACAGTACACTGATTTAAACCTTTATCCTCACAGTGTAACTTAAGAGCACGCACACACTTACATGTGCACATTTTTCTTATACATGCGCGCACACACACACACACACACACACACACACACACACATACATACACACACACACACACAGAGAGAGAGAGAGCGAGAGAAAGAGAGAGAGAGACTATAACTCAGCAGTGACAATGGCCCCCAAACTTCTTACAGGATGGGTTAATATGGTAAGGTCAGAGTTTAGAAAAAGATTCAGTCACGCAACACATGTTAGTCCAATGTCCACTAGACAGTCATTGCATTGGCACTTTCTGTTCCCATTCCCATCTTTTAATTAAAAGACATTTCTGTGAGGTGAGCAAAATGCCACTGCATCCTCTTGTCCTCCATAACACCCCCAAACAGCCTATTTTATTTGAATCCATGACAAAAGTAGTAGAATCCCGCCCCCACCCCACCCCCCTTAATGGTGCTATAACTTACTTCACCATGCTTCCCATCCCCCCTTTCAACTTTCAGTATTTATAGGCAATGCGCTTCTGTGTGGTTGAATGCTGAACCCAATTTTGAGGTCAGTAATTGTCACCGGTTTTGAGAAAGATCTGAGTTTTTTTGTGTTCTGTGTGTTAATGCCCACTGACTGCCTTGACTGCTATTGAGAGAAGGGGGGGGGGGAAGAAAAGGAGAAAAAAAATGCCTTCTGGTTGTCATGGTAATGCAGGCGGTGTGGAACCTAGGAAGTCAATTAACAGCCACATTTTCTATGTCTCATTTAGTTCCAGAAGAAAGACCACCAAGGCATTGTATAGATAAGCCTTCGGGATTGTTTTGAACAAATAGAAAAACATGTGCGCCCATAACATCACCTCACAAGCTACATACACTTCTATACGTTACACCATACAACATATTTACTGTGATCAAGTTCGGTTACTCTCCCCTGCTGGTCATGTTATGGTAGACATGTCTCGCATGACTGCAATGATAAAAGCACTGTGGAAAATACACATCAGAATGGGACCTTAAGGTTATATGCATTCATAATTTGTGTGAGGCTTTTGTGAAGGGTAAAAAAGCCTGCGTTTGAATATTTAAACACCCATTTAGCTCAACGCTGCCCTCTTGTGTTTACTGCCAAACAGTATGTGTTGAACGTCATGTTATCAGAGTGCCCAACTTCAGACAAATTCTTTCAGGTCTGGAAATCTGAGGATCTGCTTGGTAACTAATTTTAAGATCAAACAACTTGTCTTTAGACACTCCTATTAGAAAAAAACCTCCTTAACTTCACTCAAACCTCCTTACACACACTCTCTCTCTCTCTCTCTCTCTGTCTCTCTTAAAACACATCCTTAACTTCTCTCAAAGCACTGATGCACATCTGAAAGCACCAGATGTCTCTTAGTAACTCATTACGGCAGAAAAGGATCCTTCCCCCCAGTGAGCCTGTCAGAGGTTGTTTTTTGGTGCTTGGCGATTGGACCGCGGGGCCCATTAGTGTGGTCATTACTGTCCCTCAGCTTATTAGCACTGAGAGCCCGGGCCATGGGTGCCTGGGTTTCCGAGAACTTCTCTGATGGCTCCCAGCGCCTTTGGCATCATGAAACGGAGCGTGGAGCTGTCTGGAAACAGACTGTGTCCATCATCGAGGCTGTCTCTGTTCTTTTCGCTGCTGTACGAGTACGGAGTCGGAGTGGACACACTGTGAATGGTCTTGAGCATGACTCAACAGGGACAGCGGAGCATCGGTCACTGGGGTCCTGTGTGCTCGGTGTTCCGTACTGTACAATGGAACATGCTTATCACAGCTGTCTTGTTTTACAAGCTCCCCGAGTTATCGTTTGACGTCTCTGTGTTTATTTCAACTACCCATGCAAATGTCTAATAAGTGATGCACAATTTGATTTTGCCTTGATGATGTTCTCCTGTTGATGTGCTAATGGGGAAGTTTATAAGGTCTTATCACTCTCAATTGAAAGGAACTTTAGGGGTGTACTGTAGGGGTGGTGTAGTTTGGAGTAGGGGGGGGGGGTGTCAGAAGACATCACTGATATGGGGAGAGGACTCAAAGGTCATCGAAATGATGAGAGTGAAGATATCTCTGGTTACCTAGAAACACACACTGGACACACACGCACTGGGTTGTGGGAAATAGGCTCATGAACTAAGCCATCAACTTACACTGTAGTCTCCTGCTAAGCTCCTGTTTCAGAGCTACAGGGTTTCCCAGCAGGTCAACTGGGCATGGTCAGGTGGAAGATAAAAAAATGGAAAAAGGATCGCACACTTGAAATCCTTCTTTTTAGTTTTATTTTCTCTTTAGCACAGAATGACGTTTCAACCGTGTGGTCTTCTTCAGATTCCACGGTCGAAACGTCATTCTGTGCTAAAGAGAACATAAAACATAAAAAGAAGGATTTCAAGTGTGCAAACCTTTTTCCATTTTTAATGATTTACCCTTGTTCTGCACCTTGACCTGGGATGTGCACAAACTTTTTCACTATAACTGACAGGTGGAAGATTCAGCACTGCACTTTTACCATACAAAGTACCTTGGCGATTCAATATGGCACCTTTTCACTTTCACTCACTTTACTATTTGTAATGCAATGTTTATTGACTTTTAAATATAGGGAAGTATGCACAGCACTTGTTAATAACACCCCCCCCCCCCCCCCCATCCTATACCCATCCTATACCCAATCCCTTAACACAGCATTAGTCAGTGGAGTGCAAATACATGTTTGAAGTGATCACACAACACACACACACACACACACACACACACACACACACACACACACACACACATACAAAACACACACACACACAAACACTTACATTATAAAATGGATTGGAAAATAAATAACTAAATACCAAAATACATTAAAAAAAAAAAAAATATTTAGAAAGAAAATCTTTCATCATATCAATGCCATGTAGCCAATTATAGATAGTGGAAGGCTTTGCATGGTTAATTCCTGCTGCATGAGGAAAGATCACTTTCACGTTCATTACCACAAGCACAACATTTGGAGAAACATTGGAATGTAAGGCGTGATCATAAACATAATGGGGAAAAAAATAAAAATATGTATACAATTTTTGAGGAGTCTTTTCAATAACAAGCTTCCACAGCTTCATGCAAAACCCCTCGGGCGGTTGGGCAGGCCTGAAGGCATGTGGGTCTGGGTTGCCTTATCTATTGGAAGCCCCTCTGCGGGGGGCCCCATGGAGCAGCACGTAGGAGACCAGACTACTGTGCTCATTGGCCCCGTCTGCAGGCCTCCCAGTGGGGGCGCTCCGCAGGAGACAGTGCTGATGTGTCGGGGGGGGGGGGGGGGGGGGGGGGACAATCCTCCGTCTATACCTGAATAATTGCAAACACTAGGCTCACCTGTGGGCATAGCTCTGGCGGCGAGGGGGCGGCTAGGAACTGTGTGTGCCCTGAAAATCTCGGGACACACATACACACACTGACACACACACACACACACACACACACACACACACACACACACACACACACACACACATTTCACACGCCAACACTTAATCAGATCCCAGTCGTAAACAGTAGTGAGTCAGTTGTTTAATGTTTGTTATTATACGGCTCTTCACAATGCAAGTAGAATACTTCATTGACTTGAATGGGATTTCCCAAAGTTCCTTCGCTACGCGTCAGGGTCCGGTTCGCCCAGTCGGTACGATAATGTATATGATGACCAGCATTGTATACATTATCCCTTACTTGTTTGAAAGCTGCTTTATATTATTAGGGACGAGCATGGTTTCTTAACCGGTTTGTTAATTCACCTTATCTTAACATAAAGCGGTGCCTTGAATTGCATAGATGCAATGAAAAAGCTAGCTAGCAACACAGAAAGACTTATTATCATTATACATTAGGTGTCACTGTAAAGGTTAACAGAATAAGAATGGCAGATTAACCGGTTAAAGGTGAACTATGCAAGTTTTTTTTTTTTTTAGCTTAATTTGCCTTAACTAATCAGCTTCGGAGTCAATGGTTATGAATGGTTATTTGACTTATTTTGGGTTGAACGACGGCTGTCTCACTTCTGAGCAGAAAAAAAACATGCATGCAAGTTTGTGCCACCGGGACAGTGACAAACAGAAAGTCTCCAGCCTCGCGATCATGCTCATGAAAAGGCAGACTGACCGATTGAGGAGTGTTGTAAAATATACACGCTAAAGCTGCAGGGGAAGCTCTGCAGAGAAATCTGCCAGCTTAAAACGAGCGATAACGAAAAGCGAAACCGGCGAAGAAGAAATAGCCAGACCTGCATAGTTTCCCTTTAAAGGAACCGTATGTAGGATTTTGGCCAAAACGAGTACTGCAATTACTTTCAAAATACTGTACAGCGGTGTATCACCTCCCCCTCCCCTCTGAGTCGCGGTTGCCAGCTAGCTGCAGCAGGAACGTAGGCTATGGCAAGTGCTGTTTTCCTCAGCATAATGACAGAGAAACGAACTCTGATAATGCATTGCTAACGTTAGCAATGACTACTAGCTGTTTTTATTCCCAAACAATTCATTAGCCTACCTTTTCAATTCAATGACCCACCTCCTCCAGCCAACATACCGTTACTTTGCATGAACATGCATAACTTTCATGAGTAGGCTATTTGAAATGTCCATTTACAGTAGCCTACAAGTAAGTTAGCCAAACTGATTAATCTTTACCTGTCCAGGAGCAAATAACAACACTGACATCTGTCTTCAAATTCTTCTCCGTTTTCAGCCGTCTCAATCTCCTAAATCCTTGTTTTATTTCAACGTATTTCGGATTCATAACAAGGTATTTTAGGTTCCATAACGTTAGGCATTTTTTGTCTGACACATTTGCTGCAGCTGTCTATGGTGGTAGCTGGCATCCCGGATGGCGAAATACTACTGACTTCGTCATTCGTAGATAAGTGTAGGGTGGCGCATCAAACCAAAACACAACATAACAACATCAACATCAGTTGAGGGCTACAACTTCACTTTTAAATGACAATATCTTGCCCGGACTACTGTTGTCAGTGATATAAGTATTTGAAATTAGCATGACTTCTAAATGTCTAGTGACTTATCAGGGCCATTTTATGATTAATTGAAATACATTTCCTACATACGGTTCCTCTAATGATGTGATGTGTTGCCTCTGACTGTTGCCTGTTTGGCAGCACCTTCACAAGCACAGCTCACACTAATGGGTGGGTGCACCAGCTCGCTTCTTTGCCACCTGTTGGGTAGCTATGAAACACAGACTCACTAGCCAATGGCGTTAATGGAGGGACTCTTGAGGACTCTGGGTAAGAGGGGCTCTGCACTGGAAAGCCTTTGGGGATAGCAGAGCCCGTAGAGAATAAGAATCAATCTACAGCCTTGTTAGATTATGTCCTTAGCCCATTTGGACTCATAACTCTAGGGTGGTGCACCTTGCCAAAAATCACTATGAGACTCATTCCCCTCAGATGGTACTGACCAACCCCTCCAGGCTCCAGGACTGATCCAAATGTGCAGGCTGATCCTCAATGCGCATTTACTGTGGATAAGGGATTTCGGTCTGGGAAACACATGAAGTCCCCCAGCCTTGTCGTGAGCTTGTTGCCATGGCTTTGCATTCCCAACACTTGACACTGGGTCACTGGGACACTTTTTTAATGTTTATTTTATTTATATATCGTATTTGATGAGTTTGGTTCCAAAACGCTATATCCACCATTTTAATGAATGAATAAAATATATATGTTTTTTTTACACAAATCAACACAATTTGATTGACATTTCCATGGAATGTACACAATTAGATAACATGACTTTTTAATGTTTTTAAAAACAGATATATAACGATTTGGAATCAAACTCTTTCCAGTAAAATGTTCAAGTAGCTGAATGAATATTTACAGACATAAGTATTTCTATATTTTTTAATCATGTAGTAATGTCCATCAGAACTTACTGCTTGTTGCTGGGTGAGGCTCTTCAGTAGAGACATTATATCGGTCTGTCAAACTTAATATCCTGCCCAAACCATTAAATAAAGTAGGTAACTGGCAAGAATATATGTACCATAATTCTGAATAGGTAGTCTAACAAATTATACATGCACAAACATTCAGATATGAATAAAACGGTCAATGTTTGCATGTTTCCCATAGTAAATGAACCCTGATGTGACTGATTTTTTGATTACAGTAGGTTACTTCTGAGTGGAGGAAGAGACATTTGATTGACGAGCAATAAGAGGAGAGTCTTCAACACAGCAGCATCCAATGTACCGACAAGCTCTTCAATGCCTGACATTCACCGGATGAAGCGCCATTATTAATGAACATTCATTATCAAATTGATGAGCGTATGTCTGTTACAGTAGCCTAACTCAGTGATATCAGTTGGCTCATTGTACAATTTAGACTCCACAAAAAAATAGGAATAAGATCTGAATTTATTTAGATGAGACTTATGAAGTGTTTTGGTTGAGAGAAAAAAAGACAAATTGCTATTCAGAAGAATATGTATTGGTGTAACAAGAACTACAGGGAACAGGAAGTCTTCTCCTGGCCTATTCTAATTAATTTGCACATTTGGAGGGACTCTGTGTCTGTGTGCTCACCTTTAAACCCCGCTGACGACCATGTGTGAGCAGGGGCCTCAGTAGTCTGTTTGCTCCCGAGAAGACACCCCTGGTTTATTAACAACATTACTTCTGTGTAAACTTTTTGACTTTCCTCTCTTGAGTCATTAAAGATGAACTCAGAGTTTATTATATCCTTAAATCTCTTCTCTGTTACTCCAGAGAATGCATTGAGAAGTTTTTTTTTCTTTCATAAAAAAAAATCCCCTCGTGGCCTGAAAAGGTCTTCCTCACTCTTCACCTTCCTCATTTCAGAAAGTGGAATCTCTTTGGCCTCCACACACTGTTCTCCTGCGACTGCTGCAGCTGAGATGCTATCTTGTCTGTATTATTATTATTATTATTATTGTTAACTGTATTTGTTATAGAGGGACAGTGTACATTAAATGACATTTTACACAGAAAATGTAAATGCACCCAATTCAAGCCAAAAGGCTAGTTTCCATTGGTAGTCCCCCTGCCAGAAGGAGCATGGCAAAATGACCTCATGAAGTGGACACGTGTCTTTAAAGGAAGGGGAAGACATTTTAATCTGTCCCTGAGAAACAACTGATAAGACAGTTAATAATAACACTCATTTAGCCTATGTACTATAACACTGCAATAACGTCTCATATTTTTAAAGTGTGTCGATAACTACTCATAATAATAAAACAATGTCAATGTCACTGAACAGTGACATTCTTTGAATCATGACACAATTGGCACATGAATGTGTCTGTCTCTCGTGAATGAGTCGAGTAAAGTGTTGCTCCGATTTTTATTCCGTGTTCTGAGTTTTGACACCATTGTGATGGCAAAGCGCTGCACTGCCTCTTCTACACTATACCAATTAATTCTGGTGAATTATCCATCCGTTGGCATCCGTTATGTGGAAAGTGCTCACTGATGCATTCAGAAGACAAATGTGTTATTCTTCACTCAGCCTTTCCCGTCATCAGTCACGAAAGAGAACTTAAAGGCAGGCAAATATGTCAGATCTTACCGTACGTCAAACGTAATGAGGGGCCCAGAAAGTGATTACAGCAGGGCGTTGTGCATATTGAAATGAGTATCATAGCAGGGCCAGAGGAAGCACAGAGGCCAGAATGTCTAATTCTTCACTCGGACATTAAAGCTTATCAGCAATCACTCATGCAAGGGAAAAAAAATAAAAAGAAAAGAAAAAGAGTGGCAGATCGCTGGAGAAGGGGTTTTGGAGCCACCTGGGGATTCATAGATATATAATAATAATAAGAGGAAAAAGGAGAGAAAGTTAATAAGGTCTTGTCTCTGCTTTTTCTTACTTCAGCATACGCCGTCATATCTTAGAATTAATCACTCTTCCCTTAGGGTGAAATCTTTCATGCGGTCATGCCGGGTGTTTCTCTCTCTCTCTCTCTCTCTCTCTCTCACCTTAATATCACAGCTCAACACATGCTTCACTCAAAGCCTGTGGATTCTTCCATCAGTTGAACTTGCTTCATTTTTGTCTTGCTGCCTTACTAGTCACACTGGTTGTGTGTGTGTGTGTGTGTGTGTGTGTGTGTGTGTGTGTGTGGGGGGGGGGGGGGGGGGGGGGGGGGGGGTTGTGTGTGTGTGGATGTGGGAGTGTGCATACACTAATTCTTCAACAAAAAAAGACATTCTCCAACAGCTCACCATTTGCCCAGAACATTTGTATGGAGCTATTTATTTATCTATTTATTTATTTATTTATCTATCTATATATTTATTTATTTGAGGAGGTGTTGCAGAACAGAGAGAGATTTCCCTTTGATAAGAATGTTATTAGGTCTGTAGTTTGCCACAAACAGAATGAAATGGATTCATAATGAGCACTCGTGAGGGTTGCAGTGCGTGAGGAAGCCTTTCATGGTTCTTTTATCCCCCTTCAATGGAGGTGCCTCGGCCATTTTCTTCCCTGCGTCTGGCCAAGGAATTATTCACAGCATGAAGATGTATGTGGGGTTGCCGTCGCTGGGTTGAAAAGGATGGGGATGAGGTGAAGGGGATGTGGTGGTGGTGGTGGGGGGGGGGGATTGATTTCACAGATGGAAATTGATTTTTGAAGAGATGTGAAGAGAGGCAGACAGAGTCGCGCTCACTGTGCCAAGGTAAAGGCCGCGTCTTCGCAGTAACAATCTCCTGTGCCCGTTCAAGATTGAAGAATTTTGATCATGAACGGAAGGGAAGAGGGAACAACAAGAGAGGGGTATTTTGCCAGGCTACTACTGTACTGTAAGCTCCTGTCTTGTTCTCAGTCACCCAAGAGGTATCATGTGTGTCGATTATTATGGAATGCCACAATTCAATTAGCATTGACCTGAATCAGAGCTGATACACGAATGTCAACAGATGCAAATCCAATCCAATTGATTTATGACTCATGCGATTAAATGCTGACAGATTGATTCAAAACATCTCTGCGATGGAAATTATGTAGCCTGTTTAAAGGCTGAATGACGCTAGAGGCACTTAAAGCTTTTTTTTCCAATAAATTGGCATTTGTTTAAATTACATTTTATTTGATATTATCATCAACAATCACAAAATATAAGTTTGATGGACATGGTTTTCCCAGTTTAGACCAACTGTGATCATTCAATTGATTGACAGTATAATTTTATTCCAAATATAGCTTAAAATTAATCGTTTACTCTGTCAGTAAATTAGTGTTCTTTTTGATGGAAACATTTTTAACCTGGGTTGTATTTCCCATCTTTCTCTTCCTAATGCCAATCTCTTTGTTTTGCTTGACTCCATGACTCCTGCCTCAGTTGATATACAGTATCTATGAGGAACTCAAAGCTACACTGTAAAAAAAATAGCCATGGGGGAAAAAAATAACCATTTATTTACAATAAATTATTTACTTAGGCCTATATAATTTTACTGTATGTCTCATAATTATATTACATACTGTATGATTAGCTCTTCTCCAAACTAAAATGAATTACTTAGCTGTTGAACCATCAATCACAAAGTTTGACGGACATGTTTGTTCTATTGTTCTATTATCATTCTATTCATACAATTCATTCACAGAACATTTTTATCCCAGATTAAGTTTTTATGCAAGATATCACGTTCAGATTGATCACAACTTTAAACATATGCCTTCTATTGTAGTGAGGCCAATTATTGAGTGAATTCTGACATTAAGCCTGGTTCCCATTTTCCAATCTTTCCCTTTCCAGTGCCAATCTCCTGTGCCCATTCCAGACTGAAGGAAAAGGGACAACAAGAGAAAGCTATGAGAGGCCTGACCAGTTCTCAATCATCTTGAAGGTCACTTATTCCAAAATGCAACAATTCAATTTGAATTGAGTTGAATCTGATGTAGGAACGTCAACAAATGCAAATCCAAACCCATCGATTCATGACTGACACCACAGCTTTCAGACTAAAAGCGGGCAGATTGATCCAAACTATCTCTATGATGGAAAATATGTCAGCTTTGCAAGCCCATAACTGAAAAATGTACCATGGGTGAGGTTTTTCTTCAATAAATGTATTTGAGTTAATAGTAGGCCTACAGTATAGGCTACATGCCCCTTATTACAATCTGAGGATTTTAGAGGTAACAACGGCAAGACAAGAGTTTGATGGACATGTTTTTGTTTTTTTTTCAGGTTGACTATCGACCTTCTGCAATGATTTTGGCATGCACTGTAAACTGTTACTGCAGATGTACTAGATGGTCACCACCTTTGTTCACTAACAAGAGGAGCCAGCTTGGCATTCAACAGCAGTGTCTCAAGTGAAACAAGAACAATGGAAGAACCAGCATGTTGTTGAACAGAGGACAGTCAGCTGGAGAGAGCTATGGGCCATGGATAATAAACCATTCCAATTCATTCTAGGAGCCTTTTATGACGCTCACCCAACTACACAGTAGCCTATCTCAGTCAATGGATGGGGGGAGACAGATTCATGGTTAATGGTTCTTTAAATAGCATTCTGTCTGTTTATTAGAATAACCTGACCCAGGGTCATTACACCTGGAGACATAAACAGGTTTTAACCCTCATGTTGTCCTCAAATCTTACCGACGTTCGTCATCCTTGGGGTCAATTTGACCCCAGCTAACAAAACTCTCAAAAAATGATTGAATTTTTTTTTTTTACCCGTTTTTTTGTGATAGGTACTTAACAAGAGTGTAATAACCACCATCAAAAGCCCTACAAAACAATCCCACCCCCCACACCCCTTTATGAACCCTGGAACCCTGGCTGGCAATATGGCCAATCCAGTGTCAACAGCCCAAAGGCTGAGTTTTTGGACTTTTTCAGACCTGCCAAAATAACTTATATGTAATATGTACTTGTTTATGTAATAAGGATAATAAGTACATGTTCTCATACTATTACAATAATAATATTCATATTGTGTCAAATATTCATTTCATTTTTTCATAAAAATGGGGTAAAATTGACCCCAAGAACACCAACGTACAGCAACTATTTTTTTACAGGACATTGGAAACATATTTTTGTGCAAATTTCATGTTTACTCTGTTGTACCCTTCAAATGAGGAAAAGTCATGAAACTTGAAGCAAAACAAAAAAAGTGAACCATATATTTTATGATGTTAAACATGGCCCCAAGGACAACATGAGGGTTAAGGTCATTGCGGGTTTACTTGAGAACAAAAGATTGACGGCAGAATTTTGTTTGTGCAAGAGGCACAGTAAAATGGCAATCAGGCAAATACAAGCAATAGGCCTACAGGACGACAGGGCAAATCATAGGATTAGAAATTCATAGCGGATGTTGGAAGGCAACTGCAAGTTCCACAGTACACAGTGTGACTGCTCTGAGAACAGACATGGTGTTGCACTTGGAGTGTGAGTGCAGTCGGAACGCTTACTGAGATGACCACTCCATTGGAGGATATGATGGCGGAAGCCTTTGAAAGGATGAAGCGTGCAGGTAGGAAGGAAACATGGCTGGCAAGGGCACTCATTAACATTTACACTGAGTCATTTAGATAGGAACAATCGAGGTACAGTGTGTCTAGAACATATCCGTGCACATGGTAGTACAATAACAGACATATCAATGCAATAGTAATAGTACAATAGCACTACTTGCATAGAATCAAATGTCAGTTCTACAGAGTTAAGTCGACGGAAGCGGAAGAGGGATAAATTGTGGTAAGTGCTCGAATAAGCATCTTTAGCCTTGGGCCTGCTGGCAGTGTTGATTAAGCTTGGTAACTAGGTAACCCCAGTAAAATGCCCTCTGAGGCTGCTCTGTTGGTGATTCTATTTTTTGTACACAAAGGTTGCTTTGTTGGTGATATTGTTTTTGTTGCTTTGGCTCTTTGGTTGGGCATTCAGGCTACTGGCACAGCATGTGATAGTGCGCAGGAGGCCTTTAGAGATCCTGGGTACAACATGCGGTGCGTTTTCAACAGCCTGGAGCCAACTGTGCATCCTGCGTCACGCTGTACAATGTTAAATAGGCTTGGTTCAGGATTGGCCTCTGTGGGGGAACCCTTACCAATCACACAAGAAATGTAACACCCTTTCTAAAGGTTGGGTGCGGAATTCGCAAAACGGCCGGCAGATTTTGATCACATACAACCTCAAGTCCCGCCCTCCATGCACCAACGAAAATTATGCGCGAGAGCGAGCCAGGCTAAACGAAATGCCAGCCTGGCGTCTACAGCACTATGAGCTCTAGCAGTGGCGGTTCTAGCCTGAATTACTCCCCAGGCGAGATCCTCCACGAGCGCCCCCATGAGTGTTTTTTGACGCACTTTGCGTCAGTCGGGCTCATAGGGTTAAGCGCTCGTGCCGCCCCATACAAGATGCCGCCCCGGGCGACCGCCCGGTTCGCCCGTACCTAAAACCGCCACTGAGCTCTAGTCTCCATACAATCGCCCACATCAACTTCCCCAATTACATTCTTTATTCACCTCCAAAGGGTTGTAGGTAATAGTTCCAAAAATCAGACAAGGTAGATGATTTTATAGCCTAGCCTACATTATGGTAAAAGCACCTTAGTCTACCAGCCCTTTCGTTCGGAAATTCTAAAACAACGATGCATTTTAATACACCAAAATAACATTTGATATAGCATATAGGCTACCTTACATCTTTCAGTAGCCATAGGTGTGTATATTTGAACAGAATCTGGTTTGGTTCTTACCAGGGCGTTTATCTTCTGAAATATCCGAGTTTAGTGCTGGCCCGCTGGTTCGCCTATTCCACTGTAGCTCCAGGCGGTTAAGTTTCGATTTCATGTTTACAACACTCTTCGAGTCACGGTAAAATGTAATTTTTGCTACATAGCTTATTTATTGCGTGGGTGATTGAGTTTCTGTAGGTATCCGCTGCCTTAGTATGTATAGAAATGAAGTGACACATACAATTTGAGGGGAACATTATGGGACGTGTAGCAGGCCTAGTTAGTTTCGTTTCAGCACTGACTCGCGGTCAACAGCTTTCGTGCTATGTGCACGAACGGGTCGCGCGTGCGGGGGGGAGGGGGAGGGGGAGGAGGAAGAGGAAGACCGTTAGATTGACAAATGAGCTGTGAAATGATGGTATGGGGTTTAGAATACTATTGGCTGGAGTTTTTCGAGCCCTGCCCGTTCCGCAGATGATTGACATGTTTCATTTCCATTTCAGTACTTCCAACTCAGTGGCTGTAAGTGGGTTAGGAATAGGATTTCAAGTGATTTTGCAAAAATGACCAAAAAAGCTAATTCCATACCCTATCTTAAGTATCTGAAATACGTCAAATAGCCTATCTACTAAAGCTAAACATCAGTCAAAAACATGCAGTCCATAATTCGGTAAGGTATACTCATTTTAGTTCATCATTCGGTAAGGTGTACACATGCAGTCCATAATTCGGTAAGATATGCATTTTAGTCCATAATTCGGTAAGGTATACACATTTTAGTCCATCATTCGGTAAGGTGTACACATGCAGTCCATAATTCGGTAAGATACGCATTTTAGTCAATAATTTGGTAAAGTGTACACATTTTAGTCCATAATTCGGTAAGGTATACACTTTTTAGTCCATAATTCGGTAAGGTATACTCATTTTAGTCCATAATTGGGTAAGGTATACACATTTTAGTCCATAATTCGGTAAGGTATGCGCATTTTAGTCCACAATTCGGTAAGGTGTACACATGCAGTCCATAATTCGGTAAGATGTACACATTTTAGTCCATAATTCGGTAAGGTATACGCATTTTAGTCCATAATTCGGTAAGGTATAAGCATTTTAGTCCATAATTTGGTAGGGTATACTATACACATTTCATTCACATCTTCTTGCATCCAAATTTTTTCTTGGGACAAAAATGGAAACTATAGTCCAGTTTTGAGGTAGAATGCTATAACCCACGAGCTCTCCTGTGAACAAGCATCCATCCATCCATCCATCCATCCATCCGCATAAATATCCATGTCAAAGTAAACCACTTCTTTTCTTCCCCTGACTGACAGGCTCATAATGTTATAGTATCATAAATGCCAAACACACATAGAGAGTGTCCCTTAAGAGATACAGCTGTTTCTATTTACTTCATAGTGAAAAGAAATAGTGGGAAAGAGACGCAATGTATTTGTGCTTAGAATATGCGAATGCCTTTGTGAACATAGTGTGTGTGTGTGTGTGTGTGTGTGTGTGTGTGTGTGTGTGTGTGTGTGTGTGTGTGTGTGTGTGTGTGTGTGTGTGTGTGTGTGTGTGTGTGCTTGACTGCTTGTTTGAACTATTAGAAGAGAAAATGACCATATTATCATTGTTTGTTACACCTCAGTGGCTAACTCAATAAGACCATCGTTTTTTTCTGAAGCGACACGCAAATGAAAGTCAAGACAAACTCAGGACCTTTTTCTCTGCACAAGAAGGGAGAAAAAAAACAATTTAATCAGTGAAATATCCCCAGTCTCGGTGTACCGAGGTCGAGAAATGGTCTACGGCAAACAAGGCTACAATGCGTAAGCATCGCACTGAAATGCACAGGTAATAGCGTCAATTAGGTTGTAAGGTCATGCCTTCATGATAGGGATAATAAAATCAGTGTCTGAACCAAACATCCAGTCTCATTTTTGAACTGGTAATCAGTTCTCTAAAATGAGAAAAGAAATGAAGAAAATTATGTTTTCAACCAAGCATATCCCATTTTGTGCCTGAGGACTATCGAGCGCTGTTTACTGTTCGAGATGTTACAGGTAGTAGCATGCATTATAGAGTAACTGGACGTCCAGAGATCGATTTAAAAACAGCCCGATAAAACAACAGTTAACCATCGACCCCATAGACAGCACAAGAGAATAGAAATATGTGTTTCATTCTCAGATAGACCCATCTGGACACCGCAAAAGAATTATTGCTGCTGCTGTTTGAGTGCATTAACTCTGATTGTTCTGTGCCCATTCAGCATCTACTAGGAACAAAGCAACAGGGTGGCTTTGCATATGGAACGTCGAGGAGCCTCTCTCTTTCTCTCTCTCTCTCTCTCTCTGTCTCTCTCTCTATGTCTCTCTTTCTCTCTCTCTCTCTGCACTGTCTCGCTCTCTAAAAATGGAGTATGAAATATTTATGCCAATGCATATCCAGTTGTTGGTCTTTGACGACTACAGCCACAATCCTTCCCAACGCACGGGGAACATTAAATATTTATCAGTTTAAACAAATGGCGCAAGAAAAACACCCTGACAGTGACAAGTGAAATACCCATGTGAGCAAGATAACATGTGATAAAAGAGGAGAAGAGGCGGATGGAGAGAGAGGGAGATGTAGAGAGAGAGAGAGATTGAGACAAGTGTGTCTGGAGGGTTAAAAACAGTCCAGCACAAGAAAAAGGAAGAACTGTAAGACTAGCTGTCCAGCTGTGAAGACATACACAATGGGTCCATGGTGATGTTTTTCTAGTGCTTAATATTATGCCTTTCTTATGCAGTTTCACATAGAATGGACTGGATATTTGTCAGTGGGGATGACAAACAGCATACAGTTATTTTGTTATGGTTATGGTTATGGTTATGGTTATTTAGCAGACGCCTTTGTCCAAAGCGACATACAAATAAATAACAGTACAAATTAAATTAACAGTGAACAATTACAATAGGGAGAATAGTAATATTATCAGTAAAACAATAATTTTAAGCACTAACCTAATGAGAAATAAAAACAGTGAAATGAGAATAGCAATCAAATAGGTCACTCAGTTAATTAAATATAATAATAATAACTAAAGCATGGTATGGCTAAATTTAAGGACAATAGCAAAATAAATGTCAAATTCTATCAATGGACAAATTATAACAAAACAATACCAATTTATACAAACCATAACACATCACAAACTCAAAGGACTAAGTGCATATTGAACAAATATGCCTTAAGACCCCTCTTAAAAGATCCAAAGCTGTTGCTGGAACGGAGAGCATTGGGCAACTCATTCCACCAACACGGAACCACTGAAGAATAGGATCTACAATTTGACCTAGCATGTATGGTTGGTCGACATAACAGACGCTCCTCAGAAGATCGCAATGGGCGGTTGGGAATGTACATCGTGATTAAAGAACTGAAGTAGCTGGGAGCAGATCCAGTCAGTGTCCTATAGGCCAGAGTGAGAGATTTAAATTTAATTCTGGCTACTATAGGGAGCCAGTGGAGAGTAACTAGGAGAGGGGTTACATGTGTCCTCTTTGGCTGATTGAAGACCAGTCGTGCTGCAGCATTCTGAATCAACTGTAGTGGTCTTAATACACAAGCAGGTAGGCCAGCTAACAGAGAATTACAGTAGTCCAGCTTGGAGATAACCATTGCCTGTACAAGAAGCTGAGTGGAATCTTGTGTCAGATAAGGTCTGACCTTCCTAATGTTGTACAGGGTATACCGACATGACTTTGCAATTGAGGCAACATGCTCAGAGAAAGTAAGTTGGTCATCAATTATGACACCCAAGTTACGTGCCGATCTAGTTGGAGTCAATGAGGATGAATCAAGCTGGATGTTCATCTGTTGGGGAATGGCTGTTTTTGCTGGAAACACCAAGAGCTCAGTTTTTGAAAGATTAAGCTGAAGGTGCTGATCCTTCATCCAGATTGAAATGTCCTTCAGGCATGCAGAGATCCGATGGGAAACACTAGAGTCCTCAGGTGGGAAGGATAGGAAAAGTTGAGTGTCGTCCGCATAGCAATGATATTCAAATCCATGAGATCGAATAATTGTTGTTGTTGTTGTTGTTGTTGTTGCAACCAAGAGTAGATTTTTGTAGATGTAGGTCTCCAGTCGCCAAGGAAAACATTTGTAGATGGTTCAGGAACATACTCTGCATACTAAACTGTAACGTGTAAATTATGGATTTCAGAAAGCCATCTAACGTTAAACTAATATTTCACTTCCTCCAATGTGTGCGCGCCTCAGTTAAAAAATGGAATAGTTAATTGCTCTGCTGAACTAAATTCAATTAACCTAAATTTCATTTCGGTTCAGCGGGCACTGCTTGAGCACACCCGTGTGCCTCGCCCCGAAATCTCGGCCCAGATTGACGTTTTTGGACGCGGTCGGAGTTTGCCACCTGTTCCCCCTCCCCAAATTTTTATGTGCAACTTTACAAGGACCCCGTTGGAGAGCACAGACGGTCACCCGATCTGTGCGGAATAAGTTATCACTGCCACCACCATCGCCCCCCCCCCCACACACACCACCCCCATGCCCCCTCACACCCCCATCGCTGCCCCCCCCCCTCCCCTACCGTCTGCATTCACTCCCCTGCTCTGGCAGCGACGCCTGTTCTCCAGGAGGCTGCTGCCCTCCTCCCCCCCCCCCCCCCCCCCACCCCTGAGCACAACACACCACATTGACCCACCGAGCAGGATTTATCTTCCGCCGGAGCTCTTTGCTCATTAAGCCTGGCATGGACATCTTCATGGCGCGGGGGTAAATTTAAGCTACTCGGGATGTAATGGACCCCGCCACCATAGCACTGCGGTGGGCAATAAAAGGTGTAGGAGCCATTAGTCTTATGCAGTCTGGAGAAAGAAAAAAAAAAGCTCTCGAATAATGAACTATGGACACTGGAAAAGGCACCCGAAGGAAATAAGCCACCTTCTGTAGTGTTAAATTCTCAATGAAACACCAACACTTTCGGGCATTCATCCATGCGAGAAAGAGAAGGGGTCCCCTAGTGTTTTTTGACAGGTTTGATTGCTCAATACAGAAGAAGACATAAAACTACCAATTGAGACCGCCGGCTTCCCTTCACAAATGAATCCCCCCGAGTGCAAACAGGCAAACAAACAGCCCAAGCAAAGGCCTAGATAGCAGATGTTCAATCTTTCCCCTGTATTGTTGAGACTTCCAGAAACATCTGTAACTTTTCTCCCCAAAATCTACTGTAGCGATACACACTCAAGAGGAGGACATCTGTGGCTCTCGTATTGAACGTGTTGCATAATTTGTCCCACTGTGCTGAACATGGGAAACACAAAGTGAAAAATTTGAATTCAGTCTTGGACATAAATATTATGATGAAGGCATTTAATCAACAGTTAAATGTGCATTAATAAACTGCTTTGTAAAAGGAATTTGAACAGCTCTATCAGAATCACATTTAAAACCACTTTTGGCTATGGTCAGTGCGTTTCACTAACTGCTAGAAATGCCTTGATAAATGCTGTACCAGTAAACACATTTTCACTTTGCACATCTACCCAAGCAATAAAAACAGCAATGGTATAAAACTTAAAGCAAACGTCAGCTTCCATTAAGACACATATCTACCACTAAATGCATACAGTACACTAGGGCCTCTAACATTTACTCTGCTTTTAATAGCTGGTGATGGATATTTACGCTCAGAGGGCCAGGGAGGGGACAGAAGGCTTAGCGAAGGCAAGTTCAGTCAGCTGTTATGAGCTTAAACGCCACACGTTGCTGTTGAGGACCAGCTGCATAGCCCGCTGCATCTGGTGGGTGACAGGCAGGAGTGACCACCCCTCTCTGTCTAACAGGTATAGAGAGAGAGAGAGAGAGAGAGAGAGAGAGAGAGGGACGCAGGTGTGTGGAGATGGAAAGAGAGATAGAAAGCCACCAAACAGGTATGCACATTTACAAGCAATACAAGACAGACAGAAAGAGAGAGAGAGGAAGAAAGAAAGAAAGAAAGAAAGACAAAAGAATGAAAGAAAGAATGAAGGAAGGATAGCAACCCTACAGGACTGTGCCACCCCTAAAGCACAAGGCGTATAGTAGCGATAAAGAAAGTGACTGTTCATGTTAAAATATTGCATTCACGAGTCATTGGTGAGGATGATGATATCTGACTGTCTATGCTGTCATTGCACAGAGGGGAAGCAGGCATGCACGCCGGGAGTGTTACATTCTCCTCCTAGTCTCACAGAGAGGGAATTTCATTCGTTTCATCCGAGATGCTGATTCACAAGAGGCTGTCTGTGGTTGGTATTCCATTGGAATGAAGCAGGACGAGAACGCAGTCCGTCCCAACTCCTCTATGTGAATATAAAGAGGTGTGAGTCATACATGGAGCAGACGGAAACATGCTATTCGCAGCCTCAGAGATTCAAGCTTGTTTATTGGCATACAAAATTGAAAACAATTAAAACGGTACAATTCTGTGGCACGTTAGGACACCTCATGTAAATATTCTGTGCGTTATTTTTTAGTCATAGTGTAGTGTAGAGATGATGATGACAGCTCATATATAGCCAGAGTGAATGAGTTGTCTCAATCTGTTCAATTTGATTTGATTTGAATTCAAACTGCAGCTTGTCATCTGAAGAAAGTATTTGAGTTTATTTATTTTTAATACTCATGGACATAGGCCAGTGATCTTGCTGTATCAACGCCCTAGTTAGGTAAATATGTGTGCTTGACAGACGAGTGGAAATTGTTAATTTGTCTTAAGTGTGGTTCACAAATATTATGTGATGTATGCTCAAATCAGGAATGGAATGAAAGGAAGGAAATGAAGGAAGACATTTTACTAATTAAGAAAACACTGTTTGACAGTGATTGAACATTTTTCTGAGATTCATAGTCTGCTTGATTTGAAGACGCTTACAAACTGACATTAAACAGCATCAACAGTCAGGAAATGTATGTGAGTCTACCTTTGCTGTAAATACATTTCTGCATTTTTTCCCCCATTTTTTTGCAGGAGTTGCTACTTCTGTTTATCAATAAGTTTTGTTCTCCGCTCTTGTCGCTGATTGGCCTGACATTTGTCTTGTCTGAGGGACAGAGTTATGAACTTTAGAGTTCCAGACCAGATCTCCCTGAGTGAAGATAGGTGGGCGGGGCCAGGCTAGCATTTTTCAGCACACATGTGCCACATGCATTTGATGAGACATAAACAATAAAGGAAGGTACATGCATGACACAGTATATTAGAGGGGAAATGGAGAGCTGGTGCTTTTTGCCCCCAACGGCACCTTCCAGGCAGCACAGCCTAAAAGGCACTACATTTACCCTATTCCTAACTCTAACCCCCTCAACCCTCATCCTACCCCTAAACTGAGGGGAGTAGTGCCTTGAAGGCAGCGCTGCCTGGAAGGCACCATTGAGGGCAAATAATACCAAAGACATGTAAAGTGTTGGTTGGAGAACAACTTAGTAGTGGGTAATGTCATGTGGTTACTATTAAACAGGTTGTAACTTGTAATTAGCCAGATCTACAGTATGTCGACGATGGCATTCATTTATATTGCAGGTCACTAGACTGACACACAAAGTGCAGTAGAATTTGTATATAATAATAACTTGATTGGAATCATGTTATTACAGCCATCAGAAACAGTGGTGTAGTTTAGTAAGCTGTAGTGGATATACAGTACAGTGATGTAGTATTTAGCTGTAGTGGGTATTCCCCAAATGTTAACTGTGCAGGCTTGGCGATTTCTTCGCTGTTTTCTCATTTACGCTTGCAAGTTTCTCTGCAGAGCTTCCCCTACAGCTTTAGCGCATCTATTTTACAACACTTCTCAATCGGTCAGTCTGCCTTTTCATGAGCATGATTGCGAGGCTGCAAAACTGTTCTGTTTGTCAGTGCCACCAACCCGGTGGCCCAAACTTACAAGCGTGGTTTTTCCGCTCACAGACACTAGGGGAGAGCGAGACAGCCATCATTCATTCCGAAATAAGTCAAATAACCATTCCAATGACTCCTAAACTGATCAGTTAAAGCAAATTAAGCTAGAAAAAACTTGCATAGTTCATCTTTAATATGCATCCTCGCCTGTTTTAAGTGGGCATACTGCGTGGTATCACTTAGACTCCATTGATCAGAAGGCTATCTAAGGGAGGAGCAAAGACAGGTCAGTCAAAATGCACACACATCAAATGCATTACACTACGGCATGCCACAGGCTCTCCAGGATGAGGGATTTGCCGTGGGGTGGGGGTGGCGTGGCGTGGGGGTGGAGTGATCCCCTCAGCAGTATCATCCAAGATTAGGGGAAGGGTCAGAATAGGATGTAATCCATTAACAAAACACCACCCCAGACGTACAGTATGAGCTTCCTTATCTATGAATAGATATAGCAGTAATGCAAACTGGTATAAAAGCAGTAAAGAAAAGTCACACATCTACAAACAAACCGGCTGGTGGTGAGAAACTGTGAAAACACAGGCTACCTATACATAACATCTCTGCTGGTGTTCTTACAGTTGAATTACAAAACTCGGATGCTACCGTCTGTACTTGCAGTCTACTGTATATGCGACTCATGCACAGTAGAGAAACAACAAAAAGATTTATGTCTTGTATTCATTGGATATGTTAATGGTTGCAAGCCATTTCATGGGGGCATTTATTGTAGGCATAAATATCCCCCCCCCCCCACACACAGTTGCATCGGGACAAATAAATTCATACCCTTTTGCCATGAAGAGATTTGACTTTCAGGAGTATGGCCTAATAACTTTGTGGCTTAACTCATACACAGATATGAGCAATGTCTTCCCGGTCGCCTATTAACACAGCTAATCCTGCTATATCTCGAGGAGGGGCTGAGCGCGAGATTCCTGGAGGCAGCTTTTCACAACAAGCTCCCCCGAAACAGTACATGAATAAATTACTGAGGTAATTAAAGCAAATGTCAAAGGCAGGCTGGATGGAACATTATTAATGGAGCCTTGGCCATGTTAAAGTATCCCGGGCAAAAGTTGGCGTGATTAATGCCTGTTTAATGATGGCATGGGTGACTACCGGGCTGACTGTAATAAAGGGGGATTATTTTGCGAGGTTCGCCTCTGGCATTGACCCTCCACTCTACACCTGCACGAGAGGACTCTGACCTTTCCGAAGGGCGTCTAATCCAAAGGTCTTGTTTAAAGGATTAAAGGTTCAAAGAAAAAAGATTTTTGAAACAACAAGAATTATGGGAAAATGAGAAGTGGAAATATGCCCCCCCCCCCCCCCTTTCTGCTCTTGCTGCTGTGGAGGACTCGGTAGCGGGTAGCTCACATTTCATTGATTTCAAGCACTCTCCATACTGTAAGTCAATATTATAGCACACCAACTATCTGCTAATGCCCTTTAGACCAGTGGCAGTTGAATTGCAAAGAGAGGAAGCAAGAATGAACTACAGCAGTGTCTGGATGGCCGAGGGCCTTAACCGGGCTTATTCTCTAACAAGACCATCTGTTGCTAGCACTTAGTGAAATAAAAATAGCTCTATTTCATTCAGTTAGATTGCTTTAGTCCTATTCTATGCTATTATGCTACTCAAAGGAAATTACGCACTAATATCAGTACAATTTTAACCCAACAGTTGAGGACAATTTGTCATTCTAGTCTGAGTGTTACAATGTCTGGGGCTCCAAACTAAAGCTCAAAACAATGTGGATTATTTGAAAGCACTACAGAAACACTTTTCTTGTCATGAGTTACTACAGAATCAGAGAATCACCCAGACCTCTGCAAAGCCCATGGCCAGTTTTACTCCTACTGTATGCCTCACTCTCTCTCCCTCTCTCTCTCTCTCTCAGGCACTGTGTGTTTGTGTGTGCGTACATTGCATGCTTGCATATGTGTGTGTGTGTATGTGTGTGTTTGTGTGTGTGTGAAAATCTCTATGCTCATGTGGGTATGTGTATTAGTGTGTGTGTGTGTGTGTGTGTGTGTGTGTGTGTGTGTGTGTGTGTGTGTGTGTGTGTGTGTGTGTGTGTGTGTGTGTGTGTGTGTGTTTGTGTGTGTGTGTGTGTGTGTGTGTGTGTGTGTCAGCGAGCAGTGGGAGGAATCATAACACAGCATTTCCCCTGATGCCTGAGGGGGGAGAACCACAGGTCTGCTCACCACTGATTGCAGTGGGGATGCCACCCATTGATTGCATTGATCTCGCAGGTTTGCTTCCTCTGGAACCAAATATCTCCCAAACATGCTATAGAGCCTCCAAGTTGAACTCATTTTTGAACACTTAGCTTCTGACTCGACAACATGTTCGTTAGCATGTTTAAATTCCAGAAGATTAAGAAATGATAGTTATGTTATACAACTTCCACCTTCTCCATTCAACGATACAAACCATTGGTCATTAATTTAAATGTCACAAAAATAAAAACAGGTTTGGTATCTCATGAATCGTGGCTGAATTGCCTATTGTCAGATTTAAGGTGCTGTGCAGTCGTTCACTGTCTAGGCACCTGTGAGGAAAGAGTCGGAGATGTCACAGCGGATTAAGCTCATATTTTTGAACACTCTAAAGTCTAACAAACAAGTAATCAATCTTCCATTTTCTCTCTCTTGCCAGTGCCGGCACATAGTTTGTCCCACTATCACTGCATGCTGAGACATGACACCTGAAAATCACCCTGACCCCTGAGACTGTCACACACACACACACACACACACACACACACACACACACACACACACACACACAAACAAGCATGCGGAGGGATGTCTGCACCTTATCAACAAATCTCTTCCACTGATCCCAGGGCGTTTGACTGAGGAAAATGTAGCAATGTGTAATACAGACAAGACAGATGATGTCATGCTGTCCTTCAATTTAAAGCCAGCATTCACTGGGTTGTCTTTGACCTCCTGCAGCAGTATCTCAACTCATTAAAACATCTTTGTGAGAGGGAAGGACAGAAAAGAACATCAGACTAAAAGAAAATAAGAAAGAAAGAAAGAAAGAAAGGCAGTGCCTCCAAGACAAAACCGTTCATGGAAAGTAAACTGTCTTACAGGTTGAATGGGTTGTGAACATTTGTATTTTTATATCTGCATGTTCAATAAACTGTACGAGTCCATATGAACAGCATACTCTAAACGGACTTATATACAGTATTTATGCTCACTACCAGATATATTGGAGGTAAACTAGAGATCGCCCATGAGCAATTGAGCACACCTGTGCATTGTCATTCCATCTGATGTCAAAACCCCAGTTTTGTGTGTCTCAAATTACATTGCAGGTTGCAGATATACTTGGACGTCAAGGGGCATTTCAAATATCTGTCCTTCAATAGTCCAATTATTTCAAATGTGCTCACAACGTGGTTTGAGAATTCATGCATTTGTTCATCTCAACATTCATATTGTAGCCTACCTAGCCTCGTTATAAAAATGCATCCTATTTCTAATAAGCGGCGCAATAATAACCAAGAAGATTCTGTGAAATCCAAACAGACACAGCGGCATAATTATGGAATATTTACCTAATCGGTCATAAAATTGTTCACAACACCAGAAAAAGACTCCCGTGTTATCATGGCTCTTTGTTGAAGTTATTTCAGTGAGAGTGAAAAAAAATCACTCTCAGGTGGTGGCGCCGTTGTTCAATTAGTGTCCCCTCATCCTATTTACACCCCCAACCCACCCCCACCCTCGTCACCAGCATTTGGCTACTGCCCATTTGCAGGACAGAGCTGACTTGACACCCAGAATGTAAATCTTGGAGCGAACAGCGTCTCTTTCTCCTTTTGGCAATGAATCTGGCGACGTGAAGCCGTCGGGACAGGAGAGGGGTTGTCCTCGCAGGTCGAAAACATTGCCGGTGTTATTTGAGAGCTAATTGCGTGGGTGCTGTGGGGAATACAGGGGGAGAAACTAGAGGAGAGGGCTCGTCTTCTCGCCAAAGCCCCTCAAAACAGAGGGGAGCTCCCATCGCCAGTTGTATTTGACATCGACTCCGTGCACTTGTATCCGCGGGCGTGCGACTCCCCCGTGCCCTGGAATGGCTCTATGGAGGGACCACTGACTGTGATGTTGTTTATGAACCGAACTTAGATTTCATTCTTTATGGATTGATCAATCTTTTTAACAAGGAAAAGAAGAATCGACGTTTGGGTAAAGTAAAACGCTACATTTAATGTGAAATGCTACGCAGTCTCTTATAGAACGTTGGTTACCACCACGTGAATGTTTCCTTCAAAATTCGAGCAACTATGTTATGTGATTTTAGGCTACATTTTCCTCCTCCATCGCATGTCATTTTTAGGTGTCTCTTGATTAGCGTAGTTTCTGTGGATAGGGCAACATTAGTGCACCATGCGTTTCAAACCATTCCGCTGCACTTGCATTGAATCCGTTATTTGAATGAATATCCAAACTTCCATGTGGCTCAATTACCTGTGTGGACAAACAAAGGCTGTGCCACTATCAAACTGGGTGTTACTGACGCGTGGCACTGTCTGACTGTGGCTCGTGACAGTTCCGCGTGTGAGGCTTTGTGTGATAGAACCCGAGGTTGCGGTGACTACTCCCGCTGTGATTTGTTTTGGCATCGTGGACCTGGTATCGATGGCTACAGCGCTTCAGGTTTTTGTGCGTTAGTACTGCAGAGCGGTCTGGACTCCAGGTACCGTTTGCATCATTGCGTTCTAGTCCGAGTGGGAATGGACAGGTTTACTTGTCTTCCATGTCACCCCGAATTCGATTTTTTTCCAGATCACTTGCCATGCCATGCTCTTTTTACCTGGGGGAGTACTTCTAGGAATGCTCTCCTGCATCTGCATTTGACATTTGGATTCTGTAATGTTTGTATCTGTTTTTTTTTTTTTACAACGAGTACAGTGAGTGTTGCCGTCTCTGTCAAACTGATGTTGTGCCCGATCTAGTCATCTAAATGGAATGTTGATACATTCGACTTGACTGTAATTGCAGTTATTCTATTGGTGAATGTCTTGGCAGATCATTGTATCTCTCTCACATATTCATTCCCACCAGACAACGATTGCTCTCTGTTTATTATGTTTTGCCACAGCTACCTGGGAAATATATCAATGGGAACCAAATAACAAAATTTACTCACATTTCACACTGATTGCTTCTCTAAATATTTAATGAGACCATTACTATTCATTTAAATGATTCATCAGCCGAATGCATGATGCAGACATGGGGTATCTCTGAGCATCTCATCATCACACAGCTATGATATGCCCTGACGTGCTGTATTCAATAATTAATGCCCTTGCAACACAGGTTTGTGGGGGAGCAGCCTGCCTTGGCCATGTACTGCCTGGCTCTGGGTTATTTAATGGGATCCAGAAGCACCTCATGAACATGATGAAGAGCTGGATCCCATGGACAGTGGACAGACCTCATACATCACTACATACTGCCTTTAGAGTACATGGTATATACAGTATATATATAATATGAGAAACGTGTATATATATATATATATATATATATATATATATATGTATGAGAAACGTAGTTGGTTTGTAACACCATTCTTCAGGGCCCAACTTGCTGGGCATCAGTTGAGACATTCCCGGTGCTGTGCATTAGTTCTCAGTTCTTGCATTGGCTTTTGTCTGTGTGGCAATATTGTGTCATTGTTGGGCGCAAATCTTGATAGGGTCCCTAGTTTACAGTTGCTACAAATGATTAACATTTTCATGAATAAGGATTCCTTTGATAGAGGATGTGTGTGTGTGTGTGATTATTGGAGAGAGAATCGTCTGTGTTTCATTCTTGTTCATTCATTTATACCAACTGCATGTATTATTTTTATCAGCGGTTACAAGAGAGGAGGAGAAAGGGAATATCACTGCATGGGCCACATTTAGTGCTCAGCACTAAAGATCAGAGGAGGTTTCAGGGTGTCTTTAGTCATGAGTAATCTTCCCAGGGATAAATCTGTGAGAATGAGGATGATGTGCCGCACTGCTCTGTGCTGCTCTTGTGCGGTTTGATGCATCCAGTGCCCAGTAGCACAGCAGTCCCCCAGCAGGGTCTCCAGACGTCCACCTTAATGAGTTTCGCTGTTTCTCTGTTTCTCTTGTTTGATGAGGGAGAAACATATTGTGTTGGCAACCAGATTCCTGATTCCTGTAGATATAGGGGCCTTAGCCAAGTAACAGGTTTCAGTTCATCATGTTTTCGTGGCTCGCACTAGCCTGACATCGTCATATTGTAGGCAGAGTGATACTGCTCCATGGGGACGTAATTATGGGGCGTCTTTCAACCAATGGGAGGGGGGGGGGGCACTCAATTGGATATACCTAACCAATCAACAAACTAGCTTACCTTGAGCTGTAGGAAGAACACACAAACCATCCTTCTTTATCCAAAGTATAAAAAAAATTGTATTTTCTAAAAGTTAATGTGCTGTCAATATCTTGCACAACACCCGATAGCGAAATCTAAGACAACAAAATACATAGCAGGGTAGGTTATTTGGAAAAGCGCATATTTCCCCTCCTTCCTTTTAAAAAATAATTCCGTTCATACCGATGCTACAAACATGCTATAAACAGCTGGGTGTTGCGAGCCCCTCAAGCAAACAGGTGGCCAATCAGAGATTTCAAACAAACATGTCACAATGTAAACACACTGTTATCCCTTGCTGAAAGTGAAACCGGAGTTTTCTCACATAATCAACTTAGGCCGACGTTTTCAGAAATATTCGTTTTCCGTGATAAAACCTGCATTTTTGTGTAAAAAAAAAAAGCCAAACCACATGGAAATAAGATGCATTTACCCTATGTGGTTTAAGAAGCCATCTGTCTAGCTTATAGCCACAGCATTTTTGTTGCAAACAAAATCAACATAAGCGTGCTCAAAGGATGTGGTAGCACTGTTGCTCATCTGTCCATCATCATCACACAAATCCCAATTTGACCGAACTTGCCCTCAAATGTCTCGAGTGGAATGGAGCAGTGTCAATAAAAAACTAACAGGAACGTGGACTCTTTGGCAGTGTTAGATTGTGTACATAGCCTGGGTTGGGATTTAATAAATTAACAGCGTGTTTTGTATTCATAGTCAATTGCATATAGCTCATTGAATTACATGTCTTCTTAGTTACTTCTAAGAGACATTGTTTTGATGTGTGGCATTTAATTATGACAGCGCTGGGCGCTTTAAACACAATAACTGCCAGATCTTTCTGTTTGTGACGGCAGACTTTTAATGAGCTGAAGCACAGGCACTTAAAGCGCTTGCTTATCTGAGGTCAAGGAAGGAACAGACAAGCAAACCCTGGGGTACAATCACAGTACGTTATTATTACGGGATTAATTATCATTTGAGTGTTTGTAGTCCAGTGATTAGGGCCACTTTTATTTTTTATTTGGTATTTTTTTATGAGATATTTTTTTCTTGTGTTGAGGCAACCCCCACCAACCCCCCCTCTCCAACCCCCCCCCCCCCCCCCCCTGCCTTTGTGTTCACTCCCTGGCTGCCATTTCCATTTTCTGTTTTGATGATCTGGCCCAGTCCCTGTGGAGGCTCCTCAGTGTGAGGAGAGCTGCATGATGTGGCGTTATTAATGGACTGGTGTCAGTGCAGCGCCCGGGTCCTCGCTCATCACCACCTGGGATTTATCTCTGTGTGCCGTTTGGGTTATTATTCATAGCCCCTCAACTGTCCTCTGCCATATTTCCGTGGCGTTGTTTCTTTGCCCTTTTCACCATATTCATTTGTGTTCATGTGGATGCTCTTAGGCACATGTATTGCTTTGGATGTGCTGGGTGATTTATTTTCTGTTTCCTGTCTTTCTTTCATTATTTTTCTCTTTTTTCCCTTCTTTTCTGTCTTTCTGTCTTTCTTTTTCTCTTTTTTTCCTTCTTTTCTGTCTTTCTGTCTTTCTTTTTCTCTTTTTTGCCCTCTTTTTTTCTTTCTTTCTTTTAATCATGGGAAATAGTTAAAGAGATTGGGAGTGGATGCTTCCAGTTGAATGTGTAATGTCTAAATGTTGCAGCAAATCCAATCACAACATCTCCCCCGAGGAGACTGCATTTGACAATACAGTAATTGAGGGCATCACTCAATCTGACCAGCCATACAAATGCTTTCCTCTCATCTGCAAGCATAAATCACATCTTAAGCCGTTGTCATTTATGTGCTTTGTAACATATAAATGCTCTCTACAGAAAATTGTAATTCATGCATGCAAATGCATTTATTCCAGCATGGCCAAAGGTATCAAAAATATGTATTTTTGCTGAACATTTCTCAGATCTTTGATACATTATTGTGTTCTATCAAGTGCCGTGTTGTACTTCATTTGGATGGTCATTGACATAATGTGTTTAGTGTTTTCATCCTACTGAACTGTAAACAATGGAATTCATTTGCCAGCCATTTCCCAGCCGCTCTGCCCTTTTCACCAGCCTCACTTGACCGTGTAGAGAGGAGCGAGTGTGTTTTAGTGTGTTTTAGATGGTGTTAAGATGGCCCTCCTTATTGGGACAATGTGATCAAACAGATACAATACTGCCACGCAGCACTCTGATGGTTTGCGCGTGGGGGGGGCAAGCTTTTTACAAGAGGAGGCATGACATGCTGTGTTCTTCTCCATGAAATCCTGGGCATGGAAATCCAATTTGGGAGACTTACAGTGGAAAACTGGCCTCATAAAACTTGAAAGACCAGAGCAAAATCCTCCTCCAGACCCTGCATGCTTACAGTTTTAGCAGCTGACAAATAATTACACCCTAAGGAGCGCCCTAAAGCTTAAACCTGGGTCAGGCTCTAGCTTACATACTTTGCAATTAAATGCATAAGTGTGTGTGTCTGTGTGTGTGTCTGTGGTTGTTTGGGAGCTAAGGGAAGGAATATACTGTAGGTTCATTGAGAACTGATCATCACATTTTCAGCGTGATGTGGCTGGGTCACTCTGTCAGCTTGCTTTTGAGGAGACGAGTAGCCTCTCTCCCATCTTGTTAGTGCGAATGCTGTTAGGAGATTGCATGGGAACTATTGGAAGATGGCGAGAAGATTGCTGATATGATCTGTAGCATCTATAGAGAACACGTTTTGCGGGGGAGATGTTTCATATACTGTTAGTAATATGGAAGTGTCTTCATCATCAGTGTTGGAACACCCTCCGCCTCCTAGAGGTAGTGGGCTGTGCAGTAGTGGGCCAGACTCAGTGCAGTAGTGGGCCAGACTCGGTCTAAGTTTATTGTGCGTGTGGGGAGGCCTTGCTGTCAGGGAGAATAATTGATTGAATTCCATCCAAATCCGGCGAATCTAACTCGGGGGCTTGAGGGGCCAATGTAGTCACATTGAGAGATGGGCCCGTCGAACCGGCACGGGCCTAATGGCGTGGCTTCTGCTAGGGCCCATATGCGATGGGCAAGCATTTCTGCTCTGACAGTCATCCACCTGTACCCCCCTCTGATGATTAAATAACTCAATTTCTGCCGTTTCCCCTCATGACACCCCCCCCCACACACACACCCCCCTTCCAACATACTCTGCAAGGTATCAAAATGGGTCATCACCAGTTTATGGTAATGCTGTATTTTTACACAGCTCTTCAGGATATACAAGCTGATTCCGTAGCTTCATCACCTGACAGTGACTATACCTGGCAAGCTTATGTCTAATATATACAAAGTGATTCCGTGCCCCCAGCTTTAACCTGTATATAAATGCAATATGCTCTTAATTTGTCATGTTTGATATATGGTATCAGATGTATTGCGTATCTATGATAACAATGGTGTGACCCTTAACAGATGGCTCTCCAAGCTATAGGACTCATGAGTAATTCAAATGGCACTCTAGCGCTTTGTGCAAATCCCCAGTTAGTGAGAGTAAAGGTATATTGCCAAGTGAGCTGCCTAGGTGAATGCACAGCCTGTAGCCCCCGCACTTTTAATGTGTGATATATTTCTTGTTGCTTGGCTCACAGCGGGCACACTGTGCAACCGAACGGATACTTCTGTTTATTGTAGGCATAAATCAGAATGTTTGCAGACGATAAAGTTTTTTATCCCATCTTCCAGATATACCATGGCTGTTTTTAACTCATTCAGTGTTTTTTTTTTAATCAACTTTACAAAACTATTCATTATTATTATTCATAGTAGTGGTAGTAATTGTTGTAGTAGTAGTAGTAGTCATTGTAGTAGTAGTTGTTGTAGTAGTAGTAATTATAGTAAGTGTAGTAGTAGTAGGCTAGTAGTAGTACAGTAGTAGTAGTAACTGTAGTAGTAGTAGTAATTGTAGTAGTTGTAGTAGTAATTATGTAAGGGATAATCAACGACGCGCCGTGCGTTTATAGGAAAATAATGCACGTTCAAAGTGGTAACAAGGACCCGACGCCGCAGGCGGAGGGGACTTTACACTTCGATAAGTGCATTATTTTCCTATAAACGCACAGGGCGCGGAGTTGATTATCCCGCTTATACCACTGCTACTATCACTTTCGTTTATATTGCCGCTGTCTTAGATACAACCTTGCTGTTTTTTACCGTTACATTAACATTGGCGAATTAATATTCAAGTGTAATAAGCCCAAAAAAAGGAACTACTTCATAGCCGTGCGGTATATAGAAAAATAATGCACGTTCCAAATAGCGCATCACAATAGGAAATTTGACCAAGCAGTGGTATAAAGTAAGTGTAGTAGTAGTAAGCTAGTAGTAGCATTAGTAGTACCTGTTTTTTTCCTTCATTCCTTAGTGTGACAGTAAATGCATGATTCCATGTTTTTCAAACATTCGTTATGGTCTGCTTAGGTGGAACTGGCAATTGCTTGTCTTCATAAAAGACGTTCAGAGAATAGCCTCTTTTTATACTTTCAGCAACAGCTCACATCTTCTTTTATGTGATTGGTATTCATTTACATGAAGATGAAACTGGCAGCTTTTTTCACTCAGTAGTTACTTAGGCATGAAACTTGTCTTTAGATCAAGAACTTATTGAATTGAGTTTAAAGACATGGACGTTTGCCTATAGAAAAAAATATAGGGCAAAAGTGTTGTCTCGAGTAGTCCAATTGTCCAATGTTATGATTTGTTTTGTTTTTCTCGGCTGTCTCCTCGATAACATTTTCTTTGTAAATCCTTATACATTTATTTGAAGCTTTTGTTGTTGTTGTTGTGGTTAATGCAGGCAGTTATACTAGTGAATGCCAATATCATTTAAATGTTACACAGCTCGCCATGGTGCTATCTCACACTAATTGCAAAAGTTGAACAATAGCATATTTTACTTAGCCTGACTCTCGCCAGACCCTTGTAGTTCCGCCATGCTCCACCAGAGGCGTTTCGCTGAGCTCCACACAAGGGTCTGGACGCGAGGGCAATCCAAACCCCTGCCAGTGATCAAAAAATGAGCAACCAATCAGGAGTGCCGAAGCGAGTGTTTGATTCAAATAACAATGGCGGCACGCAGCGAGGAGTCTTGTGCTGACATTGATTCTGCTATTTCAACCGTTTTGTCGAATCTATCGAGTATTCATTCTTTAAAAGATTAACAGAGAATAGTTTTGAAGACATTTATTGGTGTCAAGGATGTTTTTACCCTTCTTCCGACCGGGTTTGGCAAGAGCTTGAATAAGCCTTGCACGTCATTCAAGATAACAGGCAAGTGGTTTATCAAATCACATGCGAGGATGTTTTACAAGGACCCGCCTTCAGAAATACATCTCCTATCGAGAAGTCCCAGATCCTTGTGTGAAGCAGACAGCGAACTACAGGATCTGGCGAAAGTCAGGTTATATTTTACTTGCAATACCTTCGAATACAGTCCTGCAGTAAGAATTCAACAAGTCAGTGGCTCATTTCATTACTGAGATATGTTTTATTAATGTGTGTGTTTACCTTATTTTATTAATGTGTGTGTTTACCTTTTTTGATGACTTAATCCTCCACTGAATGGAGTATGTAGAGTTGCCCCGAGGTGTTCTGTCATCCATTTCACAATTTTGGGGCTGTGGTGTTCTAACTTTCTCTTTAAAAGCCACCAACCAAAGATTTCTTTTTTTGCACTTAAAGGTAGGGTAGGAGATCATGGGAAACGATTCCAGCAAAGCTGCATTTTGAAAATACACAGGTCAAAAGTCCCAACCCCTTTCTTCAGACCTCCCCCGAAGCCACGCCTAGCGTACAGGAACATGCAATGCTTGTTCACAAGCAGAAGGGAGGAGCAGATTGCAGTTTGATAGATGCATCAGAATCCAATCATTGTTAATAGTCCGTTCAGTATGATTGGACAGTTTTTTTTTCTGAATTGTTCTTTCTAGAGGCCACTAAAACTTTTCATTTTTGTGTCAAATCTTTTAATTAATTAGTTGCAATGGGGGTTTGAAGAGTATTTCCATCACTGCAAAAAGTTTTGAAAAAAGAAAAGGACAGAGGACTGAGTCTATCAATAAAAATAAATGTGGACATGTGTATTAGAGTAGCAGTGTGAAAACAGGTCTCCCTTGACAAACAGGTTAAAGGAATAGTTCGGTATTTTACACTTTAAGCCCGTTTTCTGTAGGCTAGTGCCTAGCATGAAAACGAGTGTTAGACACCGAAATTGAGCCTGTTTGTGGAATTTGTCAGCTTTAGAATGGAGCTCTGTATGGCTTTAACATTGCTCGCTTTGTGCATGGACTATTCTGTCCTTAAAACACCCCTAAACGTTAAAAAAAATGTGCAGCTCACCGAGTGGTTACTGGTCTTCAACGATCTTCTATAGCAAGTTTCGCAGTGAAATTCAAATTCTGTTGTGTTATATTAGGCACACACGTTTGTGAGGTATCTGGAAAAAGTACTTCCGGGATTTCGAAAAGCCCTGATAAAAGATGACAGAAGCTGTATTTCGCTGCTAAACTTGCTAAACTTAAGATCTCGGACTCGCCTGGTAAAGGATAAATGGAAAAAAAACTGAAAAAAAAATAAAGAAAGGTGTACTTACTTTTGTTGCATTGTTCTGTAAGGATGCATGTATTTGTAATACGTAAAGAGATACTATACTGTTAAGCTAGTAGAAGTAATGCATTTAATGTGAAGTGATACAATTATGACTAATTTGACATTTAATTGATAATGCATGGCTGTGGGCTCACTCCACTTCACTTCACATGTGTACTGCAAATGTAATCACACATTTCATTTCATTTGAATGCTCTCTTTTATTCTATGCCTGGTACACCACAGGTTGAGCCCCCCTCTCTTCAGTCTGCTCACAACTTATTGGATGAAAGTCTCACTTGCCTCTGGCAACTGAAGATGATGTTACTATGGAAACAGTTTTTGCTGCTATCAATCATGGAGTGTCTTGCAGGTAAAATGCCTTCTGTCTGAGCTAGTTCCTGTCTATGTTCGCTGTCATGGGTGCATGTAATAATTAATCTCTAGCACATTGGATGGTAGCTATACACATGCTAAATATAAGATATAAAGCCCATCTCACCTCAAGGTAGTTCAATGGGTTCATTACATTTACATTGGCCAACTGTGCAGGTTGAGCAGCAGCTTTTAGTCAGATACATTAGCGTGCTGTTAGTAACATTGTGGGAAAATGGAGTAAGACAGTAATTCCTGGCCTGGTTGTGGAGGATTCAATTAAGCTGCTCAGTCAATGTGAAAATGAATTGTATTGTTCTTTTTTTCTAGGGTATGGGCCTTCCAATGTAAGACGCTCTCCTAGGAAATAAAAATAGCATGTCAGGAGTTAATGGCTTTCTAGTGCTAAGATGTATGAGCACAGGCTCCCTTTCAGATCTGTTTTCTTTAGCAAATGCATACAGTACTCCCAGTTCCCAGCAATTTAACACCTAACATATTATAGCGGAGCTGCCTTGGTCTCACACACGCATAGATAAAGGACTAAAGAATGAACAAAGACCAAGTGTTTATGATCGGCCAGATGGAAATTGAACTAATTGTGCCTTGTTCTTAAAAGACTTTAAAAGGTTTCGCTGTTAGTAGTAACTATTGTGATGAATGATGTACTGTACTGCTTTGGTATTTATTACAGTACCAGCTATGGCCTGTCTTTGATTGTGATGCCTGAGGTGGTGGGCCGTGTAATATTAAAATGCAGGATTTAGCCAAATAAACAAATGCAATGATAAGCAAACAAGCAAACCATAACCAAAGAGATGGCAACCTGTGCAGCCTGTGCAACCTGTGCTGTGTTTTCACCTCCCTCAGATGGCTCGGATTATAAGTCATTTCACGGCCCCAGATGGAGGATGGAGCCCAGCGATCTGACTCTCCCAGTGGGGGGGAAGCAGACAGAGGCCACCCTCACCTGCGATGCCAAGGGCACCCCGCCCCCCCAGTACAGGTGCGGCTTCCTTCCTCACGCTACAATCCGCCGGTACTTTGTACGTCAGCGCGCTGTTTCCACTGACAGGTTTTCCTCTCTTCATATTGTACTCCTTTTGTGTTCCTTATTCCTTCATAATGTTATACGACAGCTCAAGTTTGTGAGGAAAAAAACACGGTAGGTGAGATGGGGTCATTTTAATCAGAGTAACAATTTTTTTTTTCAATGCAAATCAAGGACAGTGTGAAGAGACCCCCCACCAGACCTAGTGAAAGGCATGATTAGTCCCCCATCTTCTTTTTGTCATCATCTTGTCCATGGAAGAAAAACATCCCACAACAGAAGAACCTGAATAGCTTTTCACAATGGAGGATGTTTCAGCCTCAATGATAACTCCACAGTGGTCATTTAGAGGATCTGGGTAGGGAGTTGATTTCAGTCTAGGACAAGCTTAATGAATGAACATGGAACAAGTGCCATTAGCCTCCTGGATAGGTTTTTTTTACCCATGCTGCTGTGTACAGACAGTGTTGCTTTAGACTCTTTTCATTGTTTCTTTTGAAGAAATAGGCATATGTTTGAAGGTCTTCGTTACTGTTTAAAAACGTTTGTGTTTAATAGCAAATAAGGGCACTACATGTCCTCAGCGCTTTCTGAAACTAGGCGAAGCCCATGTTGCTCCTTTCACATTTACAAATGTAACTTTCACTTGAACACTTCACACTTCACACTTCACAGATGTCACTTGAATGTCTCTATTGGCAGAACACAGAACAAGTTCAAATAGCTTCATATTCTATGCCCCCCTTGGTACAGTATGTGTGTATTGCTTCTTATATCTCCATACGCTGAATACAGTTTGTTTCATATCAACAGGATGTAGCTTTTGTGTACAGTATCTTTATCTCTTCCCTGGGTTTCTTTAGACAAATTACCATCTGAATGTGTTTCAGAACGTTCAGAAAGTGTAAACAGCCAGGGGAATGGCCTTGAATGTGACTCATTTTAGAGTGCTTATGAATTCATTATAAGAAGTGCACGTGTAAATGGACATTTCTGTGGTGGCGAGAAAAAAAAAAGCAAATTATAAACAGTTTTTTTCCCCCTCTGTGTGGGAGCTCTCTGTGTGCTGCATGTTGGTGGTTGTTCTGTCTCATCTGTGAGCGAGGAGTGTTGTGGAAAAGGACTATTTTGGTATTAATCTGGTGAATGATTTACAGAACGGGCCAGAGCGCCATCTCATCTTTTATGCCACATAATAACAGCAGTGTTTAGATCAGCAATTCTTCAGCAAAGGCAGATGAGGCAGATGAAGGGGGGGTGAGGGGGGGTGGGGGGGGGGACAAAAAAAATCAGCATACAAAAAAATGACAACAAATCGTTTGAAATTGTGGGCTCGTTCAAAGAACACATTCTGATTTGCATGTGTTTCTGTTGGAGTGGTATATGCAATCTGAACAGGAATTCATCCCTCTCTCTCCCCCACTTTAAAAAGAGCTGTAAGGGTCTGGCTTCCCACATTGTATTTATGCAGTTGAAAGAGCTGCACAGGAGTCCTTTGAAGGAGGCATCTCAAATCAGCACCTTAGTGAAAAGATGCTCGCTGGCAAAGTGCAGCTTGGCGTAGTCGGCAGGGTGCCCTACCGTGTGTATGTTGTGCATTCTATAAGGATGCCAGCGACGCGGGCCCGACCCTGAGAATATGCGTTTCTAATCAGCAACCCGAGCGTTGCTCCACTGCTTGGCTCTGAAGCGGCCTCTCTTTCCACAGTACAAACCACCCCTCACCCCCCCACACACCACACACACACACACACACACACACACACAGTCTCACCCACCTCTGCTCTGCCTCCTCCTCCTCCTCTTCTTCCACCCCCTGCCGAGCAGAGGCGAGACGTAGATGTTTAGCCCCGACGCCATAAGTCTCTTCTCAGTCGAGCAGAAGGCAGAGCAGCAGCCTCTTCACGAGCTCGCAGTGTCTCGGCTCCTGCTCCTCCGTTTCTTGAAGTGCAAATGGGTCAGAGCGCTTTTCTCTACCGCTCCGCTCCGCGCCGGCACCGGAAAGTCAGGTTGTCAGGACGCCGGAATAAATTGCCTGGGTTTGGCCATGAGCTTCATAAAACTCCATGGTGGATGGCTTTAAATTGCTCCCGCTCTCTTTCTTTTCTCCCTCACTCCCTCTCTCTCTCTTTCTTTTCTCCCTCACTCCCTCTCTCTCTCTTTCTCCGTGTGATGCAGCAGCGGTATAATACTCAGTCGAGAGATGTCAAAATCACAGTTTTTTTCCCCCCCTTCCTTTTCCCTTTTTTTCCCCAAGTTGCCTGACAACAGAAAAATATCGACTGGGAAGCCAAGCGTAAACATTTGACAAACTCCCGTCTCTGAGCCAAGTAGAATCTAAATTGCCCCTAAGATATAATTTAGCTCTCAAGAATGCTCACTGCGATAATAGTGGATAGAAATGACTTACAGAGAAAGTGCTGATTGCACTTGTGCAGCAAATTAGTTTTATAATTAATCCTGTGAATCATATAATGCTTTGTTTATCCTCTATCTGTGTCAAATTCTCCATATATCAGTGGCTTGAATTGATTCAGCTGAATTCAGAATAATAGCACGCCGGTTCCCTACCGGGGGCGGTGACGACAGTGGAGAAGGGGATGTGTGTGTGTGTGTGTGTATGTGTGTATGTTGGGGGGTGGTTGCTAGGGGGATGGCTTATACATTTTTCATTTTGATTGAGGATTGAGGAACGTGCTGCAGTCCGGTAACCTTGGCTGCGTGTGAGAGAGAGAGAGCAAGAGAGAGAGAGAGAGAGAGAGAGAGAGAGAGAGAGAGAGAAAGGGAGAGGGAAAGCTTCCGTGCCAGGTGTTTGAGGAGGGATCCCGGAGCGACGCTGCGGTGGAGGCTGCCACCCGCACGGACGAGCGCACGGACGGACAGGGCAGAGGGAGGGGAAGGGAAGGGAAGGGAGGGGAAGGGAAGGCTGTCCCGGGGGAGAGGAAGAGGAGGTGGAGGAGAGGTGAAAGGATGGGGGGATGAGTGGCAGATGAGTGGAGAGGAGAGGAGAGGAGAGGAGGCCAGGCGGTTGGGGTGTGCTGCACTGCACTGTACTGTGCTGTGCTGTGATGCGCAGCTCCTCTCCTCTCCTCTGCTCTCCTCTGCTCTCCTCTGCTGTGCTGTTCCTGCAGCTCATATCAATGAATTCTGCCTCATGCAAAATGGATGCGAACAGGAGGGGTCAGCTCCAGTTCACGCCGGCCACACAGACTCCGAGGCCAGGAGTGCGGAGAGGAGCCAAGTGTGGCGGCGGCCCCAGCCGTGACCCCAGGCGGACGTTATTCCACAAGCGCGCAGCCGCCCAACCCCCCCCCCCCCCCCCCCCCATCCCACCCTGGGGGGCCAGACGTGACCGCATTTCACACCTGGCCTGCCCACAGCCCCTGCGGCCCACTGCAGTGACACCTATTTGCTGCTCGCCGTTGAGGGGCCTTAAATGGAGCTTGAGTGCCGGCGGGGCCGAGAGTGCAGGGTGCTTTGGAAGCCAGACCACCAGGCTGCCAGTTAGTCTCCATCTCCCCCTCGCTCTCTCTCACTCTCACTCACTCTCTCACTCACTCACTCTCTCTCACTCTCTCTCTCTCTCTCTCTCTCTCTCTCACTCACTCCCACTCACATTTGCATTTGTTGAGAGGTGGCATTTGGAGCACGATTGCTGTGAATTCATCTGAAGTAGAACCATGGAGAGTGCATTGTGTTCTGGTCGGCGCACTCTCTCTCTCTCTTTCTTTCTCTCTCTCTCTCTCTCTCTCTCTCTCTTGCTGTGATGCAATCTATACTTATATGGTGCCGTGCTGTCTTCCTCTACAGTCATGTCAAAAGAAAGAAAAAACACACACATTTTAACACCGCAATTAATAGGTGTTTCATCAGCACCTCAGACACAATTCTGCAGACACCAGGTTGCAGGTTCACTGTCATTCAGGTGCAACAAGCCCTTCAGTAAACACCATCGGTGGCAGGTGGGTGCTTTGGAGGGGTTGGTGTCTGTGCAACCTTTGCATGTCTTTCCCTTCCCAGAGTGCTAATTCTGCACAGTGAAGGGGGTGGGAGTCCAACACCTATTGCTGCAGTAAACAAATACACACACACACACTCACTCACACACACACACACACACACACACACACACATGCCAGGGCTTTTGCACTGACAGCGCAAAGATTCCTTCTGTCGTCGCTGAGCTCCAGGGCTACGGGGAGCATCGATCCCCCCACCTCGCTCCACCGGGTGCTTCTGTGCTCTCTCTCTCTCACTCACTCACACACACACACACACACACACACTTCCGCTGCTGCTGCTGCCGCCGCCGCTGCCTCCTCGGGCGTCCTTCCCACACACTCTCTCGTGTTAGCGTTAGCATCGAGCGAGTGGCTGCCTGCGCGGCGCGGCTCGGTCGGCGTGCCGTGGTGTCGTGCGGGTGCCAGCTGTTCCCGGGGTGTGTGTGTGTGTGTGTGTGTGTATGCTGGAGACACGGCGCTGAGCCCGGGGTGTCTACTGACAGCCTGTCAGAAGAAATGACTCCTGAGCACCGTCGCTCCCCGAAATTAGCTCTCCTCGTCTCCTCAGCTTTTCTGCTGCGCCCTTGCACAGTTGGCTGGTCCCTGAAAAGCTTAGCCTCATTTTTCTTTCCCCCCCCTCTTTTTTTTCTCTCTCTCCACTCGTTGACCTCCTGCAGTCAGTGGGACTCCCTTAAATGATAGGTGGTTTATGAGTTGTGAAGGAGTAGAATTGGGAGACAGACACTGTGTGTTGGATACACAGATGGCTTTGCTGAAATGACTTCAGTAAGATCCGCTCTTCAGAGGGGATTACGTATTTATGCTCAATTACGATTTGGCATCAGGAAGGACAAGGAGGAAAATGCTGTCGTGGCAACAGACTGGGAGACGGAGCCAAAGAAAAGAGATTTTTTTTGTTGGACCCGTCTGCCTCGATTGTCCCTTCACAAATAGCAATTTAGGCTTGTATACTTGGCTTTGGCTACATCAAATAAAGTCTAAGCTGTTAAATTACATAGTGCACTTAAGGAATTAATAAATGAAGATAAAGTACCGTGTGTTGAGGTAAAAGGTGTTTTTTTTTTTCATTTTGATGCAAAAGTGTAAACCCCAGTCATGAATATTCCAGTTTTGACCACGCCAGAGGTTTCTTTGTGTGGCCCTTGAGAGCGACATTAGTGTGTATTGAGTGAGGTCCTGTGTAAGCGCCTGATGTGCCTGATTGTGTTGTGTTGTGGTGGTGCTGTTTGCTATTGAGTGTGGTCCAGTGTACTGTAAGCACCCTGATGGCCTGATTGTGTTGTGGTGGTGCTGTTTGCAGATGGTCATTGAACGGCACGTTGATCGATCTCAGGATGGACCAGAGGTGGGTCCTGTCGGGCGGCAACCTGATCATCAGGGATTTGGATCGGGACCAGGACGCCGGGACCTACCAGTGCACAGCCTACAACCCACACGGCGCCATCCTCAGCAGGCGGGCCAGCCTCAAGTTTGCATGTAAGCAAGAGCGCCCATCCTGTACCACCCCAACCCACCCCAACCTGCACCACGCCCACCCTAACCCACTCCAGCCAGCTCCATGCCCACCGTCCCACCCCAACCCACACCACGTCCACCCTATTCCACCTCAACCTGCACCATGCCCACCCGATCCACCCTTACCTACACCATGCCCACCATCCCACCATTCCACTCCAAACTGCACCATGCTCACCCTGACCCATTCCAGCCAGTTCCATGCCCACCATCCCACCCCAACTTGCACTATGCCCACTGTCCCACCCTTACCTGGGCCGTGCGGCATGCCCACCCTATCCCTCCTCATCCAGCGCCACGCTGCTTGTTGTCACCTCCCTCTCCCAGTGCGGGGTGACAGGTGGTGTAATTGGCACCCCTACCTGCACTGTATGTGTCTTTGAAGGTGGGAAAATGGATTCCTCCAACCCCCTGTGCAGGTGTAATTGAGTTTACTCCTCAAGGAGAATGTAATTAGAGGAAAAATAACGCTGCTGACCTTCTAAACAAAGATACTGTAAGTGTCAGCTGGTCGGTCTCATCATGAAAGCACTTTGTTCTTAATTTTTGTTTGTAATTTATTTTTAATTATCTTATTTTCTTGTCCTCAGTTCCTTTATAGATGCAAATGATCCTAGAGTTTGCATAGTTTGGAGTAAAGATACTTACTTGTCCTTTTTGCGCAGACTTGAATTTCAAAAGTCAAGCCAGAAGTGCTGTATCCGTTCGAGAAGGCCAAGGTGTCGTCTTGCTTTGTGGAACACCAACTTACTCAGGAGGTAAAGCAATTTTGTTTGCAGGAGTTCCTTTCGACTTAACCAATCAAGATTTTATTGTTCATTCTTTCATTGCAATGGTTGTTTAATGGCATCCTGAAATTATGTATTCAGTTGTAAACTGCTTTGTAAATTGTTTGAAATGTTAAATTTTGTCCCTAAAATGCATGTGATTTTTTAAAGTGCAATCTGTTTCCATAAAATATGCTTTCACGTCACAACCAAACAATTTGGCTAAAGCTCCCCTCGTTTCCATTCTAGACCTTACATTTGCTTGGGTCTTCAATGAATACACTTACTTCGTCCAACAAGACAATCGCCGCTTTGTTTCTCAGGAGACTGGGAACCTGTACATCGCTAAAGTCGAGCCGTCCGACGTGGGCAATTACACCTGCATCGTGATGAACCGCGTCACCAGGGAGAGAGTGAGCAGCTCCCCCACTCCTCTGGTCCTCAGGACAGACGGTAAGCGGGCCTGCCGTGAGACCGGCTGGCTCTGGACCCGGAAGACTAGGAACAGATCTGGCTCTGATCCGGTGCTGATCCCGTCCCCGGGTCTGGCATGGATCTAGCGATGACGTGGCCACGTTTCAATCCTGATCCCGCGAAAGCATTCCAATTTTCATTGTTTTGTATACAAAAATAGACTTCAAGGAACACTTAATGAACACAGCGGCTGTGAGAGAGTTGGCGTCTGGCGTTCCGAGCAGCAAAAGAAAACAATGGACAAGGGGGAAAGGCTCATCATAGATATCCGGGCTGATCCGGATCAGCTACGGCCCGAGTCTGGCTCAGAGCCGGCTGTGATATGATCCTCATCCAGCCCTGATCTATGGGAAGCCAAATCACTTGCAACCCAAAGCGCACACCACCTCTCCAGCTGGACCTGGCGCCTGGCTGGCGCTGCTTGACTGGACGGCGAAGGGCAGCTGGACAGGTGCTGGGTTATCTGGTCCAGGCTTTTGATCTGTTTGGCCCCCGATATGATGATCCCCTGACTGGGCTGTTCCATAGGCCTTTTCTATGGGCATCATATGAATTCAGCTGCCCCCCCCCTCACATGCTCATACTCAGCTGAACTAATTGGTTGGGAAAGGGTTGAGGTTGGTAACAAACTCACAGTCTCAGATGGCCTACAAGATGACAGTAGTAATAACGAAGTTACAGGATATAATTAAGCCCATGATTATTCTACTGATATCAAATAATGGGCTGAAAACAGAAATTATTTTATTTTTGCATGGCAAAACATGCCATCTTTTGTTTCATGCTGAAGTCTTTTTTACCAAGCAGAAGAAGCCTATTGGTCAAATAAAAAAGGCCCCAAAGTTTGGCACGAATGCTATGAATAATTTTGGATTTGACTGTAGAGAACAGCACAGGTTAGCCTGAGGAGCGATCGGAGAGGCTCTGTTTTTTAGCTCTCTCTGGTGTGGTTCCTCAAAGACTCGGATGACTACATCTGGAGCTTTGCTTTCTGTACTCTCTCTCTCTCTCTCTCTCTCTCTCTCTCTCTCTCTCTCTCTGGTACTACAGAAAGAGCTTGCTGGTGGCTGAAGTTAAATATTAACCACTTGCCCCAAAACATCTTGAATCTTCCCTGGAGAGAGGGCTCACTGTGGCATGTGTCAGAAAGAATAGATATAAATTATTTGTTGTCTCTCTTTCGCTGTTTCTGTCTCTGTTTTCTTCAGGGTGTAGGAGTGGTCTCAGTTTCACTCAGTGAGAATGTCATTGTAGTTTGAGGTGGGAGGGAGTAGGGGTGGTTATACCTTTGTCTTGTTTACCATATTTTCTTTTCTCACAAGCTGATTTTCATGAATTATGGATATGAAAAAAAAAACATGTTACTCTGCCTGTGTATTGCAGGAGCTATGGGTGAATACGAGCCGAAAATAGAAGTTCATTTCCCTGACACAGTCCCAGCTGCGAAGGGATCAGTTGTTACGCTGGAGTGTTTCGCTCTCGGCAAGTAAGTGGAATTCTTACATTTTCAATCAGCCAAGTCGTTTTTTTTTCTCCTTTCCCTAGCCCCCTGACTTTTAATAGCTATCTGTCACTGAGGCGATGCTGTCTCTCAGAGAAGTCCTCTGTGTCTCTCCCCGACACTCTTTAAATCACGGTTGTCAAACTCTGTTTGTAGACAGCCACATTATTTCTCTTTTTTTTCCTCCTTTGGAGCAATCGTTGTGGTTCAGTTGCTCCTCTTAGCTGATTGACAAAGCTTTTTCGCACAGTTTTCACAACGGGAAAAGTTTGGGGTCCAGTGCAACAGCTGACGTGATGGTGTACCTGGGACCTGTCAAAGAAAACAAGGGCTGTGATTACAGAGCAGTAATACAGACCTCATAGAGAGCTGAGATGTGTTTGTGACAGCAGGAAACACATCTTATCTTCTCTTCTCCATTCTTCATGTCCCGTTTTTTTCTCTTCCATTTTTCTTATTCTTCCTGTGCCGTTCGTCTTATCTCTTCTATTGATTCTCTTTCCATGTTTCTTCTATTGTCTCGCTTTGTTTGTTTGCTTATTTCATGTATATACAGTATTGATGTGGTTCTGACAAAGACACA
>NC_085000.1:16997727-17047727 GCF_963854185.1 Sardina pilchardus | reverse complement strand
CGCTCGTGGCTTGAGGCATTGGAAGGCTGGCTGTGATATTTATTTAAACACTATGAAACACTAGAAGCCCAGAGAATGTGTGTTACCAAGAAAATAAATGTAGGTGTCAATGAGAGGTAGTGATTACTTTTGCTTCCCATACAAGCTACAATAGATTAGGCTTGTGCTCAATACCAGCAGAGCTTTGTTCTAATGTGCAGTCTGTTTGTGCAGTCTTTTGTGCATGGGTGTGCATGTGTGTGTGTGTATGTGTGTGCGAGTGTGTGTATCTATTTGTATGTATGTATGTGTGTGTGTGCTTTTGTCTGTGTCTCTGTGCACGAGAGAGAGAGAGAGTATGTGTGTGTGTGTGTGTGTGTGTGTGTGTGTGTGTGTGTGTGTGTTATGCCTGCAGAGTCTCCTCCTCTGCACCACCTTCTCCATGTTTCTCTATTCTTTGTAGTTGTTTATTCTCATTCGTTTCTTTATTTATTTCTCTCTCTCTCCCTCTCCCTCCCTCTCTTCTCTCTCTCTCTCTCTCCCTCTACCTCTCTCTCTCTCTCTCTCTCTCTCTCTCTCCCTCTCTCTCTCCGCGGCAGCGTCCGCCCCAGACTTCTCCAAGAGCCCGCTGCGGCCGCTGCAGAAAGCCAAGGCGGGCAGTGCGGTCACGCTGGAGTGCCGGCCCCAAGCCTACCCCCGAGCAATTAGCCTGTGGAAGAAAGGCGAGGAGCCGCTGCTGACCACCGAGAGGTAAGGGGCCCGCCGACAAACAAACAAACAACACAAACAAAACAAACACAAAGACACAAACGCGTAAACAAGCTAAAAAAAAAAATAAGAAGGGGGAAAAGAAAACTATAATATTTCATCTCTGCTCGCTAGCCCCGTTTATTCGGCAACCCAACAATTATCAGAGGCGTGAGCACGGTGGCGGTTTGCTCGCTAGCCTGGCGGGGCAGCTTGCTGACCGGAGCCGCTCATGAATAATGAATGGCACCATTAGCTGCTGCTGGCAGGGGGGCGGCTATTTGGGGGGGGGGGGGGGGGGGGGGGGGGTTGTGGAGTATGAAATGGCTCGTTGTGAGTTGTCACTTGACAGCGTAGCAAATAGCTCCAATGCTGAATGCTCCCCCATCGCCATCCCCAACATCACCAACCACACACACGCACGTGCGCACACACACACACACACACACACACACACACACACACACACACGCCATCACCACCACTGCCCACCAACTCAACCTCCTGCTGCGGTTGGATTAAATTGTTTGAAAAGAGCAGTTGCTGTGCCAGATTTTTTTCTTTCTTTCTTTCTTTTGTCTCTCTATCTGGCTGTTTTTCTTACTTTCTTTCTTTCATTTGATTTTGGATATAGCATTGTGCTGTGTCGACAAATGAAACAAGATAAAGCAAATCTTAAATCAAAATCCTCTGGAGACAATTGTAACGCTGAATTTGCCACGAGAGTGTTAATGAGTCATTCTCCCCTTTTAGTTTGCAAAATAATTAAATCTGGATTTATACGTATTCTTTTTCTTGTGGCTGGTGGGGTTCAATCAGCATGTGCTACATTTGTTCCATCTCCAAGCTGTACAGAATTATGCAAAAGATGTTGTGTATGCTGCTACTTCATGGCCATAGTAGGATGTACAGTATGATAAGCACATCTCTTAATCACATTGTCCTCTCCTGAGATAGATGTTATTTGATGAGGAGGACATTTGTTGTCCATCTTGTAGGGTAATTATTCTTCCTGATGGAACGTTGAAAATCACAAATTTGACAAAGACGGATGGAGGCACCTACACCTGCCTGGCACAAAACCAGTTCGGGACTGCCAGCACCTCCGGAAGACTTCTAGTCACAAGTGAGCTCTTTGTTTTGTTTTTTTTAACACACTGTGCTATAAGTGAATGCTTTCTCGGAAAGAAAGAAATGTTGGTTTGTTTCTATCAATGATGAGCCTTCTGAGGTTTTTACTTGTTTTTGTTTCCATCATTTTCCTCTTTCCAGGTGCTCTTCTTAAACCTCTAGACCTTCTTAGACGTCTTCTTAGACCTGAAGGACTAGTTTTGCGTAACACAGAGTTCTAGAATGACTATGTAGTGTAGGTGTATATTTATTATGGTAGACATAGGAACTTTTATATAGTTAACAGACCTTAAGAGCTCTGTAATAGACAGCCGACCTCAAGAATGTTTCTACATATATTTAGACAAATAGACAGACAGAAAGACAAACAGAATGTGAAGAAATAACTGTGTAAATGTGTAGCCCAGGCTCCCGCTAAATGTAGCATGCAAAATCAGCTTGAGCTAGCATCGGCCCAGCTCTCTTGTGTTATTGCTTTGTTCCACATATGGAGGTATATTGAACACAAGGCAAGTAACTGGAAGACTGCCTTGTGGCTCTGTTCAAGATAACTCAACATGGCACCTTTGACATATTCCTGACGTGGAAAAAGTCCCGTGTAAAACCGAGTTTCTTGGTAGGGTTCTTGGTGCTGAAAGTTTCTACTGAAAGTTGTTCTGCTCCTCATGATGGATAGCCTGAGCTTGCCCCCAAATAAATCGGAACTCCTGCTCAAGGCACCTGTGGTGACCTAGATCAAATGTTTTCATTGGTCCAAGGGTGCCTCAGGAGTTCTTTGCTCCATCTCAGTGCCTGAGGTTATGCTGCTCTTTTGTGTGTGGATCCCATACATAGATTCACATGGATGGAAGTGAAAACGGCACAGCTCCTCAGACCACATGATCACAGTTCACAAGGTTTTTTTTTTTTTTAAGTTAGTTGGGTCTGGTCGAATGATTTATTAATTTCTGATGAGATGAGAGGTTTTCCATCAGTCGTCATGAATGGCAAACTCTCAGGACATTCCCACTTGGATGCTTCGTGGTTACCTTCAGCCATCAGCCTCCGGCTTTCATGCCTACGGCTGAACTACAGCTGCGGGTATAGCCTATCCCTTACCAACTCGGCTCTTACTCGTGACATATTGTTCAAATTTTTTCTAGAGTAGTACACCGCACTCTCAAATACCAAGGTGCCAGAAAAACGTCTGCAAAATATCTAGGAAAAAAACCTCTGCACACTTGTATCCATGCAAAATGTTTTACTACCAAGCTTTCGGTGCAGAGATTTTTTTCCTAGATATTGTTCAAATCCAAAATGGTTTCTGGTCAGTGTTTTGTAAGTAAATAACATTATAGAGCCAATCGTATAGTGCCGTATTAGTGATATACTGTAGCGACAGTACAATGTAATGAGAGTTTTAGAGCAAAGTGTTATTGAGAGATCAGCTGTCTCACAGGGATCAGTACTCTGTAGCTGTTGTTGTTGTCGTCAGCATTCCTATAGACAAATGGCTGTGACTCTTCCAGCTAGCTGAGAGCCAACATTAAGAGATAGTGAAAGGCCTTTCCAAGGTCATGAAGTGATTTTAACAAGGTTGTGTATTAGCTGCCAAGTTCTGTTTGCCAAGCCACTTGTGCGAAATGTTATGATGCGGCAAAGCCCCACTGCCTTCATCTACTTATTAACTTCTCCTAGCCCGGGGAGCCGTGTAATACCTTTAAGGAAATGATATTTTCATTTTATTGGCGGGGATGTGCTCATGTTCACATCCCTCGTAGCAAAACACCCAATCTGTTTCCAAAGTAGGAATGCAACTTCCAATCACCATCAGCGCTTACCAGGGAAAGGATCCATACCCTCTGACATGAATACAGTTGACGGATGTGCACGCTCGTGCTGCTGACTTGTTTATATTGACACTAACGCATTGGATTGCTTGTGCGTTTGGGAGCAGAGCCCACCAGGATCAGTCAGGGCCCGTCGAACATGGAGATCATTGTGGGCGAGAGCATCGTACTCCCCTGTCAGGTGGCGTGCGACCCGGCCCTGGACGTAGCGTTCTCCTGGGCTTTCAACGGCCAAGTCATCAGCAAGGCGGACCGACACTTCGAACACGTAGGAGGGGTGAGTGTGGAACGAGATGGGGGGGGGGGGGGGGGGGGGGGGCGTCTGCTTGTTCATTTATTTATTTGTCCATTTGTTTGTGTTTTTTAAAAATGATCAATGCGTCTGCATCCTCAGAGCAAAGTCGTCCTGCCTGTTTTCCACTGTTTTTCCATGAGTACAGTTGACCTACAAAACTTTTTCTTTGTCTTTTTTTATTTATGAATAATACAATTCACTCACTAAAGTAGCGGGTGTCCTCTGCTGATTTTTAATGGGTCAGCCTGCTTGAAGCGCTGCTAGCTTCGCTGAGCGCGTAACATTTGAAAACGTTTGAAAATCCATACGCTGCCATTGCTCTCCCCAGTGGAGATTAATTAATGTTTGTGGGGAGAAGAATATTCAATGCAAGCATCATTTAGAACTGTCAATGTGAGGTCTGCCTGGATCGATGAGGACAGTCAGTTATTTTAGACGTAAATTTCACGTGTCACTTAACTCTGTTTTCAAGGATATTATGATCATCACATGTTCAATGTGTTGCTGTCTGATTAGGTTTGTGCATAAGTGTGTGTATGTGTGTATGATGTGTACAAGCCCGTACGTGTTCAGATATTTCTGTGTATACACTCACCCCTTTAAATCTAACCCACTTTTTTCTGTTTGCTGAAGATCTTCTCTAAATAGTACTGCTTCGTGATCAGACCAAAGTAATTGGGATGAATAACTGTCCCAAGTCTTCAGTTTGCAGCGTGTGTGTCTCAGTATGAACTTCAAAACTGCTTTAAGACTGTGTTGCCCATATTCACAAATATCCTTCCTTTGTGTGTCCTGAGTTTGCTGCTGATGGTTATCAGTGCTGAGATACAGTTTTCGCACCCTTTCATCTCACGGGTCCCCTGGGACTATCAGTCAAACTCCTCATCTCTGCAGAATTCATTTCCATAATGACACGCGGAAAACGGTTTCTCCCCAACTCTGAGGCAGCTAAAGAGGCAAATTAACCACACGTTTACCATTGTCTGCGGTAAGGTGTAGCATGAGATGAAAGTATTTGCTGAGTTTATGCATTTGCTATTTTTGAGCGGAGTTGAGTGGTCTCCGGAGGATATGTTAGGCGTTCCCGCGGTCCTTTATTCCTCCCTATGGAAGGGGGTTCTTCAGAGTTGGTGGTTATATGTGTGCTATACATACTGTAGCTATACTGTAAAGGCCTATACTGTACAGTATATGCCTATGTTTGATGTTGAAATCCAAAGGCAGAAAGGTTCCTCTTGTGTACATAAATACAGGAGCAGTAGAAATTGCCCCACTTTTGTCTGTGCAGGTGGAGCCCTTTAATGCATCAAAATGAGGAGTCTTTGTTGTTGAATCTCCCTTTTCCTTCCCTTGATTTTGTTGTGATGTTTTTTTTGTTTCTTTTTTTTTCTGTTTTTCCCACCGGAAGAATTTTCTGCAAGACTTATTCCATTTGCCACTCATCATTCCCGCTGAATGATCATCTGTGCATCATCATAGTGTGTACTCCTCGGCTCGTCCGCACGCCCCATTGGTTCCATTTAGCCGTGCCGCCGCTGGTGGTGTCCACGGCGGAGCCGCTCCTTCGCGCGCTCGCTCGCTCGTTCTCGAGTAATTAAGTAATTGGTTCCCTTTTTATCCGGTAGGTATGCGTGTAACGCCTGCCGCTGCGTAGTTGAGGTAGCCGGTGGGACAGCCACGGGGTTGTTTTCTCAGCACGGACACCTCCCACCCCAGAGTAGACACTTCACTGGCCCCAAGGCATGGAGGGGTTATAGAACTATATACCAGGGGCTATAGAACTGTATACCAGGGGCTATTGAACTTTCTAAAACGGATAGTTCCGTTCCTTTATTGCGTCCGATGCCGTTGTAAATATCACGATATACACACACCTTGAACGCATTTCGTTCTATATTAACTGGAGTCCGTGCTTTATGCTGTTTAATCGAACAGCTAAGGGGCGTTGTTAGACACAACGCGAAGCAGAGCGGAACCATGGCCTCTCGGGGCTTATTGCTTAAGTATACCAGGGGCTATTGAGAGAAAATGGAATTGATCATTACTGTATGTCCAATATTCTAATATGTGCTTCTGAATTAGGCCCATATTCCAATGTGTGAGCTAAAATTTTGGTATACAATATTTTTACCAACACTATAGAACTGTATAGGAGACTATGTTCCTTCTTCCCAAGTGTGTTCATACTGGCTTTGTGTGAATAACATAGCATACATTATCATGAATAATAATATATAGTATAATATAGTATAATATCTTCCATGTGTTGGAATCCCATGGAGCGTAGCGTACATGTTGATGAAATGAACATCTTTACCTGCCAGCTGCTTGGTGTACAAATCTTAATCCTCATGCACAATTTATGCATCCACAATTATGTTTGTAAACAGTTCCCTTTTTTTGTGTGTGTGTGTTTTGAATTAGTTTTTTTGTTGTTGTTCCATGTGTTAGCCAACAGCGGGTGACCTGATGATTCGGAACATCCAGCTGAAGCACGCTGGGAAGTATGTGTGTGTGGTGGACACAGATGTCGAGAGCCTCTCAGCCTCTGCGGTTCTGGTCGTCAAAGGTGAACATCCCACTTCCTTCCTCCGCTGCGGCGGATAATTAGGATTTATGACCCAATAAAGCCAGACGTACAGTATTAAAACAACGGCACGTGGAAGCTGCTTTATGATTCTGCTGATCAGCCCCCTCATATGTTTTAGTTTGTGTCCCCGCCCGGGGGAGTTTGCTTGTATGTGCAACATTTGTCGACAAGCTCCACTAACCGAAATCCTTTACAGCTTGGCTCGTTCCGCTGTAATGAAAGCATAATTGAATAATGAATTGATTGCTGATTTTAGGTTCAATTAGTGTTTTCTAAATGAAGGCAGCATATCAAAACAGTTTATCAGAGAGCAATAATGAGATTTGGGAGGATCAATAGCTCTCAATTAACATTTGCTTGACAGGCATTCCATGTTTCAGAGCAATGAATGCTCTCTCTGACCTATGAGAAAAATGAATACTTTATGCTTATTGTTTCATCTTGCACAGATCTTGCGTAGCGGTGCCGTAAAAGTGGTCCCTTAGAGGCAGGAATATTTTACACGCCGAGAGATTGTTATGCAGAAAATTTGATCTAAATTTGGACAAGTGCCTCGGCCTGTATTGACATCAGAGAACAAATCCAGTGTGTCTTCAGGCAGAACTGTTGCATTCTTACTTCCTACAGAATACAGCACAAGTGAGTGGTGTACTTTGTCAAGCACCATCGCTAACAGATTGTAAGAATAAACCCGACCTAGTCTGTGTAGCCCATTACTGTGTAAGTCAAGAGGAAATTTTCAACAGTTTAACCCCAGACATGTATTCTAGTCACACAGAGCCACATATTCCATCGCGCCCCACGAGAACACTGTAGGAGTAAAGAGGAAGAGGAAGAGAAAGAGATTACTTGTCTCTATAGTAGCATCTGATTGCGCTCCACGTTGTACAGGAGTTGTTGCGTAGTCCGTAACGAGCGCTCGCGCCCGTGGCAAACGGCGAGTGATGTAACGCGGCTGAAAGAGGCGCCCTGAGAGCGTCGATCACGCTTCCTTCCCACGTCTGGATGAGGAAAGCTTTAATGAGGCCGTCCAAAGTGATGGAGAGGAGAGAGGAGGAAACGGAGAGTGTGTGTGTGTGTGTGTGTGTGTGTGTGTGTGTGGAATGGAAGAGCTAATATGGCTTAATTCCTGTCTGCCCAGGTCCCCCAGGCCCCCCGGACAGCGTGACGGTGGACGAGATCACAGACAACACCGCTCAGGTGTCCTGGAAGCCTGGCCCTGACAACGGCAGCCCCATCAGGGGATACATCCTCCAGACCAAGACCCCGTTCACCGTGGGCTGGCAGGCGGTGGACACAGGTATGATCCAGAATTATCCAGCACACTCGCAGAGATGCAAACGAACCACAGCCTTAGAATGAATCGGAATCCTCCAAAAGCTTTGTTTTTGTCTGTGTGTCTCGAAAAAAAAATTGCCACTTCAGAGGACACGGACACTTCAAACAGAGAGACGTATGATTACTCAACAAAAACGAGTCAAATTAGTCCAAAAAGTGTCTGCGGGGGAAATTGCAGTGTCTGTGTGGTGTGGCGCGGAGCGCTATAGACAAGGTGCTGGCGTCAGCGCGTTTTATTGGCTGTGCGGTTTTGTCAGACGTGTCCCCCCCGTTGTGTTTCTCTCTCTCTCTCTCCCCCCCCCCCCCCCTCCTCTGCCTCGCCAGTCCCCGAGGTGATCGATGGGAACACGCTGACGGCCACCGTGGTGAACCTGAACGCCTGGGTGGAGTACGAGTTCCGCGTTGTGGCGCGCAACAGCGTGGGCATGGGGGAGCCCAGCCCCGCCTCGCTCAAGACCCGCACGGAAGATTCCGGTGAGACCAACCGCTGTACACACACAGCCGAAAACGACCACACAAAGAGCCGCGTTTCCCAGATTCGTGAAGAAGCTCTTAAGTGCTAAGAACTTATCTTAGAAGCGTTCTTAGAACGTTCTTAGAAGCGTTCTTAGAAGCGTTCTTAGAAGCGTTCTTAGAACGTTCTTAGGAGCGTTCTTAGTGCGCTCCTAAGACGTTCTTAGCACTTAAGAGTTTCTTAACACATCTGGGAAACCCGGCCATCGTTATTGGCAAGAGCCAAGAGCCATGAGCCCAGTGGGCAGTGCTTCAGGATGCATATAGAGCACAGTTACTGAACAGTGGGTGCACTGTGTAACCTTGAAATGTTTTCCACGTGCTGAATGTTGAAAAGAAGGTCTCCATGAGCTCTGTCTCTCTACATACAGTAGTGTATCTCAACAGGGATGTGAATCCCGTTGTCAGCCAATTAGTTCTGTGCCAAGCTGAAAATGAGCGCTTGTTAAACTGTGTGCTTTTGCAACACACATGCAGACATACGAGCGCACATTAACGCAGGAACATTCACCCCTACACACCCACACAGGCACACACACACATCCAGACCAAAGAACAAACATGCACACAAACACGCACGCTCACCCTCACCGCCCACACATTCACCCACACACACACACACACACAAAAACACACACATTACAGCAGCCAGAACACTGTAGGAAAGGGAGCTCTGGCTGGCAGACACTTTGTGTGTGTGTGTGTGTGTGTGTGTGTGTGTGTGTGTGTGTGTGTGTGTGTGTGTGTGTGTGTGTGTGTGTGTGGGTCTGTGAGCGTGTGTGTGTGTGTGTTGCTGTTGGCGCGAGCGCTCTGATGAGTCGACTTTATCTCATTCCCATCTTCAGTCCCCGACACGGCCCCCACTGATGTCAGCGGCGGCGGAGGCTCCAAATCAGAGTTGGTAATAACGTGGGAGGTAAGTCATCCGTCTGCATTATATACTCCCCCCCCCCCCGGGCCCCCCTTTTCCTCTCCTCTCCTCTCCTCCCCCCCGTCCTGTTCCCGCATCCCCAGATCTGCATGAGGTAACCATTCGGCCTAATTGAATGGAAGCAAATGTGTTTGTTTCCTCCGGATAACCGTTCCCCCGCTTGGACCCAAGGGTCCTATAATTCCGCTCGTTGCCGCGTGGCTCCGGGCTAGTTTCGCTAGTCTAGCTCCAATCCCACGAGGCGCTGTAATTTCTGCTCCGCGTAATGGAGTTGTGTTGGTTTTTTTTTTTGTGCGGGTTGGTACAGAAGGGGAGAGAGGATTCAGACCTAAATGTGTTAATATCTCCACTACTGTTGCAGCTTTATTGCAGAATATCAGCATTGAGAACCGCCAGGCTGCGTGCAACAGACTGAAACATATGGGAGGGCTTATTGTATGCATTTTAATGCCACTTCAGTATAAATATTTTAGGCTGTTCCATATATTTATGCATTGGAGGCAATTTGATATGGGAGACAATTGCATATTGTGCTCGTAGCCCCTTACTATATGTTATATATTAAAGTTTGGTAGTATAATAAACTTGTAAGCTGTGCCATATACATTTTAATATTAGCTCTATGTAAAGTAGATTGAACGTATTGGCTGTGTTGAATATTTTAACACAGAACTATATCAGCTTGATCATTAGGGTTGGTTTTACTAATAGGCTGTGTATTATTTTGTAGATTGTACTCAGGCTATGTCTTGTAATATAATCATTATGCTAGGTTGAACTCGTAGGCTGAGTTCGGGCTGTGCTGTACAGTAATATTCCAGGTTGTATTTGGCTGTGCCATAAGCGTTGTATAGCAGGTTGAGTTCAGGCTGTGCTGTAGGCCTACAGTATCCTAGGTTGCACTCGTAGACTGTGCCTTAAGCGTTGGCAGATTGAACTCAGACTGTGCTGGACAGTAAAAGGTTGTACTCGTAAACTGCCTTTGTGTGTTATGATATCACTAGATAGATAGATAGATAGATAGATAGATAGATAGATAGATACTTTATTGATCCCCAAGGGGAAATTCAAGGTCCCAGCAGCTTAAGACACCACACACAACATACAATACAATGTAAACAGGAAAATACAAAGCAAATCAACAAATCAACATGACTAAAGGAGCAGGAAAATACTAAAATACTAAAATACTAAAATACTATGGATAGGATGTGCATGAATGTACTGAGGATAGGTACTGTGATCCAGTATTACAGTAGGTGTGTGTCAAGTTGGTAGTGCAAATAAGTCCAACAGTGCAAGAAACATGCTATAGAAATATGCTAGATTGTAGTCATAGGCTGTGCTAAATATAGTAGTTTTAATATCACTATAGCAACATGCTACGTACGTTGCACTCATAGGCTGCCTTATGTGTGTTTTAATATCACTATGGAAAAAGTTGTAGTTGTAGGTTGTACTCATAGGCTGTCCTGTATGTGTTTTAATATCACTATAGCAACATGCTAGTTGTACTCGTAGGCTGTCCTATATGTGTTTTAATATCACTATAGCAACATGCTAGGTTGTACTTGTAGGCTGTCCTATATGTGTTTTAATATCACTATAGCAACATGCTAGGTTGTACTCGTAGGCTGTCCCGTATGTGTTTTAATATCACTATAGTTTTGTGTTTCCCTCTCAGCCGGTGCCTGAGGAACTGCAGAATGGCGACGGCTTCGGCTACATCATCGCCTTCCGGCCGCTGGGTGAGGTCACCTGGACGCACGCCGTCACCTCCACGCCCGGCGTGTCGCGCTACGTCTACCGCAACGACACCATCCCCCCCTTCTACCCCTTCAGCGTGAAAGTGGGCGCCTACAACACCAAAGGCCAGGGCCCCTTTGGCGCCGCCACCACCGTCTTCTCCGCCGAGGAGGGTGAGATCATCAGCGCCGGCCAGGCGGGCAGCGGGCGATGTTGGCGGCACGGCACAGAATGCCACCTGGCGCTGAGCCACACGGCCATTTTGAAAATAGCACAAATCTTCTTTTGTGTGTGTGTGAGTGTGTGTGTATGTGTGTATGTGTGTATGTGCGTGTGTGTGTGTGTGTGTGTGTGTGTGTGTGTGTGTGTGTGTGTGTGTGTGTGTGTGTGTGTGTGTGTGTGTGTATGTGCGTGCGTGCGTGTGTGTGTATGTGCGTGTGTGTCTGTGTGTGTCTGTGTGTGTATGTGTGTGTGTCTGTGTGTGTGTGTGTGTGTGTGTGTGTGTGTGTGTGTGTATGTGCGTGTGTGTCTGTGTGTGTCTGTGTGTGTATGTGTGTATGTGTGTGTGTGTGTGTGTGTGTGTGTGTGCTGTTTGTAGCATCAGAGTGAGAAAAAGAGAGGGAGAGAGAGAAAAGTAGAGACTGATGAGGACATTGTGACTCCAGGTACATTTTTTAATGGCCAAGTGGATATCATTTGAGGGGGAGGGGGTCGGGGGGAGCTGAAGGGGAATGGAAGAATCTGTCTGGCAGAGACAGTTTTCTGTCAGTGGCTTAGAGCTTTAATTGAATTTTTGTACAGATAATATTCTTTTGTGTCAGCCACGTAGGCCATCAAAGCAGAGGACAGTCATTTACTGTTTGAGGGGAGAGATTATATTTCCAGCAGTGTTCCTGTTTTTTAAATAATCAGTGTTAAGTCTGTCGGCGCTCGCAGAGACTCAAACACAGCCACTCTCTCGCTCTATCTCTTCCTCTCTCCCTCTTTTGCTTCTGTCACAAACACATGCAGGCACGCGCAGACACACACACACACACACGCCCACACACGTTCACACACACACACACACACACACACACACACACACATACACAAAAACATTCTAATACATTCAGTATCTCTCTCTCTCTCTCTCTCATCTACACGCGCGCACACACACACACACACACACACACAGACACACACACTCTCTCATAGCACCTGTTCTTTGGGCTCATCTGTGTGTTGTTGTGTCCGGTCAGAGCCCAGTGGTGTGCCGGGCCGAGTGTGGGTCAGAAGTGCCTCGGCCTCCGAGATCGAAGTGAACTGGCTGCCTCTCGCCGCCTCCTCTCCTGAAAGAGTCCTGGGCTATGAGGTGGGTTCCCAGTCTCTCAGTCAACATGAAAGGTGCCTGAAATGCAATAGCAATTTTTGTCTCACTCCCTGCAACCCCCCCCCCCCACCCACCCACCCACCCACACACACACACACACACACACACACACACACACACACACACACACACATACACTCGCTCCGGCTCTCATTGGAAAGCCTTTTGTATTTCCAATGAGTAATCACAATAGGATTGGCATTGATTCATTTCGACAATCATTTCACACTGGCGCAGTTCCTCCCGAGGCTCTTCCCTTGTAGCGGTGTTATTAGAGGTGCAACACTCTCACGTAGGATATGCTGTGTTCACCTCGAGACCCACGAGCAGACTGCTCCCATCTCCCAGCACAAAACCGCTCCGTTGTCATAGCGCCGCTACCATGCGTGCAGTGGATTATGTTATTAACTTCCACTTTTTGGAACCTGAGGATGAAAAGGGAAATGTGCTCTTGGCTCTCTCTCTTTCTCGCTCTCTCCTCTCAGTCTTTCTGTATTTGTTAGTATTTCTTACTCACACACTCTCTCTGTCTTTCTATCATGCTATTCTTCTCTCTTTTTCGCTGTGCCTCTTTCCTCTGTCTGCTGTCTTTGTATACCTCCATCCTCTCACTCTCTTTTCCTCTCTCCGCCACACTTCTCTCTCTCTCTTTGTATACCTCCATCTTGTCTCTCTCTCTGCCACTCCTCTCTCCCTCTCTCTTTCTCTGCCACACTTCTCTCTCTCTCTTTGTCCCCTTCACACCCCCTTATTTATTCTTCCCCCTCACTCTCTTTCCACTCTCTTTCCCTCTTCACTCTTGATCCCCTCCCTTCACTCTCTCGCTCTATCTCCCCTCCTTCACTCTCTCTCTTTTTTGTCCCCCTTCTCTCTCTCTCTCTCTCTCTCTCTCTCTCTCTGTCATCGTAAATGCAGGTTGTGTATTGGGAGGATGACACCAAGCCCGAGACGATGGGCAAAGTGCGAGTGTCTGGCAATCAGACGTCTGTCTATGTCAGCGGCCTGAAGGGCCACACTCAGTACTTTCTGACCGTGAGCGCCTTTAACACAGCCGGAACCGGTCCGCCCTCGCCCACAATCAACGCCACCACCAAACGATTCCGTGAGTATTCACGACACAGACAAAAAGAGAGGAAGTGTGGCCCTAAAAAGCCCTTTCGTCCACCCCTCTTTCTGCATGCATGGCCAGTGATTTTTCTTTTGACCTTGCGTAACTTGAAAAGATTTCTCAATTTCAAATATGGAAAAAAGCCTTCAAATCCAAATGGTGTATTTCAGAAGAAATGAATACGGTGACACTTTTGTCACTTTCAATCTGTGTGAAGATTACCACCTTGATAATGGCAGCTGTGTAGAATATAATGGATGACAGCAGGGTGACAGCGGCATGCTGTAGCCTAGCCAACGATCCCGCTCCTTGGCACATGTGCAGAAGCTAATCTGAAAAAAAAACCTCAGCATCGATTATTCAAAGCAGCGGATGAAATGTTGGTGCGTCAGGAACACCCGTTTGGACAGTTTAAACGGCAAGCAGCCAGTGGCTTGATTGATGCGAGTCATAATCTCTCGCAGCCAATTACAGTCAGTCTGTCCATCAGTGTCCTCGAGCATGTGCAGGGAGAAATCCGTCTTTCGCTCGAGTTACTGTAGACTGTATTAAGAGACGGAAACTTCCTCGTAAATACCGCAAAAACTTTTCTTCAAAAGGCCCATTGTACTGGCTGTCATGAGAAATGATGATGGCCCCTTTGGAGCATTACAGTGGGTTCGTAATATGCATTGTACACATAGTGTGTGCATCCAAAAGAATACATTCCCAATTGCATCTTCGAAAATTACAGTTGTCGCATGGTATTGTCAGGCCTTATGCCGTGGGTATCATTTTTAGGTGTGGAGGGGGGGGGGGCTGTTGTGGATTTGGACGTGGGTATGTCTGACGGGATGTAAGACTGCGGCTGCAGCACTAGCAAATGTGCTTCTGACAGGCGCCGAAGATGACAGAGTGTCATTCATGTAAGACCTGTTTTAAGAGAATGTCCCCAAGACGTCCTCAGCTGTGGCAGGAAAGCAAAGAGAGAGAGAGAGAGAGAGAGAGAGAGAGAGAGAGAGAGAGACTGAGAGAGGGACATAGAGAGAGAGAGAGAGAGAGAGAGAGAGAGGGACAGAGAGAGAGAGAGAGAGAGAGAGAGGGGGGGGGACAGAGAGAGAGAAGGAAAAGTCAACAGAGTGTCGCAGACGGAGGGAAATCATCTGTCATCCGTGAGAGGTGTGAAGTGACTTAAGACGAGTCCTTGCTCCGCAGCCCCTGGCCAGGCGCCGCAGAATGTGGAGTGGACACTCATTGGCTCCAAGCTCATCGTGCACTGGGATCCGGTGGTCGCCATGGAGATGGAGTCAGAGGTCACAGGGTATCAGGTAAGTTGTGAGAATAGAAATAAAAGAGGTAGGAAGCACGCCAGCCTCTTTCCATGCACAAAGCTATATGTAGCTACTGCGTCAGTGCCCCCATCTCCAAAGTCAATCATTTCCTTTGTCTAATTCATTTCCCAAGTGTTTAATAGCGCTGTGGGTTCGCGGACAAATTTTAATTTTACTGAAATGTATGTGTTCCCAACCAAGGAACTGGTGATGATATGAGTAGCATGGACAAGCACTGCTCTTCTCAAAATGATATGATCATATCATAACTATGCGATATATCCACAAATTCCTACTGGCTAGCCTCCTCAATTACGCAATGCTTACTGCTACGAAGGCAAGTGTTCATGGTGAAACATATTATGTAATTCATTTAATTAGCACAAAATGACCAAATATTTTTCTAAATATTTTTGATGTCTTTTCTTATGCCTTCTTTGCTCGGAAACAGTGTGATTTCTGGGAAATGTGATGTCCGTTCTGCTCTTGTCTAATTCAGACTTCAAAGCTCAACAGCTGCAAGGCTCTGAATGAGACGCACATAAGTTCTCTTTGCGTTTGCGGTCTCCATCCTCACACGTCGGCCACGTGATCACTGATAAGGCGTTGAGGCAGAGAGGTGTTATATTCAACTCTGCTGTCCGCGTGACATCCACTAATTACTGTATATTACTGGAATAATGAACGCATAAAAGTGACTGTGAAAGTGCTGTCAGTGGCACATGTTCCCATAATGCGGATGACCATAACACATGTAGGAAAATATTTCTAGGTATCATTTTCAACTTCTCTATCCTGTTGAGATTCACAATTATACTGTATGTGTTAAGTGTCCTTAATTAAAATGTTTTTTTACCGTAACATATCAGCTTCAAAGTTAGTTTGAAGGTCGACTAACTTGTAATCGGGAGAATTGTGTGTGTTCCCTGCAGTACAGTACTCTAGCCATCTATAGAGACCCAGCCTTGTTGTCCTCCCCGAACCCTGAGAATCACAAATTGCTTCACAGCAATTGTGCAGTAGCCTACTACTTGTATGAAATTGTCAGGTCAAATTCCAGTCCACTGATTCAGACTCAGAATAACTTGGACAAAGCCAAAGAATACTGAATAAAGTGTAGAGAGTGTAGCTTTAATGCATTCCAGAGCATTGGTTTGTGAAGCCAAGCTGCCTCTGACACTCTGCTTTTATACTTGACCTCTAACCCTGCTGGACAGACACTGGGTTACTCATCTTCTTGGCGCCAAGCTTTACTATCTAATGTTAGTCTTGCTGTTTCACCAAGCCAGGCTTCAGTTGTCGGTCATATAATAAAGACACCACCAAATCATCTAATATTACCTTGTCGGTTGACAAGGCTCTTCGGAAATTATCGTTTCCGGTTTGTTAATACATTTTCACGCGCTGTCTCCAGGGAAGAGTGCAAGCCATGAGTGGTATTTTGGACAGTTGTGTGAAATCTGAGTAGTGGGGAAAAAAAGAAAATAATCTTCAGTGGATACCGTTAAATTATACAAATGGGAATTCTGAATTTTTTTGACCAGAGCCGTTTTGTTAGATGACTTTTTGTGCTTTCATTAGAGCCGAAAACATCAAGAATCCATTTTGTATTGAAATGGCTATCAATGGCTACAAAACTTCACATTGAGGCACAATGGCTAATGTGAAACGTTCATATTAGCCTATACAGTTTCTTCACCTTTAGGGGGGTAAACAGACACCATTATCTCCATAGGGATCTGGTCCATATAGGCTGACACTTGTATGATATGTTGAACCTTGTGGTGACTTTTACTTTGATGAAAGCCAGTTCCCAACTAGAACCTTCCATTCAGGAAATGTTCCCTAAAGTTGAAAGATGAAACCTTTAGAGAAGGTTTAGTTCCTGGTTGCTACAGCATTAAAAACCTGTTTGCACTTTGCATTGCGATTTCAAATTAGAGCCCAATGTCTCATATTGTAAAGTCATAAAGACATGTGACTCAACACAATGGGCATAACGTTTCTTTCTACAACGGAGCCACCTTATTGCCTTATCTAGGGATCAGGAATCATGTTCATACAGAGTCTGTAGCACACCTTAAATAGACCCTATGCAACTTTCTGCAGGAGACGATCACTCTTTGTTTACATCTGGAAGTCTGAGACGAAGAACCACGCTTGCAATTTATATATTTAAATATAGCCTATACATGTATAAATATACACGCTAAAGCTGTCGGGGAAGCTCTGCAGAGAAAATGCAAGCATAAAACGAGCGAAAACGATCAACGAAACCGAAACCAGAGATGAAACCGCCAATCCTGCATAGTTCCTCTTTAAGACATATTCTTACATTATGGTGCCTTAGACATGAAATTGAGTCAACTTGGTTCCATCGATCTGTAGGTGTCCTACTGGAGGCGGAGGCACAGAGAATTGAACAGCGTTACCACCAATGAGACGACAGTGGAGATCCTGCTGCCTGCCGACGATGACTATGTCATCCAGGTCCGGGCCCTGAGCGATGGGGGCGAGGGAATCCCTACAGAAACCATCTCCATCCACAAGCTCAGTAAGTCCCAGCGCTATCTCCTCCCCAGTGCTCCTGTCCTGTGCTTGCTCTCTCTCTCTCTCTCTCTCTCTCTCTCTCTATCTCACTCTCTCTATCTCTCTCTCTCTCTGTCTGTTTATACTTTCTCGTATAACATATACTGTAAGTTTTACTTCATATATATACCCCCTTTGATATAATTGAATCTCACTTCATACTTATGTTCATTTAGCTGACACTTTTATTCAAATGTGTGCAAATGCCTCCTCAGGGGGAAAAAAATTGGGGGAAACACCACCCTGCACCCCTGTAAGGTTTGGGCTCCATCCAGTGTCACGTACAGTAACAATTCGTTATGCTGAAACGTCAACTAGTACATGGCCCATCCAAACCAGAAATACATAGCTATGAGGTTTACTGCCAATTTGGCTCGTTATATACAGTAATTTGTTGTGTGTTGGCTGCATTGTATAAGCCGCAGAACAGTGTGTTATGCAAGTTAAAAGAAACAAAATCATATTAATACCATATTAACTGCCCCCTTGTACTAACCTCATAGCTGAAGAAATTTAGCTAAATCAAAGTATGTGCCGCGGCTAATAGTCGGGAAATTACGGTATCTTAGAACAAGTAAATTAATGGGCATGTTAAAATTATTTTTTTTTATTATACTTGGCAGAATTGGCTCCTGAATCACAATGTTTATATACAGAATAGAAAGATCTGACAAACTCTCTCTCATACTTGCTTTCTCTCTCTCTCTCTCTCTCTCTTTGTCTCTTCTACAAACACTCCGTCTGTCTCTCATGAACATCTTTCTCCATCTCTCACTTCCTCTCTCTCTTTGCACTTCATCTCTGTCCTCTCACATACACTCACGCGTTCTCTCTCTCCACCACTTGCTGTTCCCTTCCATCCCCCTCTCTCTTCGTCTCCCCGTAACTTATTTCTTTTCCTTGGAGTTCATGCTCGGCTCTGTATCTTCTTCTGGGCAAAGCAATCTGATCTTTATTAACAATTCCTGGCTCAGGCAATCCATCTCTGCCTGTTGCCTCCTGCTCCCTCTTGAATACAGAGCAAGGCAGGCATGTAAAACGGCACTGGACATTAAGCTCGGCGCCTTCAAATTCACATTTTCCTCACTGCTGTGGACACATCCCCGCTCGGCTTATTTATTTATTTTCTTACTTTAGTGAGTTGTCAAGTCTCGCCTCCCCCCCCCCCCCCAGCCCCCCCTCCGGAGGGCAAGTGTTTAAAAAATGAATAGAGGAGGGTTGGAGTAGAGATTATGAATTTAGTGTGGCTCTTTAATGTATGGTGTCTGTCTTTTTCGCCTCTCGTCTCTTTAGGTATGAGTGCAAGGGGATCAGGAGCGTGGCGGCCCAGTTCTGTCGCGCCGCCTCTACTCGTCTTTGTGGCATTGTCTACGTTCAAGGCTCCTCTCTAAGGAGGAAGGGGAGGAAGGGGACGAGGGGTGGGGGGAGGAGGGGGGGTGGACGGACGTGGCCCTGCTGCTCCTCATTATGGCTTCTTCAGAGGACACCTTGGGCAAGTCTTTATCCTGTTAGTCTGTAGAGGACGCTCTGGGACATGCCCCTCAAAGGACTGCCTTGACACAGAGTGTGTGTGTGTGTGTGTGCATGTGTGTGTGTGTGTGTGTGTGTGTGTGTGTGTGTGTGTGTGTGTGTGTGTGTGCCTGAGCTGCAGTGCGTCTACTTGAGACTCAAGGCCAGAGGATCCAATGTGTACAAAGACATGGAAAGATCTTCTGGAAACACACACATCAAGGCGTGGAATGGATTGGAATGGACTGAGAACACAAGAAAAAAAAACCCAACCAACAACAGCAACAGAAACGAATGGGAAGAATGCACTCTGTATGAAATGTTTTGGATCGTGTGTGCATGTTGTTTGAACTGTATCGTGCTGCTGAGGGACATGAATAGGGGAGTGCCACATGAGTGCAACATCTCTCAAATGTGGAGGCCGGAGGAATGAGGAATGAGGGGTTAGGAACTCTGTGCACTACTGCTATTTTCTTTTGCCTCTGTGGTCCTTGAGAAGTACAAATGCCTTACCCTCATGCCCATGCCAAAGTAGCTAGAGTCTTCTTTTGTTTGTTGTTTGGGCGTAGATATTGTGCTTTTGTAACAATCCCTTTTTGAAGCTGGCAAACCTAACGATCCTTTTTGAAAAGGGGATCCCAGTTTGACGGAAGGCTTTTTTCCCCCCTCCATTTTGAAGTCATTACACCTCATGCTCCCCCGTGAGATTTGTTTAGAAAAGGTTTTGCCTCGGCTCCTTTCTGATTGAGGATGTGTGTGCCTTTGAAGCTTCATTCATTATCACTCAACCAGAGTATAGGTCCTCTTCTTTTTTTTGGTAAGCCAGTGTGGGGATGTTACCGTCTTCTTAATTAATTGTTATAATTATAGGGGAAAAGAAATTTCAAAGAGGGAGAGCATCTGCCAAGTGTATTTTGGGTATGCCTTCAGATCTACTAGGAATATTTTGATCTTGATGATTGAGATCAACACTGGGGCAAATCTTTGAGCGCGATTCTTAAATGCTGTTTAAAATCCAGCCAAAACTAAGATGCTCCTACTTTCTTTTTTTCAGCCTTACCATGTAAGTCCACAACATGTTGGAATAGACAGATACATTTAAGTTTTGTTTTATGTTGTCCAGTTAAGTGCATGGTGCTTTTGACACAATCTAATTACTGCGTGTTGTCTGTGTGTAACTGACCATGATCTGAAATCTAAAGTATATCCCTTTAGTTGGTGTCGAGATCAGGGAGACGAAGTTGCTTTGTCTCGCGGAGGACCGAACACTTAACGCTGTCTTAAAACGCAGTCAGTTGCTGCTGCACCGTGTGCAGTGTGTATGGCCTTTACCCCAGCTTTTGACAAAGGCTCGACCCGTCAACACCTCAAAACGCTTCTCAAACGGAGAACAGATGACCTGGAAGCACATTAAAAGAGCTCTGTTTTTATCCCTCCCCCAAAGTGATGAATGTAACGTCTGATCCTTGCCGTGATTTAAAGGCCATTAAAGCACGGCGGTATATTCTACCACACCCGAGGGGCCTTCTGACCGCGTGTGCATCTGAATAATGGCCAGGGCGACAGGCCGCGGGGAAGATGGATGCACAGCGGGCGAGGAGCATCGCCGAGACGAGACGAGAGCTATATCAGGACAGTCTCAGACGGAGTGGATAACGGCCCGAGATTTGTTTGGGTGGCTCTTCAGTGCCCGGCTGTGTACCGCAGTCACCTTCGCCTGCTGACTCCAACCAACGGACGGAAAGCCACCTCACTTTCTACAGGCACGCTCTGTTGTTTTTGTTGTCAGTCAAAAAAAGGGAAATGCTTCTAAAACTTAGTGGTGATGTACTTATGAAAGTATGAAAGAAATACTGCTTTTTGTTACACTTTGCTGCACACTGTTTTTTTTGTTGGGTTTTTTTTGCTTTTCAGGATCCAATGGGATGTTTTATAGTGTTTGATTCCATTATTCAGCCCCTAAAATGTACATTACCTGAAACTCAAATTGCCTAGGCTGTATTTTAGGCACTCAAGTCTCACTTTCCCTTTACAGTTTTGTATCATCATGGAGGATCGCAAAACCTTTTGTATTTATTTATTTTTTCTTTGCAGCCAAAGTTACATATTGTACCTTTAATAACCATTGGCTCACAGGCCCGTCCTCCCCAGGTCAGGCCCATTCCCGACTGGAGCCACTGCAGTTTGGTTTGCAGCATGATGCTCACGTAGTGGGTCCCGGACCAGTTAGCGTTCTCCTGTTGTCCTGTCAGTGCTCTCACAGCTCTGTCACAGCTGACAGGCACAGTCATAGTCTGTCTGCTAGGAAAGTGTGTTTTCCAAGTCTGCATGGTCTTAATTTCCTCCTCTGGGTGTTCTAATCTACCGGAAAAGGCCCTCTTCACTTGTGTGCGGACTTCTCTGGATGTTTAGTGTGTTTGTTTGTTTGTTTGTTTGTTTGTTGTTTGGTTGGTTGGTTGTTTCCTCGGATACTGCAATGTTCATGGTTTTTTTTTTTGTTTGTTTTGTTTTGTTTGGTTTTGTTTTATTCCTGTAGAATGTGAGTATGGTGTTTACAGAACAGAAGCCTTAGAGCTGGTATACATGAGAAGAAGAGAACAAAAACATGCTCTTATTGTTATTCATTTTTTTGTAGTGTTGTTCAGGAACGCTCCATCACTTTTGTATTGCATTTGTAAGAGGTGATGCTTTATTCCTTTGCCTTGATTGGTAATCACACACATTTGCATTTTTTGTGTAATGCTCATTTTTTGACAGGTTTGTCACAAGGTCAAGTATTGCAAAAAGGTTTGGGGACAACTCTGAATTTATGAATGAATTGAAAATGGCTTTTAATGTTTCTAAGGGGTGGGTGGGGTGTTAAATAGCAGCGGTTTACATTCTAAATGTTAAATGGTTAGCTTGCTTTATCTCAGTTTCAATGTGTATCACAGAAATATGCTCTCACACACCACACATGACACACACACACACACACCACACATCTCTCTCACACACACACACACACACAGATATAGCCTATAAAATGTCCAGTAACACTTGGCCTTTTCTTTGAATACTGCTGTATTGATCCGATGTTCTCTTATCTCTGTGAGATGAATGACCAGCACAATCAAAAATACTGTTTTCATATTGAAAAGTAACGGGCTCATCTTGTATAGTAAAGCTGTGCATGTAGAAAGTTGTTTATTGTGTATTTGTGTTGAGTTTCTTAAATTTAATAAAGCTATTTACTGACTATTTGTCTCCTGGGGTCAGATAAATATGCTAAATTGTCATCAGGAAAACAAGCAACAACAGACAGAAAAAAGTGTTTTGTCCTTGAGATGCCCCTTGTGATTTCAGGGCAGATTCCCAGCATATCATGTTTCCAAATAAACTCTGAGCCTCAAACGTGAAGGGAAATCTTAAGGTTTACTCTGCCACTGAAAATTGCATTGCCAAACAGATCATGTCCTCTTTCCCATTTGATGCAGTGTTTTCCAGCATATTCCTTCACTTAGTTTATGTGCTTCACATTATTCCTTAGAGTTCCTTGCCTTGTCAGTGTCAAAACAGACTTCAAAATCCCACTGATATCTAAAGGAGCAGTGGTGTGATTTCATAATATGAAATAGAATATTTCACATGCAAAGTGCATATTTTAAATTAAGGTTTAATCAAATGACATTCTGGTTATAAAAGAAGACTACTGGAGAGTAAACAGGCCTGTAGAGTGATATAAAATTCAACTGAATTCTAACTTTATTATGATGTATTAGCACTGTTGCACTGTGCATTGTATTTTTTACCTCACAAATCCTCAAGCAACATTAGACATCAATTAAAGACTGTAAGAAAAACTCATTAATAAAGTGATAAATAACGGAAGTGCAGGAGAAAATATCTACGTATGTTTGCAAAAATGCATCACATGCATGAAGACATGCCATATACTGTAAACATGAGAATAGGGATAGGTCTGTAGTGGTTGGCGTCCATGGACATGCATTGCTTGGGCATTTCTGTCCAGATGTATGATGAACACCAGCATGTATACACAAAGTATAAAGTAACTTTCCTGTCTGTCCTTGAAGTCAATGACACTGCATCACTGCACTGCATAGAATGCTAGGGTATTAAATTCCATCTCTCCGCTAATACACAAATTATTATTTATTTCATACTAACGATAGGTGAAACTCAATGCTCAGTAGCATCTGTCAAGGAAACTCTTCAGCCAGTCATGTCAATAACCAATCAGGTTTTGTAAAAAGGAAAAGAAGAAATCAATTCTTCTGTCTGCCAGAACCCTAGTGGGATGTGCAATGGACACACAATGAGAGACATCGCAAAATACAGTATAGCCCTCCTGAAAGTTTGATGCGCTGGTTCTGGATGTATAGTTTTTTGTGTGCACAAGAAACTACATTTCCTCAAACACTTGTGTGTGTCCGGAGGGGTTGAATTCAGACAAAAGCTTCAGGATTCTTCTGTGTCTCTCCACAAAGATAAGCTCTTCTGGCCACATCCTGGGAAACAGTCTAAAAAATTAATATTATCTATCCATTCCACACCCACAAAAGAAGTGCAAAGTTTGAACCACCAATCACATGCTGCACCAGTATACTGCATGTGTATAATCAAACAAAGGCAAACATTTGTGAACGCTTGCTGACAGTTTTTCCTTTGCCTTGATTTTGCTAGCAAACGGCCTGAGGATTTTCAACATTTTGTCAAAGATACCAGGCTATCATGAAGGCTCACTGTTTGAGATGAAACATTCCATGATCCAGAGCCAACTGCTACTCTGGACTACTAGATCCATGGTCCAGATCTGGGCCAAATCCAATCTAGATCTGCTCAATTCATGATCCAGATCTGGGCCAAATCTACTCTGGACTACTACTGTAGATCCATGATCCAGATCTGAACCAAATTACATTCTAGATCTGCTCGATCCATGATCCAGATCAGGGCCAAATCCAATCTAAGTCTGTTCAATCCATGATCCAGATCTGGGGCAAATCCAATCTAAATCTGTTCAATCCATGATCCAGATCTGGGCCAAATCTAGACTACTAAAATAGATCCATGATCCAGATTTGTCTGGGCCTTCACTGGGCCAGGGGGGGTGCAGGGCTGCAGGGCTGCTGTGCTGTACACAGTTGGAGTCAGGGGACATTTATCAGCACAGTCATTGCTGTTGTGTGGGATGCACTTGTGAACCCCCTCAGATTAATCTTCGGTTGCCTGTCACCCCCAGCCAACATTATTACAGGTGAACTTCATGAGACATAAAAATGGCCCAGTGCACTGAGACCTTAAAGGAATTGGGGGGAGGGGTCTGTTTATATGTGTGTGTCGTTGTTGTGTGTGATGTGTGTATGTGTGTGTCTATGTGTTTATGTCAGTATATGTATGTATGTATACTGTTTGTGTCTATGCGGTGTGTATTTATCTGTATGTATCTGTGTGTGTGTGTGTGTGTGTGTGTGTGTGTGTGTGTTTACGAGTTTGTGTATGTGTGTGTATGTATCTATGAGTTTGTACTGGGTGTGTGTGTGTGTGTGTGTATGTGTGTGTGTGTGTGTGTGTGTGTGTGTGTTTACAGTACGGAGGGGTGGTGGTGGTGGTGCCTTTTTAAATGTTGCTATCAGCCCACTGGTATTGGATTGAGATTGGTCCTGCCAGTGATTCATGTGATTCCTGGCGAGCGCTTAGCTGCAGGATTGCTAGCGCTGGCGGGCAGGCTGGCTCCGCGAGCCGCTGGTGGCGCTGGTGGCGGCGGCGTGATGAATGCCCCGAGGTCCGCGGCCTGTCTGTGATGAAACGTCCGTTGCGCCCCCATAAATCCTGCTCTGAGCGCAGATGAAGTGGGCATCAAGGAAAACCAACACACACTTCAGCCTCGCGCTCCAACGCCATGCTTCACCGCACGACCTCTGCAGCCGTCGCCGCCCGTGAGCCTGCTGCCCAGCGCAGAGGGAAAACAGCTTTATTTATTCATATTCCTGCCGTGGTCAACACCCCAACGTTATGCCGGGTGCAGTGAGAGAAGGCTAGGAGGGAGAGATTGAGTGAAGTCGTGTCTTGGCAAGCCACAGGAGTCAGGAGTTATAATGATTGGTGCCGTGCTAAGCAGCAGTAACCATTGGTATTAGCATGTAGCCAGTTTGCTGTCTTTCTGGATTTCTCGTTAATACCTTTTTCAAAGCGTCTCTTAATGTCTTGGAAAGGATGGCATCTCATTTTGGGATATTTCCGCTCCATCTCAGCTTAAATGAAATAACAAATCATTTATGGAAAATCACACTTCTTTTTAAATTGCTATGTAGCTGATTATAATTCAATTTCATTTAATCGCATGAATTTAATTCATTCAGGTTCATTCCTGAATCAAATGGCACCAGCGGCTCATTATGACGGTGCTGCTTTTGCAGTCTAGCTCCAGGAACACGCTACTGTGTACTGGTTAGAAGTACCTGTTTTGTATACTGTCAATCATGCTCGCGCAGTAAGCGCAACTAATTGGGCTTATGTCGTTTGTGCCATGTAAGATGACATTTCTGTAATAGTCACAGAGTAGCTAAGCCTTATCCTTTATTCACGTAAAATGCTCCCTTTATAGCGATGCCCCAGACAAAATACTAAAAAATAACAAGTGAAAAATGCATACTGTACGTGTAAGAAAAATATAGTGTTTTGCAATATGATATACTGACTAATATACACATTAGAATGTGTTCATTTCTCCCTAGGAAAAGAATATTGGACCATGTCTTACTTGCAGATACAGTACGCTCAATAATAATGATTAACCAAGGTTTATATATTGATTTAGCTTTAATTTCTTCATTCTTCTTTATGATTAAAGCATGATCTGATTCTGATTCATTCAGCCATTGGATGGTTAATAGGCTAGATGGTCAATACACAGATTTCTTCTTTTGGTTTTTATTTGCATTAACCACTGTCATGCGGTTTAAACACAGGAGGATATATAGCCTACAGGAATTTGCAGTATTGTCAATCTATACCCTGTCATTGTGTTGCTGTATTGGTAGAGGGACACCAATAGCCAGAGCCAAATTGCTTTTGTGTGTCAACACATTGGGTGAATAAAATTTGATTCGGATTCAATCAGGACCTAACTATTGTATTTCCCCCCACTGGACATCAGTCAGTTTACCCTAATTAATGAGGGCCTTGTTGAGGTACGCCTCTCGCTTTTCGCTCTCCTTTATTCTTCGAGTGGGGTGCTCTCATTGGGCCATCACCTGGCACAACTGGCACATCAAACGCTATGAAATCGATGTAAACGAAGAACAAAGACTGACCATCTGCTAATTAGTTACAGTGTTCTCCGTGAGAGGGGACCTCATAATTTTCTTGATCAAAGGAACGTCGTGGGAAAAGAATGAGGGTAGACTGAAAGAGAGAGAGAGAGAGAGAGAGAGAGAGAGAGAGAGAGAAAAGAAAGGAAAAAAAGGTAATTTTCTGGGAAGAAAGACATTATTTTCTGTCTCCACCAGCCTCCTAGGTGAGCCTGATATTAATGGCCAAAGGAGCGGCGTGATGGTCTCTATTCACTGTCACAGGCTTTCTCTCTCGAGCGACCTTCATGGGTCAAGACTGGCTTTCATAATCTACGACTCTTTTGCACGTGTTTTTGCAGATAAACGTAATGGATGTGCCATATAGTGTAGCTCTTTGATCGCTGCCACATTATCTGGCATGAATCTTATGTGTCTGGAGATTTACTATTAGCATTCACCGTCTAGACAGATGACAGAGGCTAAATGCGGGCCGCTATAGCTGATGATAGGCGGCAGTGAATGTACGTCTGCAGATAGATGACGTATGAAAGACGTCCTGAAGCCAAACCCAGCCCTTCTTGTCTCGGAAGGAGTCAAATCCCACAAGTTACAGGATTAACTCACTGTGTGCGCCCTGGGCCCCACACTCTCCCAAACTGAGTGTGATTTCATAATGAATAGGCATGTCAACAAGAATTATGTCTGCTCTTCTCTTATGCCCCATCTTCCTTCTTCCCTCTCTCTTCGTTTTCTCTCTCTGTCTCTTTCCCTCTCTCTGCTCACGCATTGCTTTGGCACCTCATTCTCTCTCACTCTCTTTTTCTCTTTCTCTCTCTTCCTCCTTCTCTCGATTTCTTGCTCTCTCTCTCTTTCTGACTTCCATTGCTCCTAGCTTTTGCTCCATTCTATCTGCTCTCTGCTTTTGCTAATTTCTTTCTCTCTCTTTCACCATTCTGCTCTCTCTCTCTCTCTCAGCTTTGTCTCTCTATCTATGCACCCACACACTCACATTGTGTGTGTGTGTGTGTGTGTGTCTGTGTCTCTGTGTGTGTGTGTGTGTGTGTGTGTGTGTGTGTGTGTGTGTGTGTGTGTGTGTGTGTGGTGTCCGGATGCCTATAATAAACTGGGCCGATGTTCTGAGGGTAATTAAATGCCAAGTCCCTTCGGGGTCGCGGCTGTAGTGTCGGTGGACCTGAAAGCAAGATCAGCAGAGTCATCAGCAGAGGAGCCTGGCAACACAGCGCTCCTCTTCCTCCTCCACCTCCTCCTCCTCCTACTCCTCCTCACGCCGCGCCAGGCAGACGACATCATTTCATTAAGCTCAGACGCGATGCGTTTGGTATTGGCATGTTGACTTACATCCTCGTCCCCTGCCACAGCGAGGGTGGACGCTGTCTCGTTCTTTTTTTTTTTTTTTTTTTTGTCTTTACTCAAATTGAAATTCGATAATTCAATTCAATAAAGCGAGATTTTGATCAGAAGAGAAAGTGACTGGCGAAGGTCTCGGCGGGTCAGGGACTAATGAATATATCTCTACGCTCGCTCTACGCTGGCACGGCTCCCGTTGGCGCCTTTTGTTGGGCTCGCAGACTTCACACAGAGATCCTCACACAAAGAGTTCATTTCACATCCCGCCTCACGTCCCTCACAGAGCAAAGACTGCGTCAGGAAACCGCTGGAAAGATCATCTCGTGTTGACAATACAGATCGAGAGCTGGCTGAGAATTTTACTGTGGAAAAATGTTTTGTGTCTTTGTGTGTGTGGGGATGTGGGCGTGTGAGTGTGTGTAAAGAGATGGAAAGAGAAGCATAAAATGTGCGTAATCAGGTACTCCCCTGTGTCTACAAAAACTGACCATGAAGGCGCACATCTACTTTTGCGACGAAATATTTCCACCTTGTAAAAGCAGCTGTTAATCCAAATTGCGGTTAATGCTAGCCTGGCTATCACCAGACCGAACTCAATCTTTTGAGACTGAACATTAGTCTGGGAAGTTTGCACTGTACTTCTACTGCACAAGAGGCGTGATCAGTGGGCATAGTTCAAGTGACTCCGTAGTAAAGGCCTATTCGGACGGGATTAGTTTTATGGGGTGACATCAGGTAAAGTAATAATATTACAGACATCTTTACAGAGGGTCGCGTTCGCACAGGATTAATATTACCTAAGGTAATTTCTCCGGACCGTTTTACGGAAGGTAAAAGTGTCTGTAAATGTCACCGACATACTCCGTTATGTTTACTGACATGGCGCGTCCGGACAGGACTACATTACCTGGTAATTATTACTTTACCTGATGTCACCCCATAAAACTAATCCCGTCCGAATAGGCCTGAAGATGTGACGGCAGAACGTAAACGTAGTTACTCCTCCCATGTCAGGTAGAACGACAGAGATGTCTAGTCCCGTCCGAATTGGACATTTATATTACAGAGGTCATATGATAAACCTGCATTAAGGCCTATTCGGACGGGATTCGTTTTATGGGGTGACATCAGGTAAAGTAATAATTACCAGGTAATGTAGTCCCGTCCGGACGCGCCATGTCAGTAAACATAACGGAGTATGTCGGTGACATTTACAGACACTTTTACCTTCCGTAAAACGGTCCGGAGAAATTACCTTAGGTAATATTAATCCTGTGCGAACGCGACCCTCTGTAAAGATGTCTGTAATATTTCGTCACATCCTGATTGGAAAACAATTCCACCATAGTCTGAATGAAAACATGACATGCTGTGTAGCTCCTAATAGGACGTTAGCTAGTTTGCCTATTAGCTTGATATTGTTAGCCATTTCAAATTACTTATGGCATAACATAAAGCTAACGTTTGCTAGTTTAAGCAACTTGTGTAGTCTTTCAAATCTGAAAATGCCGCACGTACCTGACGCAAAGTATCACGTGCACACCCACACAGCAAAAGGACTCCGCGGCGGATCCGCCGCGGAAGTAGCGCGGCTTCCGGAACGGACCCGCGAAACGGACCCGTATCGGCGTCCACTTGCACTCAGCGACGGATCCGTTACGGGGGCGGATCGCGGACCCGGCTGGGCTCCGCGCTACATCCGCTCCGCATCCATCCCGGACCCGCAAATCCGCCACGGATCCGCGACGGACTCATAGAAAACCTCTGGACCGGGTCCGTTCTGGACCCACCACGGACTCATAAAAAATACTCTGACCGGAGCCTGTTCGGACCCGCAAATCCGCAACGGATCCGCAACGGACTCAAAATACCTCTGGCCCGGGTCCGTTTTGGACCCGTTCATCTCATTTTCAAAATCCCAATAAAATAGCTTAAATTAATCTAAAACTATCACTATTCCTAGCCTGGACTTCTACACCAATATAGGCCTAGTTTAAATCTGCATTGCCTTGTATTCTTTAAACTAACACAATTGTCAATAGGTCTAACTTAAGTCAAGACATCAATTTACTGTAGAGAATAATCACTTTATAGTTCACTTCAAGTTATAGCCTATTCTGTTTCTGTTAAGTAGCCTTGGCTATACTACTCTAAATTCTAACTACTCTAAACTAATTTAGTGCTTTATAGGCCTAGGTCGGTGCAGACATTAAACATTTTACCTATTACCGGTAGGCTACAACTTCAATGAAATGCTGCGCTATATGCACAGCTAAAATATCAGAAAATGAATAACTGGTGAACGACAATTAGATTGTTTAATGTTTATTTCTCCTATTAATCCGTTTGGTGTGGATGGAGGCAGGACAGGTCTCCTCGTTGAACCACCTGATTGCGTGCTTAGTGACCACCGCGTCGTTGGCTGACCATGTTTCTGTGTTTTTCCTCACAGCACCTGTAATCAAATAGACAGACATGTTAATGTTAATAGTATGTAGCATCCAACACCAACTATGCTTACACAATATAATATATAATATATGAGATAACACCAGTTAAAGAGGCATATGGCTATTTTTTTAATTATTATTAATGTATAGACCAAAAGTCAAATAAATCAAATGTTAAACTGTAAAGCTTACTTTACTTGAATGGCAGGACAGGATGAGAAAGCGTAGACCCCCAAACCAGACTGGAGCCACTTGTGAATAACCTGTAACGCAGATACATAAATGTACATTTCATTAGAGAGCTTTTGAGGTAGAGGGTGGGTTTTATTATAGCAAACAAAGGCATTTAAGCATGTTGACATTTACCTTCACTTCATCCTGAACTAGTAACACCAGGTACAGAGGCATATGGTTATTTTTATTATTAATGTTTAGACCAAAAGTCAAATAAATCAAATGTAAAACTGTATAGTTTACTTTACTTGGGTGGCAGGACAGGATGAGAAAGCGTAGACCCCCAAACCAGACTGGAGCCACTTGTGAATGACCTGTAACGTAGATACATAAATGTACATTTCATTAGAGAGCTTTTGAGGTAGAGGGTGGGTTTTATTACAGCAGACAAAGGCATTTAAGCATGTTACATTTACCTTCACTTCATCCTGAACTAGTGACACCAGTTACAGAGGCATATGGTTATTTTTATTATTAATGTGTAGACCAAAAGTCAAATAAATCAAATGTAAAACTGTATAGCTTACTTTACTTGAATGGCAGGACAGGATGAGAAAGCGTAGACCCCCAAACCAGACTGGAGCCACTTGTGAATAACCTGTAACGCAGATACATAAATGTACATTTCATTAGAGAGCTTTTGAGGTAGAGGGTGGGTTTTATTATAGCAGACAAAGGCATTTAAGCATGTTGACATTTACCTTCACTTCATCCTGAACTAGTAACACCAGGTACAGAGGCATATGGTTATTTTTATTATTAATGTTTAGACCAAAAGTCAAATAAATCAAATGTAAAACTGTATAGCTTACTTTACTTGGGTGGCAGGACAGGATGAGAAAGCGTAGACCCCCAAACCAGACTGGAGCCACTTGTGAATGACCTGTAACGTAGATACATAAATGTACATTTCATTAGAGAGCTTTTGAGGTAGAGGGTGGGTTTTATTACAGCAGACAAAGGCATTTAAGCATGTTACATTTACCTTCACTTCATCCTGAACTAGTGACACCAGTTACACAGGCATATGGTTATTTTTTATTATTAATGTGTAGACCAAAAGTCAAATAAATCAAATGTAAAACTGTATAGCTTACTTTACTTGGGTGGCAGGACAGGACGAGAAAGCGTAGACCCCCAAACCAGACTGTGGCCACTTGTGAATGACCTGTAACACAGATACATAAATATGCATTACTTTTATCATCAGAAAGAAATGGCCAAATATTTATCATAACCAATAATACACCCCATTAAAAATGCATTTTATTGCGATCCACAGAATATGGGGCTGTTCATTTTAGCTCCTCTTCCCATATCTAAACATTCACAACAAAGTGTCTGGTATGTGACAAGGCAAAGCAAGGACATACATGAACTCAACTACTGGCTCTTCTATTTTGCCTCTTCTTAGTCAAATCTTACTCCAAGGAACGTTCAATATCATTAAATGAACTCGTAGACGACAGTATTTCTACATGAAAACTTCTGTACTGAAAAATACTGTAGCTTCGTGCCCTTCGTGTATTTATATTTCTTAAAAGTTAGAGTAATCTCTACTGTTCAATCTAAGAAGTCACCAGGAAACACGTCTGGAAACCGGACTTTTTAGATTGAAAAGTAGGCCTGTTTGCTGGTTTCTAACCTGTACAAAATATAAGCATGAGTCCCAAAGCTTTTTTGTTACTGCCAGCAGAGAATGTCGAGCTACGACGAATGTGTTTGAGCATACGGCAGCTGGTTACCTTGCTTACGTCGTTCATAATTTAAAACCATTAGCAGCTAACGTTATCCCGGACTGGTGAACAATGTGAAATCAGCCTCCCTCCCAGAAAGAAATGAGGTTTAAACACATCCGAAATGGCCTACGTTTTCATAAAGACTCCCGAGTCCAACATCTAAGGCATAACGTTCACAAAAAAACTAGAATCTAGATTCCCTGTAACTTTAACGCTATCGTTAGCTAACAAGCTAACGCTAGCTAACGCAAGCCAACTTTTGTTGTTCACATGCAAACAGTTAAAGTTAGCGTTAAACCAAATTAAACTTTACTCATTTTAAACTCAGTTCTGAGTTTAGCTTTAATTCAAAAGGTAACAAAGCCCAAATTGGACAGGATTTAGCCCCGTCTAAAGTGGGCTAAATTAGCTTGCGCAAGCTAGACGTAGCAGCTAGCTGGTGTGTAAATATGAGCTATAGCTGCTATCTGCCGACCAGCAAATCTTCGGATAATATCAGCAAATAAAGCTAGATACGTAGGTAACTTGTGTTATGGAAGTACTTTTTCAGTGGATAGACTAGGTAACTGCATAAATAAAGCATATAGGAGCATACTTACAGTGAACCTTCAGACGCCGCTGTTTCGTCTTCCACTTCATCAACGAGAAATTTGAAAACTGAAGAACTGAAGCCGTTAGGACTGGAAAGGGCGCGTTCGATGTGCGTATCCGCACGGAGTCCGCCGCAGACCCGCTGCACGAAGGCGCGCTGGCGGAGGCGGGTCGTGTTCCGTGCGCGTAGCCAAAACGGAGGTGACTGTCACGCGGATGTGGCGGCTTGAGGGCGGGTCCGTTTTGGAATCCTCTGCTGTGTGGGCAGAGACCAAGCTTTCTTTTAGGTCTGGGGGCAGGCATATTCCCGGAAGTAGAAACACGAAATGAGCTGGTGATCAACACTCTGCTAACTCCCTTGGACGGCCATAGACTTTCAGATTTTTGCGATCCCATAACTTCATGTAACATGTGCCCTTTGTCTCCCTTATAGCTTCTGTGTATTCTATATAGGGTATCGAAGTCAAAATTAATTCACTGTTTCCCCGTATATTACGTTGGTTTCCCGTAAAGAAGTATTTTAGCATGTCGGTTGTAGGGAAGCTAACGTTCGACGTCACATTTCCCGTAATGTCTGGATCAGAAGCTCAGTGTTGGCTGTTAGAGCTATGTGTTAGAGCTCAGTCCAGCCTGCACGAAAACCATGACGGAAAGTCATTCACAAGATCAGTGAAAAAGCGTATAGCCCACGGTAGCCTACTGTTTGATAGGGTAAAGCAGGCCTATTCAACTAGCGGCCCGCGGGCCAGATGTGGCCCGCTTCAAATTTCCTGTGGCCCGCGTGTCTCGTCATGAGAATGAACTCGCTTTGACGGGTGTGCATAGATCTTCATATGATTGGCGAGTAGCGCACTGTCGGCCCACCCCTATTGGCCAGACTAATTCTTCCAGTTATCTTCACTCAGAGAACACAGCACATCACTACATAAACTGACATTTCCAAATGTGTAACTAGTTTTAAATGTTATCATTAAATGTTGATTAAACTACGATTTCTTACCGCGAAAGATTCTAAACCTCGAGCGTGCGCAAATCAAAAATGTTACAATCATACCCGGTCTCCGTTCCTCCGAGCCCTCGGGAAAGTTAGTGAAGGAGCTGTGGTTTGTAGAGAATTGCCTCTTGACTTTATATTCCTTCTTTACAGCGATGGATTCGTTGCACAATAAACATGAAAGTCTCGTACTTGTTGCAGAGGGTAAAATGAACGTTTCGTTGTCAATTAGACATTTCTTTAGACAGAGCAATCTTCACTCCACTCGTGGGAATGTTATTGTTTGTGATTTGCGCAGGCTCGAAGTTTAGAATCTTTGGCAGTAAGAAATCGTGAAATAGATAAACAGGCAGAGCTGGCATTACTTTTTCTTTAAATTCAATGCTAAGGATATTTGAGAGATTGGCGCTGTAGGCTACTGTGTGTGTTTGAAACACTTATGAGCCTAATTATCTTGAAGTAGGCTAGTTAAAGGAGAATTCCGGTGTGAAATTGAGCTTAACTGTACCGAAACATGTTAAGGTGTACTCACACGTGTTTTAGACGCACCTTTGGTCACCCCCAGCATTCCAAACTCCTCCGTTTTCAGCCTAGCTTGCAGTAGTTAGCTTGCTATTAGATTGGGCACCACGTAGCCTATGCAGCTAAATCGGTATTTTTAAACCATTAAAACGGTTCCAAGTAACTCCACACTGCATTGGTAGACTTCTGAGGGTCCTGACATTTAAAACGAGATACTGAGAACTTTGGAAATGCACAGGAAGTTTATTAAAAAAAAGACTGTTTACAAGCAGTGCCTTCATAGAATCTCTCCGCTGGGCGCCATCTTGGAATCAAGTCGCGATAAGCCGACTGACGAGCACGAACGAACAGGAAGGACAGGGGAACATATTGCTAAAGTAATTCCATAAGAAATATATAGTTATACTGTCTACATGAGCATGATGAGTAACAAAGCTCAAAATGTTTGCAATGTCCCCCTGTCTTTCCTGTTCGTTTGTGCTCGTCAGTCGACTTATCGCGACTTCACCACAAGATGGCGCCCAGCGGAGAGATTCTATGAAAGTACTGCTTGAATAAACAGTCTTTTTTAATAAACTTCCTGTGCACTTCCAAAGTTCTAAGTATCTCGTTTTAAATGTCAGGACCCTCAGAAGTCAACCAATGCAGTGTGGAGTTACTTGGAACCGTTTTAATAAATTTAGCTGCATAGGCTACGTGGTGCCCAATCTAATAGATTCAAGCCTACTGCAAGCTAGGCTGAAAACGGAGGAGTTCGGAATGCTGGGGGTGACCAAAGGTGCGTCTAAAACACATGTGAGTACACCTTAACATGTTTCGGTACAGTTAAGCTCAATTTCACACCGGAATTATCCTTTAAATCAACACTGCAATTTTTCCCACTGATGCATGATATGGCAGCTATCAGACATCAGGTATGAAATAGAGCTCCCCAGTCCCGCCCCTCCTCCGAGAGAGGTGCTTGTCCGGAAGTAAAATTCTCATTCATTTCTCCCATTGACTTCTGGAAAAATTCGGATATAAAGAGTTTTAGACCATGCCTTAGGCTAACCAGCTACGATGTGACTCATAAGCATATAACTTATAATTTCGAGTGAAAAAATGAACAGAAAATGTAAAAAAAAGCGAAAGGTACAAGACTGTGTACATATCTTAAATTCCGAGATAGAGAACTCAAATCCCAGGATGCTTTGCAAACGTACACACATTTCCAACATTTGCAGCCTAAAGATAGTTTAACATGGTTCCATATTAATCTGAGAAAAGAAGATGATTACTTCCTACCGTTTCCATTGAGTAAATTCAACCTTCAAGATGAGAAAACCGTTATTTTGCGGAAGACCACACATCGGTCCTGATCAGCCCTGCAGCCATTTTAAGTTTTGAAGTTCCAGCGAGACGAAGCTGGACGATAGGCGCGGGAAAAGCTGAATACAGTTTGTTTGGCATTGCCATGGCAACGGCGATCTCTACCAATCAAAGGCTCTGCTTTCACCAGTTTTACACGTTAGGGTGTCGGGTAGTGTAGTACTCTCTCGTTAAATCGTGAATAAAGCATTGTTTTCTCAAAACAAGGTTGATGCCCCCATTAACTTTTGACATCTATATGAGCAGGTATAATCGCTTAGTCACATCGTAGCTGGTTTTAAGTCTACCATGGACGGTTACGATGTTATGGCTTATTCTCCAATTGTCAATAGAGAAATTGTATTGGATTTTTACTTCCGGACAAGGCTGTGGGCGGGACTGGGGAGCTCTATACTATGGTTAGCCTGGGTGTTTTCAAATACTTGTATAGTTTGTGTGGCAGCCTATCACCTGTCTGAGAAGATTTTTAACAATGAACCAAGCTACTGGCATTTGAACAGGGGTGTGTAGGCTGTCAATAGGCACTGTATTATGTATTTACCGGCATGGCTGGAGTTGATGAAGCTTGCTGGGTGGTGGTGCTGGCAAAGGTGTAGTGGTCTGACTGGTAAACTCTGTTGAACAGATTGGATATGAAAAGACGTGTTTAGTGAGATGATTACTGCAGTGGTATGACACCTGGCACATGCTAACTAGCGCCTAAAGTACAAACACTTCTAAAGGATATTTCCACTTAATTTTCAGACAAACCAAGCAAGGGACCACATTTACAGACTCTACAAATACTAACCATGATATCCATGTTTTATTTAAATGACTTGAAAGAGATCGTCAGGTATAAATGCACCATACAGTAGTGGTCAGTTCATTCATTCAGATGCTGTTACATGCTAACTAGCGCCTAAAGTACAAACACTTCTAAAGGATATTTCTACTTAATTCTCAGACAAACCAGGCTAGGGACCACATGTACAGACCCTATACATACTAACCATGATGTCCGTTTTTTATTCAAATGTCTTGAAAGAGATCGTCAGGTATAAATGCACCATGCTAGTGTGGCCAGTTCATTCATTCACATGCTGTTACATGCTAACTGGCGCCTAGAGTACAAACACTACTAAAGGATATAACACTTCTAATAATTTACAATCTACTGATAAATACTGATAAATACTGACGGTCGACATTACGATTGACGTTAGTGAAACTATAATGAACAGTAAAAAGTTAGCCTGTCTGCCTCTAACGGTTTTCTTTTGCTATCCACTTCAGACTTTAGCCATAGCTAGACTTTAGCGAGTCTAACGCTTTATTAATCTATTCGATGTAGGTTTTTAAAAACGTGATCATCGACTTAACAGTACAGAAATACCATTTTGCAAGAAATGAGTGATTCAGACAAAGACTAAAAATATGTTTAAAAAATAATCAGATTGTACTTACAAGATCCAAGAAATCGCAGTCAGTCGAGGTCGAATGGCAAAATATCTGTATGAACATCTATCAGACGAGTTACAGCAATGTTCAGGGCGGCCAACGTCACAAAGTGAGTTTGAGTCTGCGCAGTACGATGAACAGGAAACGATTTTTTGTTTCAGCCCCCTCTCATTGAGAACGACGGAGTCTGTTTGTCCATTTCTTTTAGGTCTATGGCAGCGACGAAGATGTGACGGCAGAACGTAAACGTAGTTACTCCTCCCATGTCAAGTAAAATGACAGAGATGTCTAGTCCCGTCCGAATTGGACATTTATATTACAGAGGTCATATGATAAACCTGCATTACTGTACGTCCCCCCATAAAACTAATCCCGTCCGAATAGGCCTTTACTCTACGTTCCCCCATAAAACTAATCCCGTCCGAATAGGCCTTAAATTAGAGCACCAGTTTGTTGTCTTTAGGCCTATTCGGACGGGATTAGTTTTATGGGGTGACATCAGGTAAAGTAATAATTACCAGGTAATGTAGTCCCGTCCGGACGTGCCATGTCAGTAAACATAACGGAGTATGTCGGTGAAATTTACAGACACTTTCACCTTCCGTAAAACGGTCCGGAGAAATCACCTTAGGTAATGTTAATCCCGTGCGAACGCGACCCTCTGTAAAGATGTCTGTAATATTTCGTCACATGCTGATTTGAAAACAATTCCACCATAAGGCCTATTCGGACGGGATTAGTTTTATGGGGGGACGTAGAGTAATGCAGGTTTATCATATGACCTCTGTAATATAAATGTCCAATTCGGACGGGACTAGATATCTCTGTCATTTTACTTGACATGGGAGGAGTAACTACGTTTACGTTCTGCCGTCACATCTTCGTCGCCGTGCACGTGATACTTTGCGTCAGGTACGTGCGGCATTTTCAGATTTGAAAGACTACACAAGTTGGTTAAACTAGCAAACGTTAGCTTTATGTTATGCCATAAGTAGTTTGAAATGGCTAACAATATCAAGCTAATAGGCAAACTAGCTATCGTCCTATTAGGAGCTGCACAGCATGTTATGTTTTCATTCAGACTATAGTGGAATTGTTTTCAAATCAGGATGTGACGAAATATTACAGACATCTTTACAGAGGGTTGCGTTCGCACGGGATTAATATTACCTAAGGTCATTTCTCCGGACCGTTTTACGGAAGGTAAAAGTGTCTGTAAATGTCACCGACATACTCCGTTATGTTTACTGACATGGCGCGTCCGGACGGGACTACATTACCTGGTAATTATTACTTTACCTGATGTCACCCCATAAAACTAATCCCGTCCGAATAGGCCTATAGTCTGAATAAAAACATAACATGCTGTGCATCTCCTAATAGGACGTTAGCTAGTTTGCCTAATAGCTTGATATTGTTAGCCATTTCAAACTACTTGTGGCATATCATAAAGCTAACGTTTGCTAGTTTAAGCAACTTGTGTAGTCTTTCAAATCTGAAAATGCCGCACGGACCTGACGCAAGGTATCACGTGCACGGCGCCGAAGATGTGACGGCAGAACGTAAACGTAGTTACTCCTCCCATGTCAAGTAAAATGACAGAGATGTCTAGTCCCGTCCGAATTGGACATTTATATTACAGAGGTCATTATGATAAACCTGCATTACTCTACGTCCCCCCATAAAACTAATCCCGTCCGAAACTAGCTAACGTCCTATTAGGAGCTGCACAGCATGTTATGTTTTCATTCAGACTATGGTGGAATTGTTTTCAAATCAGGATGTGACAAAATATTACAGACATCTTTACAGAGGGTCGCGTTCGCACGGGATTAATATTACCTAAGGTAATTTCTCCGGACCGTTTTACGGAAGGTAAAAGTGTCTGTAAATGTCACCGACATACTCTGTTATGTTTACTGACATGGTGCGTCCGGATGGTTACCTGGTAATTATTACTTTACCTGACGTCACCCCATAAAACTAATCCCGTCCGAATAGGCCTTTACTTTCACTTTCATGTCATCCACTCAAACTTTCTTTCTTGCTAGTGAAAAGAATTCCAGCTAGCTAAGCTGTGCATGTGAAACGTTGGTAAACTTCACTCCCCAACACCTCAAGAATGCTGCTGGCATGAAAGCTAGTATACCCTGAGCTTTCAGCTGAATTGCTAGCACGTTCCACTCCAAATCTGAGGTGCTGCTGTTTCACGGGTTCAAAATCCAGGCATGTGCCGGACTGAACTGTGCAGGTTCAACACAACGCAGGTTACATTGGTGCTGTGACCCGGAACGTGAGTGAGTGAGGTTTAGGGGGGTGAGTGTAATGCCAGCTAGCTTAGCTATGCGTGTGACTCGTTGGTAAATCTCACTCCCCAACGAAGCTAGTAGCCTGGGCTTTTAGCTTGATTGCCAGCACGTTCGACTCCCGATCCATCCTACTGTTTCGGGGTTCTGGTCCGAGTGTGTCCAGGGCAGAACCGCGCTGTTTCAGCTCAACGAAGGTTACACTGGATTTGATCGTCCATACCCTACATGCACAAGTAGTTTGATTAGAACGACTGTTCTTCATTATCTTCCTGCTTGTTGACATCATGTATTGTATTATTTCATGATGGTTAAATATTTGATTCCTTTTAATGTTGTCATCAGATAACTTCATTACCCAATGAAGTGAAGGTTTGATAAATACTACGTTAGTCGAGGGTCACAGCATGCGGTTTCTGTGGGTTGGCCACGGCGCTGATAACTCTATGTTCGCAATGTATGTAGCCTACATCTGGCCCAGACTCCTGTGTAAATAAAATCTGTGGTTTGGTTTTGTAGAGATACCATCTGTACAATGGCATGTTTGACCGTTTTGGCCTTTTGACAGTGAAAAATATGTCTAATATACTTTGTCCAACCAATGGCTTTAAAAGTTTGTTTTAAACGCACCACTTAGCCTGTAGAGAATGATCAAGAATGATCAATTTGGCAACAGCAGTTTGGCAACAGTTCCTTTTGTCCTAATCCAAAGGTCCGTAATGATTACTTGCCTTGTTCTTAGTTCTTGTCTCTCATGGGAAATTAACAAATGGTAAATTTAGTCTACAGTAATTTCCTGTGTATTAGCCGCATTGTGCAAGGCGCAGGACAGTGTTTTATCCCAAGGTAAAAGAAACAAAACCATATTATCTGTCCCGGTGTATTTCCCTCGATCTAGCTGAAGAAATTTAGCAAAATCGATGTATAAGCCGTGGCTAATAGTTGAGAAATAACGATCGTTTTGAATGAGTCTACTATTGTGATCGTTTAACCAATCAAAAAATGTTATTGCCTGATTTTTATGTGGATAAAACCATGTCAACAGGTTGATACAGTATGTCTTTCAAGAAGTGCTGAATGACTTTGCAGAATCGATTTGCTTGAAAAACCTTCATGTGTGTCCGTGGTGAAAGTGTAGCTGGAACCATAGACTGTATAGAACACAGTCTATGGCTGGAACATTTGTGCTTAAAGACCATATCTCTGGAAAATTCCATCCTGAGTGCAATTGAGCCTTTGATGGACCTGAACTATGTGGACCTCTCAGTATTTGAACATAACAACATGCTATTCATAAGTGAATGATGGGACTATTCCAGGCCTCTTCAGTGGAGTGGAGGCCATTGCAGGTAGAAAACTCGGAGTTGAGATGCACTCTTACGTCTCTCCATGCATGCATCATCCCCCTACCAACGTGTAGGACCATCTGGGCAATTAGACACTGTTGAAATTTTCTTCCAATTTCCAAGGTTTTTTCTCTCAGCATGCAAGAAGTGGCTTATTAGAGGAGCTCGTTAGAGGCCGGGCTTCTTTTAAAGACCTGTATAACAGCAGCAGAGCCGTGTGCTTTAATTGGGACTTGTGTTAATGCGCTGTAAATAATGCACTTGCCGAGTACTCGGAGCCTCTCGTGAGATCGCGGCTCTCTTGTAATCAGGGCCGCCGGAACAGGAGCGATCACAGGGAGAATTAGGGCCGTCTCCTCTGCTAGCGCGAGCGCGAAGAGAAAAAAAAACCCGTACCGCCACGTCTTTTTGCAGAACATGAAATTTACAGCTCAGATGTCGCGTTTGTCGACGAGCGAAAAGGCTGTGCAGAATATTAGAGGGCCAAGAAGGGACTCGTTTTTTTTTTTTGTCGAAAGTCTCGCCAGACAACCCTTTTTTTGCCAAAGGAACGCTGCGATGTCCAAATGTGTTCGCTCGGAGTGTTGGCACGACACCTGTGAGAGCCAAGTTTGGCTGGTGCAACTCCAATCACGGTCACTGTAAAGCAGGAGGAGAGGAAAGGATGGCAGAGAAGAGGAGAAAAGAGGAGAAGAGAGGCAAATAAAGGGAGACGTGACGAAGGAGAAGTGAGAGACAAAGGAGACATGTTTCTTTCCGTCGGCCATCACGGCACCTTTGGGAGAATCGTGCCTCCGCTAGTCCGCTGGTGAAAGCGAACGCTGCGAGATCAATGCAATCAATGGGCGGCGTCACCACTGTAATCAGTGGTGAGCAGACCTGTGGTTCTCCCCCCTCAGGCATCAGGGGAAACGCTGTGTTATGATTCCTCCCACTGCTCACCGACTCTTAGACACACACACCTGCCCACCAGTCAGACAGGAACATCGGGCCCTCAGGACACACTCACCCACAGTGGGTCTCACACACACAAACATATGCACGCGCATACACACACACACACACACATACAGATACACACACACACACACACACACACTCACACTTGCACGGGCACGCACACATATGCACACACACTAACACATACAGATCTGTAGAGCAAACCAGAATACAGCAGATCTGGGCCATTCCACAGTCATCTGCTACCTAGAAGACATACATCTCTGCTCAGATCATGTACAGCATATATGGAAACTGCATCCTGGCCTTTATGATTCACAGCTGTGGACGATTATTACATTTAAAATAGTGTGGGTTATTTATTTCAATTTCAATTTAATTTCACTTATAGAGCCCCAAAACATTATATGTCTCATAGCGCTATTTATGTACCGCATGTCTTCCCTTTAGAAGAAAAATAATAAAATTGTAAACTGACTTCACGAAACTACAGGGGTCTCCTGAAGCTTGAAGAGACAAACCCCCCACATTGCTGACATAAGCAAAGTAATGAAAGGAATGAGGCCTTTGTCAATTCTGCATAATGTTCCATATTCCCATGAGATTCCAACACAAGCTCTAATGAACCCCAATCTGCATATCAGTGGAAACGTTTAAATCTGACCTCAACCCTGCACCACCTATGCTACCTTATATTACTTCATGAAAGAGAGAAAAATGTGACCGAAAAAATGTGAAAGATCTCTCAAATTTGTCAAGCTTTAATAGCCCTCGAGTCCGGCACATTTCTGAAACAGAAACTTCCCACCTGATATCCACCCCAGAGTAACTGGCCTTTTTGCTGAAAGCACACAGAAAGAAATGTCTCATTGTCTCGTTGAAAGCGCCCAGAAATACATATCTCAGCGTCTGAATTCACCAGTGGTGACGCCTCTGTGTTCCCAATCCACTCGCTGCTCATAATGAAGAGCCGGGATTTTATCTTCTCAATCAATTCCTGGATTTATTAAAATGTCTGCCCGGCGTGTCCTATCTCTTACCTCTTCATCAGACGAGGCCCCTAAATCACCAGTGTTTGGGGAGCGCGCTCAACGTCTCCGTTCAGACCATGATGTACTCAACTCTCCTCTAATTAAGACAGGAAATTGAAAACGGTGTTTTCGTTCTGTTATACAAATGTTGCTCGAACCATGGAGTGGCCCACCCGACTGGATTAGATGGCAATCTATGAGGTAATTACTTGTGTGTGGATATCGTCCGTGCTTTTTCCTGTAATATGAGGTGCGTTCAATAAAGACAGCTCCGAACAGGGTGTGTTTTCGGCAGCCGATCGGGAAATTACATCTGTGGATATTGATGAGGCACCAGCTGTACTCAAATAAAGATGTTTAAAGGTGATTAACAGGGTCAACTGAACAAAGCTGAGAAGTAGCTGCTTATTTGGTGGCTTTGAAGCAGCAGTGTCTTCATTTAATTTGCACTCTGAAAACATTGCTTGCTTTCGCACATGTTCAGGTTTGTGTACGTGTATTTCTGTTTGTTTGTGTCTTTATGTGTTACTGTGTTGACTTTTCTGCATCATCTATGGTCACCAGTAATTACAACTGATTACTCTGACCACAGCATTGAAGAATTGACCATATCTATCTCAGGAGAAAATTGATCTGGCTGTCACTGAGACTCACCAGTCCAGACAGATTCTGTCTGTCCAAACAAGCCATTTGTCTAAATGTTGGCTCCATGACAGCTATCCCAGACTCTATTCGCCCAATCCTTTCTCAAAGTATAATGATTTTGCCTCTCTAATGCCATTTGATAGAGACGCACAAGACAACATTTCGCTCCATGTGGGCATTACGTAAAAATCAGGTTGTGCCCCCAAACCCCCCACCAGACACACACACACACACCATTATCTTCCTCAGCATTTTATTTTATTTATTTATTTCTGTATTTTTCAATTTTACAATCTCTTGAGGCACTAAAAAAAAAAAAAAATTTGAACAGATGCCTGATTGCAATGAGGTCTGAAAAAAAAAAGAATCAAAAAGGGGAAATTAATAAATAAACACCTGAGCTGTGGGGGTGCGGCGTCACAGATCCCCGCTATTTTTAGCGCGCCGCTATCGTTCCTACTGGGAGGTGCGAATCCCTGGCTGTGGGTGCCGGTGGATTAGCACGGGCGAGCTGAGGAGCAGCGTGGCTTTATCACATTTTGTCTGCCGCACATACGGTGAGCCTTTGTTATACCATCTTAGTCTCGGTGGCTAATTTGCGCGATCAGAGATGACAGGTACTTCACGTGGAGCAGCAGGACACCAGAGAGAAAGAAAGAGAGAGAGAGAGAGAGAGAAAGAGGGAGGGAGGGAGGGAGAGAGAGGGGGAGGCTCAGGTAAAGGGAGAAAGAGGAAGATAGAAACACTAGGGAGCAAGCAGGAAAGAGAGAGAGAGAGGGGGAGGAGACTCAGGTAAAGGGAGAAAGAGGAAGATAGAAACACTAGGGAGCAAGCAGGAAAGAGAGAGAGAGAGAGCAGAAATCCCTCTATTACATGTTCCCCCCCTCTGGTGAGAACAGCTCATGGAGCTGGCTAAGCTCTTTGTAGTGCCGCTGTCTCTATCCCGCGTTTGTTCCCCAGGGCCAGCCAACCAAGCGCTTTCTAACTGAAAAAAAAATAATAATAAAAAAAAAATGCCACTTACACAACAACAACAGTGCCCACAGAATTTATTCCCTACATCTTAATTGCTTCGTTTATGTCCTCATTGTTAGCGCCTGGTGAAATTGCGGTGGGGTTTAGCGTTTATGTGGCTGTGCCACTGAGACGTATAGGCCCCGAGATGAGCGGCTTAGCCGCCTGACTCGGCCTCGGGAAGCCAGGGAGGAGAGAGCACTAGCGTGTGTGTGTGTGTGTGTGTGTGTGTGTGCGAGCGCGCGTGCGTGTTTTTGCTGACGCAGCGTGTTGCCGGCTTTATTTGTGTCCGGAGTTCTGGCTTTGACACAACCTGTCAGATCGCATCCCCTCTAATGAGCAATGGAGTGACGACCTGGGGAGTGCCTGTGCTGTAATGCAGTGAGGTGGGGAGGCGATGGTGGTGGTGGTGGAGGCGGTGGCGGTGGTGGTAGGCCGGGAGGGCACTACTCATTGGCAGCCAACACTAAAATAAATGCCCCTTATCCAGACCAAAGTGCAGTGTGCAGTGAGAGAATATATGGTGCTGGAGAGTGTGAGGGAGAGAGAGAGAGGGAGAGGACGAGATGGGGGGGGGGGGTATAGGGTGAGAGGGAGAGAGAGAGAGTGGAGATGGAAAGGGAAGGAGAGAGTGGATAAAGGGGTGTACAGAGAGAGAAAGAGAGAGAGAGAGAGAGAGAGAGAGGGAATCACTCTCTACTGATCAATATCAAAACAGAGCCCATGCAGCCTGCTCCAATTTATCAGTGTTGACTAAACCACAGTGTGTAAAGCATAGCAGAAACGAGGCCTCGGGAGTATCACCAGTGTTTTATTACAGACTGTATTTGTGATTTAATGACGACTCAGTCCACTTGAACACTATTTCACTCTCCACACTTGGCACTGGGGTAGTGCTTCGGTGGGTTCACAGCGTAGTGGACATCGAGTCAATATAAAATCAGTGATCAGCGTTTTGTTTGGTTCCCAACAACATCGTATTCAGAATGACAAATTGGACTATGAAAACACAGACCCAGGGACCATTATGACAAATGTACACTGACTCACAAAATGTGATCGACTAAAGAACATAAAGACAAATACATCTTTAAAAACACAAAATAGAAAGAAAAACATGCGTGTTTGAAAAAAGTAGAAACCAATCTAAATCGAATCGATATAAATGTCTGTTTACTGCACCCACATTCAAATATCACCTTGGAGACGTTTGAAGGACACGTTCACTTTTTTTCCGGGCTTTGCAATTTCCTCCCAACCACACTTCCCACTTCCCAATTTAGAAGGTAACAGGCGCACAAACATCTGCTTGGAAATGGAGGCAACTGTTTATGCTCGTAAAGCAGAGCGACGACAGGTATACAGACTGATCCTCGCTCTGATGAGGATCTAATTTAATAAGGGTGCCAGGATGCGCCACACTGCACCATGCTGCCGCTGATGAGCTTTGGACAATGGGCGGTGATGAGGAGTGAATTATTTATCGTGCCGAAGGCTCGGGCTGTTCATTCTGGGGCAGAAATGAAGCTTTTGTGTGAAGGACAGGGTAAGGACAGTGACGGGATAACAAGCATCCAGGAAACAATACAGGCAAAATTAGGCCTGTCCCTCCTCTTTCTCTCTCTCCCTGTCTCCCTCCCTCCTCTCTCTCTCTCTCTCTCTCTCTTTCTTTCTCAATTTGTTCTCAATTCAAGAATGCCTTATTGGCATGAACGTTTCAGGAACATTATTGCCAAAGCTCAGTTACATGCACACATGAGAGATTAAAAGATACATGTTTAACAGAAATTAAGAGGACATAGAAGACACGAAATACATCAAAGTAAAACAGCAATTCTAACAATAAAACCAAAATACAACACTGTTGAAGGTTGTGGCCTCACTGGCTTTCTTTCAGGTTATGGCAGGGTTTGACTCATTTGTCCAGGTTTGAAACTCAGGGAGGGTTGAATTTGATTTTAATTTATTGAATGATAATGTCCATATTTTGGGCATTCTGTTCTCTCTCTCTTTCTCACTTTCTCTCTATACTATCTGTCTGCCCTTCCCTCCTATTTTTTTCTCTCTCTTGCTCTCTACAGTATCTGTCTGTCCCTTCCATCTCCCTGTCTGGCCCATCTCTTCTCTCTCTCTCTGTCTCTCTCTCTCTCTGTCACTGCTGTTCTCTCTTTCTTTGTCTTTCTCACTTTCTCTCTTGCTCACATTTCTCTCTCTCTTTCTCTTTCTCTCTCACACTCTCTCTCTGCGTCACATATGTGTTCTCTCTTCTCTCTCTCACTCCTTCTCTCTCTCTCTCTCTCACCCTGCTCTCATCTCTACCCATGTGCACGCTCATGCATGAGTGTCACTATGCACCAATTACCGAGCCACTCTGCTGCTATGCACAAGACACAAAATGAAGGAACACCTATTCCTCTGTGTCTTCCCCCCAAGCTACTGTAACAAGTGAACGGCCAGCACAGCACAGATGCCTCTGTCAGTTCCACTACCAGCCATTTTCTTACACACCTGAGGGTCAAATGAAACTATGTTTTGCCTTCTGTATATATTAACACATGAAAACTAGCATGGCATAAAGCAATATACTAGTATATTAGATTTAGAAATCATTCGCAACTCAATATTTGAGGTGTCTTACCTCAAGTTATTTTAAAACGTTCAGTGTCAGGATCATCTGCGTATGTGTGCATGTTTATGTAAACATGTTACATATTATACAAATTATATGAAATAATATTAATATTATTGAAAATCAGTGTTCACAGTACCATGCCAGACAAATAGTCTTCGGGGGAAAGCCTGTTTGTTTGTGGGTATCGTTTCAGAGAGTTGTTTGTGATTCTTTGTTCAGCGAGAGCTTTAGTGTTCTAAGAACTAAACTGACAGACTTAATGGAAGGTTTATTTACAGATGCTCAAGAAACCTTTGGGGAGGGGCAGCTGTGTGGTGTTATCTGTGAACACTTAATCCACACTTTATTACCATCTTTTCCAATATAAGTTGTAAACTGTCTTTTCAAAATGCGTGTTTTTTATTGAACTACACTGAGATGACATGAAATATTACATAAATGTTTGTTCATTGGTACACTTTTCGCAGCATAATATAAGATGCAAACATGATTCACAAGTTGCTGAGAAGGATGAGCTTCTATTTTCTTCCATAATTATGAAAAGATTAGTTTACACTCATTCGACCCAATTAGATGGTAAGCTGATTAATCAACTCAATTACATGAGATTTACACATTAAATTAACATTTGGCACTATGAATTGGCAAGGGCTTCATTAAGGTTAACACCTTAACTCCAGCTTCCGATATACTTAGCTCCTGCCTGCAGCACACTGGTGTTCCTTAGCAATGCTTTCCCCACTGGGGTCTATCGTTTGGAACCAACGTATTACACTAACTGGTTGGAGAAATGAACCATGAAACATCCACACACGCACACATACATGTGCATTCTTATACAGATATAACATGTTTCACACACAGACACACACACAGGCTCACAGATACACAAACACACACACACGTGCACACATGCACACACAACCATCCACATACATAACCCCATCAACCCATACATAGACATGAACGCATTGAAAACTGACATATACATTCTCTCTCTCACACACACACACAAACACACACACACACACACACACACACGCACACATATGACAACATATTCAGTAATAAGCTGAGATGGGATTGAGTTCAGAGGGGCTTGTTTTTTTAAATGGTGCCCCCCAATCCCAGAGGAGCATTTATGCTTACTCCACCACTTTTGCCCCCATCCCCCCCCCACACACCCCTTTTTTCTGCCTGACAGTTCTTTGACATGGCCGAGATCAATATCGTTTGAAATCTCCTCTGACTTAAGTGATGGCATACCTCAAACACCAGTGATTTATTGCCCATGAAGAGGAGCATCTGCAAAGAAGCCTCAGCTGCTGGAAGTGTGAGGGAGTGGAAGTGAGAGAGAGAGAGAGAGAGAGAGAGAGAGAGAGAGAGAGTGTGTGTGTGTGTGTGTGTGAGTGAGCGAGTGAGGGAGCGGGTGTGTGAGCAAATGATGGAACTAGTAAGAGAATGAGTGTATCATCGCGATCGTGACTGACCTTTCAGGAGAAGATAGAGATGGAGCTCTAGGAAGGAAAAAGCAAAAACAATGAACGACGCTACTTTTAGAGATAGTGTGCAATGGAGAGAGGGGGGGCATGAAGCAAAGAGGGCTGAAGGAAAGAGAGGAAAAAGAGAAATTGAAATGGAGAGAAAGTGAGACAGAGAGAAAAAAAAGAGTGAGAGTCGAGGGAACACTTGACCAGCTGCTGCGTTGGCCGGTTGCAGCCCCATCCACAGGTTTGCCTGGCAGAGAAAGCGGCGGGTCCGGTCCCAAACAAATGACAGCCATCTGAGCTCATTTATATTTCTGGGTCTGGTCCAGCAGGCCAAGACAGAGAAGAATCACTCTGCTCACCTGAATTACCCTCCCGTCCAAGCATGCAAAGCCTTCTTTCGTACACCTGCAAAGCCCCTTTTTCATACATTCGCTATTTTAAACCCTTAAAAACAGTGCAAATTCACTGCTTTGCTCTTTGGATTGCTTCTGTGTATGAAATATGCCTTAACATAAGCTTGCCTTGCCTTTCAAGGCTTTGTGTAAAAAGTCTCTACATTTCCAGTGAGTTATTTTTCTGTGGTTGTTAAGGGTTTTTTTTATTTATTTATTTATTTTAACTGAGGCAACTCACAGTTCCAGCAGGGTAGAACTTGAATTCTATACGTGAGGTAAACTGGAAATGTTTATGTTTAAGCTTATGTTCATGGTTCTTCGCAGACACTTTTGTCCAAAGCGACAATAAACAATAAACATTACATTAACGTTAAAATGAACAGTTAAGTGTAAATCCATGACTTAAATAATAATAATAAAAAAACCTATTATTATAGATTACAAAGCATACAGAATAATAACAATAACATGAACATATACGAATGGTCTCACTACACAAGCAGGAGCACAAGCCAGCTAATAATACATTGCAATAATCCAGTTTGGATAGAACCATGGCCTTCTCAGAAGCCTTGGGACGTTGGTCTTCAGCCAGAGCTACTAAAAGGAATGGCAATCCTGATTAACAACTTGCTAGACAGTGTTTTGATTCATAAATAATCAGCCAGTCGCTTTGGTCATGATCACATTGGTTTATGGACCATCCCTATATCCATCATGATTGTGTGATATATGCTCCTTGGAAGAAGAACACTTCTCCAGCTATGGTGTGCCATACCAAAGGATATGTCAACATGCAGCTTTGTCATTTTCAGATTCTTGTGATGAGCTCGATGGTTCCTCCTAAGATGAAAAGGATTCTGACACATTGAATGATGCATAAGACATCAAAACGTTGGCATTCTTCATGTGAGAGACATTAAATGATTCAGTGACTTTCAAACCATTTGGTTTGCAGCAAAGAAAAATTATCTCAAAGCACTATCTTATCTACGGCACAGGGTGCTTAGATAACCAGGACAAAATGTCAGCCTTTGTTGGATGCCACTTACTGTTGGCTAAAAAAGCTTTTACTGTCATAAACTCAGAAAAGTGCAACAATTTATCGGACAAAAATAAATAAAAATCTTTATATCCTTTGGAAATGCCGTCCGAAAAGTGACAGTGAAAGATGACCATGGATGTACTCT
>NC_085000.1:16970227-16992727 GCF_963854185.1 Sardina pilchardus | reverse complement strand
CCGAGATGTGCGACTTTTCTCCGGCGAAATGCAGAAACAAGGGCTGTAATGAAGTGCTGAATCTGAAGGATATGGATTCACATATGCGTGAAACGTGTGAGTACAGACCGGTGGAAATTTGCGAGAATGGCTGTGGATTGATGCTGCTGCACAAAGACCAGAAAACGGACGATCATTGTTGTTTGAAAGCGCTCAAAGCGCACAACGGCGTACTCCAAGTCAAAATAGCCAGTCTGGAGAAGGAACTGAAGAGACAATCGCTGAGAGCTATCAGCAGAGAGAAATCTTTACTTGCTCAACTCTCTGCGGTTCATAGCGAGCTTCAGATGACTGCCTTGAAATATCAGAGGAAATTTGCCGAGTACAACGCACGGCTTGACTCACTCTCCAAGAGCAGAACCACTACCTTCAAGGTAAACTTTTATTTCAACATTAAGTCGTAGAAATGGTCTGCAAATGATTATTACGGAGACTACCTTGTAGGCCTACATCTTTAAGCCGCCAAAGACACACTACTTAATATGTAATTGTCTTTATGAACGCTACTATATTAGCCTACTTGATCTCTAGATACACTCATGATACACTCATGGGATAGTGGCCTTTTCAATGAATGACACGAATAAAAGTAGTCTGTTTTTATCCATAGTAATTCCAACGAGTGTTTTGAAATGTTTGCATTTTCTTATCCTCTCCCAGTCGCCTATACAGTGAATAAGACGATTTAATGAGCAGGAGCAGGGCAGTGCAAATATTTGAACATGAGGACAGGCCAACATTTACCTCATTCATTAAGGTCATTTGACATCAACGACAAACTGCGACCATCTCGGCAAACAAGCACAGTGTTGCACAGCGGCGTGCAATATAACAGTTAGGAGGGGCTGAGACCTCATTCTTAAAGCCAGGGCCTACTGTAGGTCTACCTCGGCTGCAACTATAGGCCTATCCATCGCGAACATTTTACCGCCATAAATGCACTGATTTCAGAGACGTTACTGACCCTAGACAGAGGGCTGGCCAGACTATTTAATAAGTTTAAATATCTCAGAGTACGTAGAATGTTAAAAGAAAGTTAGCAAGGAGCTCTTTCCCTATAGACGCATCTGAGGCATTCCTGCTTGGCAAGTTTACTTTTTCCATCTAGACTGATAACAACGATATAAATCAATTTCTTGAGTAGCCTAAATGACAGCAAGTTTAAAAGTGTGGGAAAATGTATAGTATATAGGTGATGTGCTGCCGCAGACAGCGTGCAGTGACATGGTCTACCGTCAAAGTCACTGTGATGTGTTTACCTTCTCTGCGCAAGCGTTGCCACACATGCTTGGGCGATCAAGAGCCGTCCTTGTTTTTCTGAGTCAACGTGACAAATTTTCCCCTCCAGCTGTTTCCACCGTTAATATACCACTGGTGATTGTGTGTGTGTGTGTGTGTGTGTGTGTGTGTGTGTGTGTGTGTGTGTGTGTGTGTGTGTGTGTGTGTGTGTGTGTGTGTGTGTGTGTGTGTGTGTGTGTGTGTGTGTGTGTGTGTGTGTGTGTGTGTGTGTGTGTGTGTTTTGATGGGTCGTTTCCTCCGCCTGAGAACTCGAAGTCTTTGTTGAACTCCGTCTCGGGCCCGTCTCCTGCCGGGGTTCAGGAGAGACACATAACCACATTGCTATTGTGAGTGTGCTGACATCGGTGCTGTTGATGCCTTCATACAGGCACTTGAAACCAAGAACTGCTTATATTTATTTAACAACTTGCATCAGCTGAAAAAAAAAGAAAGAAAAAAACTCAACAGACATTGTTGCTGCATGCCTGTAGAGTTACTCAAAACGACCGCCTTTTGTTGAAGCAATACAACAGAAACAGTCATTCATCAACCTGACTCAGCAATCATTCATGAAGTGCTTGAGTTTTTTTTTTAGGTGTAGATAGATGTAAGTGTCATTTCACTCTGAGTTCTCTTAATGTTTATGTTGCCAAGCATGTAAGTGCTTGCTTATGACTACAGGGTGAGTAACCTAAATGCAAGGTATTGACTTGTAGAGTAAAATGTCAATTAATTCCAGTGATGGTATGCACCCTCAAGTTTATTGGCGCTAACAGCTTAATAGCTCCGAACCCTGAGTCAGGCACCAAAGTGGCTGATGCCGACTCAAACTAATTTGTCACCTCTCATCCACTCTCAAGTGTGTTCTCATCAAGCAAAACAGTATCAACGTCATGAATAATAATCCAAGTGGTTGTTTAGAGAGGCAGGCAATGGTGAAACTACTGGTGAAGCGGGATGTCATGAACTTGACGTTGAACAGGCTCAGAATACTCGACACAATAGTCACTGCACCCGCCTGTGTGACTTGCAGATGAAGTTGATCCCGCTCTCCCACAGCCCCAATCCTAGAGGTCATGTACCTCTCTTTTTTTCTCCCCCCCCCCCCCTCCATGGTTTATGTAGACTTTTTCCGTTTAAAAAAAACCCAATGCAAATGAATCTGTAATATGTATTATTTAGATAGACAACACCGCCTGATAACCAAAAAAGACAAGAGACATATCAATAAAGAAAAACAATTATAAACCACCACCACACCTTCTCCCGACAGATGAAAAAACGGAAGGATAACATAATCCCCCCCCCCCCCCCCCCCTCCCAAAAAAAAAGGAAAGGGGGGATTTTGGTCTTCAAAAACAAGTATGTAAAGGATAAGGTCAGGGGTCAATATCACCGTGCTATAGGCAATTATGGGATCATGAAGCCTCTGGAGGCTGCAGATCAAGGGAATCAGCATCAGAAAGAAAAGGCTGCCAGACTTTATCAAATTTTGACACAGCACCTCTCTTCCAGTGTCTAATCTTTTAGAGCTTGGAGAACAATAGTACATCTCTTATCCATAAGGAACCAGCTAATGATAAAGTCAGTAACGATCAGCGATTTAGTTCAACTTTGACACGTGAAAGTAGTGCTTCAAAGTTGATCCTCGGGAGATTGTTGAACTGAGGAGAGATTGCCACACCCAGGCATTTCGTCTCTTTTTTTCTAATTTTGGCTTATAGTCATGTATTCTCCACTTACAGGATGGGGAAACCAGGAGTCTGAAAGTGATCCTGCATCGATCATCTGGATCTTTGGGCTTCAATATCATGGGTGGCAGATCCTGTGGGGTATGTATAGGCTAATATACAGTGTGTGTGTCTCTAGTTTCTGACTTTGTGGCAGTGCAAGAGCTGTAGAGTCATATGTGTTGTGTAGATAGCCAGGTTGGGGTGTTTTTGGACAGCCATGCTGTGTTGCAGCCCAACAGAGAAGAGCCAGCTTTAGAATGGCCCTGAGCCTATTCATACCTGGCTCCACATTTGATACCCACCCTAGCTAGCCTGACGTAGCCAGACTCAATTCTATTCAGAATTTGAGTGTTGTACTGAAGCACTGGGACATGATTATTATGGGGCATGTATCAAAGAAACAGGGAAATATGTAACATGTTTTTCCTTCAGAAACCCTCTTTGTTATAGCCTCTCTGTTCACTGCAAAAGTTTGCAATACTTTGGTTTACCTGTAGGATACCAAGGACACTATCACTGAAGAAAGTTTGTGCCCATTATCAATCTCAAATAGACTCCCGGTTGTTTTTACTCAAGTAATATGACACGAGTGGGATTGGGGTTGTTAAAGGATATCCCATGGCTGTACAAATAGGTACAAATCTATAGACAATTACAGCCGTGTGGATATCTTTTATCAACCCCATGACCACAAGACTCATATTGCTTTTATGCAACTACTTTAGTTTTAAGACATAAAATTGTGTTTTCTATTGTTTATTTAGATTTTTTCTTGTTCATCCTTCACTCACAAAAATAGTTATAATCTTGAGCCTTGTCATGTACCATTGCTAAGCAACATGACACCACTTGAGAAATGAAGTTTGCTTGAAAGTGAACTTGCAGAAAAAAGAAATTCGACATGGCGGAGCAAAATCTATAATGCCAGTATAGTTCTGTATTAACAGTAAACCTTCAGGGTTTGTGCTCTTCAATTTTGTAAAAGCTAGCGAGAAACAACCACTATTAAATCCTCACTTTATAAACTGGTTTAGTATCAAAACAATATGTCTGAGCCTACTTACGACCTATCTACCAGCCACCTACTCTGTGTTTTTCTCACTCCAAGGTGATGGTATGAAATCACTGGTCTCTCGCTATGAATTAATGGAACGTTTGTGTGGTGATAATTCAGTGCAATATGTGGAGAGATGACTAGCAGTAAAAAGTCTTGAGTGGGGTTGTGTTGGGATATTGACACTGGTGATGACTCATGGAATGCCTCTCGTCCAATCATAAATGAATGAATAGTTTGACTGGATCTAACTGCTGCATAATTTGGAGTGTCCCTTTAATTACTGTTTTCTGTTCTTTTGTTGTTGCTAATATCTTGTAGGCCTACAACGGACACAATTAGTGAAATCTAAATATCTAGATTCTCTAAAGATGACCTTTTTGTTGTAAACAACAAAAGTGTCCATTCATTGGTCAGAATCAGCTTTTGCAATACTGTTTTGAGGATCACAAACAGCTGTGTATGTTCTGACGCAGAGAGGTATATCAATCGCCAGCATCTATTAGCTATGCTTCCCACTTTTCTTTGAAGGTTTAACGAAGCAGGACAAATCTGGTGGAGAGCTTGACATTGTTGGAATTCTCTTTCAAGAGCCATCTTTTGCAAGATATATATTTTTCCATTTATGTAGCTTGACTCTGAACTCATTCGACCCTAGCATAGCTGCATCCAAACGCAAAACATAACCCGTGTCATTCAACTCTCATTGTAAATCAGTGCACACACAACATTTTCAAGAGATAGGACCAGATATAGTAGCACATGTCAGAAGCATTACTTTGCAATCAGTGGCATTGAGCAAAGCTCTGTAGAAAACACAAAGCCTCCTGGAGTATAGCATCCAATAAGCTCCAAGGTTGCTGAAGAAAACCAGAAATAAAACGGCTGAGTGTGTTCGTGTAATTACCGCCGTTCACAGCTTGACCTGTGCTGTGTTCTCTCAGCGTGATGTGGGCTGAGCTTGTATGCTTCACACTGATGGAGACCACAGACCGTTTGATGTGGCGGAGGGAGCTATAAACACAGGGCCCTGCCTCTGCCTCAGACCCAGCCTCTGCGCTGGCATCGGCCTCTACTCTTCCCTCTCTGTGTCTTTATCGGAGGTGATTAGAGGTAGGAGAGCAGGAGCGTTTAGGCGACTTCCCCTCTCTGCTCTTTAATCTAGAGAGGAACTGGAACTGGTCGTCTCCACCGACGCTGGTCTTGACAGTTACAGCTTCCAAACACGTGACTGTGTAGGCGTCATATAATGTTACTTTCTAAGTTCTTCTGCCTGTGTTTACATTTGAGAGAAGAAGGACTATGGAAAGAATGATGTAATTCTCATTCTTTGTTGTCCCAGATCTCCCTATCATTAAACAGTCCTAAGAATAGAATGACTTGTGATGTGTTTTGCAGATAGCAACACTGTGTCAATTGTTGTCCTCTGATGTTGTTTATTAAGGATCCTGAAGAGGAGCATTTGACTGAGGGGATTTTTGTGTCAAAAGTGGTGGAGAATGGCCCAGCAGACAAAGAGGGCGGTCTGCAGGTTCATGACAGGATTATGGAGGTATGTACCGTTTATCTTACCATCTGCTTCAAACTCCAAAGAAATCTCCATTTGCTGTTTTACACTAATGGACAAACATAACTTATTCTTATGTTCTGACAAACATCTTCTTATGCAAATTGATCATATGCAGAGGTATTGCTGGTAACAATGTTATTATGGACAATACTGTTGTTATTGGCCAAATAGAAAATGGTGTTTCATGCAAGTTGTTCACCCATTAGATTACCTTTTCAAAGAAGAGTAAATTGTGTTTTAGTAGTCTGAGTTGGGTATAAGCTGTGAAGTGACCCCTACTGTGCTGTGGGTCAGTGAAAACCCAGTTTGCATCTCTACAGGCATGAAAACACAAAGACTAAGGCTAAGGCTTCTCAGCCAGGTATTCATTCTGTACGTTTAAGTGGCGAGTCTTCTTAAAAGGCATATTGAATATCAGGGACTGCTCTTTCGGCCTTTTAAGGACTGTTTCTGTTTCTGGGGGATGTCTGAAACATTGAGCCTCGGGGCAAATCAAAGAGCCTCCTTATTAAGTGAACTGCTCTTCCGATACAATAGCAAAGCACAAAGCTTACAGTGAAAGAGAGGCACACACACACACATTTCAGCTTCTCTGTGTGTGTGTGTGTGTGTGTGTGTGTGTGTGTGTGTATTCTTGTGATGGATTGTAACATGACACCAGTGTTCTTGAGAAAAGCATTGTCACGATGGCCCTTGGATTTGTGGGATTTGGGCAGGATAATGAAAAGGTGCCAGGTGTAACTCACCACTCTCATCATTGTGTCCATTTATGTTTAGTCACTGGTATGCAAAGGCATGTCCTGTGTCTAAGTAATGTAATGCGTGTGTGTGTGTGTGTGTGTGTGTGTCTGTATCTGTGTGTGTGTCAGAGAGAGAGAGAGAGAGAGAGATGCACATATGTATGAATGCTTGTGTGTGAGTGGATGTGATTTATTGTTGGCATGAGGTGTGTAACTGTGTATGTGTGTATGCGTGAATGTGTGTGCGTGTGTGTGTGTGTGTGTGTGTGTGTGTGTGTGTGTGTGTGTGTGTGTGTGTGTGTGTGTGTATGTGTGTGTGTGTATGCAAGTGTATTTAGTTTGAAAGCTCTCTCTAGGCCTTTCCTTCAGCCCAGGGTTGAATTTCTATTCACCAAGTTAAATTTATTCACTTGGGGAAAATGAGCCCAACTTTGGGCCACATGCTTGCTTGAATAACTCCCTCTTTCACAGACCCAGCAAACACAGCCTCCTGGTAGGAGAAGAATGAAGACACCACCTTGGCATTACTTTACCTTCACTTTTACAACCCATGCATCTTAAGCTTGAAAAAAAAGCAAGCGCATTGTTAAATTGACCGTGAAATTGCCCAAGCGTGTGTGCTTGAGTGTGTCCTCGCAAGTTTCTCTTCATTAGAAAACGCCCACGAGTGACCTGTGAGTCAAGCCCTTGTCCAGATTTATATTGGAGAGCAATGGAAGCACTGAATATGAACAGATACATCAAGGCATTTGGCCTGCATGTTGTGGTTCTTCAAGCTGAAGTACAGTATCCGTTGGAGTGCTTGGAGTCGGAGTGTTATAAGTGCTGTCCTGCCCCTTAGAAGCTTAGTACAAGTACTGTAGAAAGAGTGCATTGCATATCTGTAATGTTGGCATATCAGCAAATGTCATGTTTGTCGGATGTGAAGAGTCTTATCTCTACAATGAACCTAATTAAATCAGTTGTTGAAAGTATTCAATTTCGATTTCAATAGGTATTTTTTCATGGTATCCCGAGATTGTACAGTGTAAAGGGAGCATGTGGCCTGAGTTTTACTCTTTGAAATTGAACAGTCATCCTCAGTGAAATTGAAGTGTCATCCTCAGTGAATATTTGTTTTTGATAATACATATGGAAAGTTAGTTAGTTGTTACAAATTCAAGAAGTTTTCAGCGTCAAAAGTATGAGGGATAGAATCTCTGTTACATCAGTTGTGCTATTTTCATTAGTAATTCATCCCTCAGCATCAAGTAATGCTGTTTTTCTGCCAAGTTTATTCATTTAACACTAATCAAATGAACCCTCTCCCGTTGAACTACGACTACAAAAACAATCTCTACATTCAGCCTGACAGTTTGAAGAATCCCAGTAGCTGATTTACGACACCACATGGAGTGAGAAGAATCGTGTCTGAAAATCTTAAAACATTTCTCATTGACCTAAACAGAGACCTCAACACTATGCCATAAAACAGCAGATGGAAAACGAAAGAAACTTTGCTTGTGCCTGTAATTTCTATTGAACTAATAACCCTCTGAATTATTCCGTGGGTCATTCCCAGTGTAGTGGTTCCAGCCTTTTGTCTCCTGCGCCGAAGGGTTCTTGTAACTTTAATGGACAGGCACAGGTGGACACCACTGCCCTCTCACACCTGAAAAATGTTCTCATAATTTGACCCCTGTTCTGCTAGGGGTCACGGCACACGCTATATATAATTCAGACACCATCTTTGAACTCCCTGGATGTCCTCTCTGGCTGGTAGGTAAGGCAGGGCAGCGGTTCTCAGAAGCCTCCTCATTCAATTTCAAGGAATATCTCCCCAGCGTCGTTAAGGGCTGACGCCTCCTGAGACTCAAGAGGGGGGGGGGGGGGGAGGGAGGAAAAAAGGATTGTTTCTGGCTCTCTGCCTTCCTCCCTCAGCGATGAGAGGGAAGACAAATGCGCAGAGGTTAAGAGAGAAAGTGCTCTTTTAATGCGTCTACGTTGGCTGTCACTCTAATGCTCGGCTCGTGACCTTTGCGCTCAAAGGAGAGGTCAGTGGTTTTCCACTCGTGGCTGCTCTCCATGTCAAAGACGGTGGTGGCACGATTAGTCACTTTGATCTCGGAGGCTGCACTCGGTTGAGCGAGGCCCCCCGACTTTACGCGTCTCCTCCAGTTTTGTTTTTTCATACTTTGAGTCCTATTGTCGACTGGCCAAACGAATGACCGAACAACCGAACGAGGAAAAACACTGCCTGTGAACGATTAGACAGATTTGGGAAAAGATCCTGAGAGAGAAGGACTGGAAAGAAAACATGACAGAAGAAAAGAGTCAGGAGGGCCATGAATGCAGCTGGGGACTGTGTTTTCACAAAACGTGCTGGTCAGAGCCAGTCTTAGGTTATGTAACCAGATCGAGTGAGTGAGTGGATGAGTGAGTGAGTGAGTGAGTGAGTGAGTGAGTGAGTGAGTGAGTGAGTGAGTGAGTGAGTGAGTGAGTGAGTGAGTGAGTGAGTGAGCGAGCGAGTGAGTGAGTGAGTGATTGAATGAATGAGTGAATGAGCGAGCGAACGAGTGAGTGAGTGAGTGAGTGAGTGAGTGAGTGAGTGAGTGAGTGAGTGAGTGAGTGAGTGATTGAGTGAGTGAATGAGTGAGAGAGTGAGTGAGTGAATGAGTGAGTGAGTGATTTAGTGATACGCAAACAGGTTATTGCACATGGACCTCTCTTAAGTCTCTCCGGCCAGTTATGATTTGTGACGGGGCGAGTCGCCACCGTCACGGCAGCGAGGCGCTGCCTACTATAAGACATTAAGTGCTTTCTTTTGTACATAATATGTTGAATTTGTGTGATTCTGTGTTTTAGTGATTTATATATTTGTTGATTATAGGCATGTGCCAAAGTTCAGAAGAATGATCTTCAGAAGTGTCTAGTTGTGTAGACCTTTGTTGGCTGTATTTAGCTGGTGTCTTTGGGCATTCTGAAACACCCCTGTGCTGTTTTGCAATTGGTATGATCCAATTACAGGGGTGCAATCAGGCCCTATTTAAAACCCATGCCTGTAGTTGCTGGGAAGAGAGAGAGTTGCCTTTTGAAGAGACGTAAGTCTAGAAAGCGCTGCTCTAAATTTGTGACTAGTTGCGTAGTCTTTTGTGATCTATCTTTGATATTGTTTTGACTAGTCTTACTTATGTCTTTGTTTTCTTTGACTAACAAGTCATTTGTTTTCCCTTTCTTTAGTTAAAAGTATTTTATTTTCCTCTTTTTTCAACATTCTAAACGTATGCCTTTGCTGGCCTTATTTGGGGAACCAATAAATCCCATCTTAAACCTTATTTTGAGTGCTATTCCATCTTCCTCACAACTGCCCGACACATCTACCTTTTACATGATTGTATCCCTCTTTGAGGAGAACGATCACAAAAATGAGATTTGGAATGTTACAACCTGAAGGTTGGATTTGATGATGCGGTGATGAACTGAAGCAGCCATTCTGAATGGCTTGAAATGTACATTTGACATCTGTGTGGGATAGCTCTGTGGAAGCATTGTCTCATTGGTGAAATCATTGGGGTGGGGGGTGATTAGGTCTGGCACTGGTCTACTGGGGTCACCTGATGATGCCAGATAAGATCAAGATCCATCTGATTGCCCAGCCTCAGCCTGCCACCATCTGGCCAGTCCAGACTCCCCAGCTTGAAGATTTTGTGACATTGAATTCATGAAGTCCATGAATTTGTGTAAAGTGACACAGTTTCTGAAAATCATAGAAGACCACCCATCTCTCATTTAAAGTCTACCTCTGTCATGTCTCTCTAGATGTTAAATACAATTCTATAAAAGTTTTTCCGGGTGCAGGATCTTCAAGAGCGATAATACAAAAAGATAAAAAAGTATCCGCACACCAGTTTGTAGCTCTCAGTGAATTTAATTTAATAGAATTTAAATACAATTCTACAAATGACTCATTTGGTACATGATGCCATGCGATGGGTCATTTAATGAGGGAATATCGGTATCACCGCCTGTTCTCATTGTGTGCTTTCTTTAACACGGTGGGATGTAGTGTGCATTCCCAATTCAAATTTGTGCGTCTACTTTAAAAGCTAGATACTTTTTAAACACTTACAAGTATATTTGTGTACCAATCAAGTGTATTGTGTAAAACTGTGACAAACAAACAAACAAACAAACAACAATAAAACATTGAATTGGCAGTGCTGGCGGTAACTGGTTCGCTGTGAATCCTCCTCTTGATATGCGGTAGAGAACATCATCAAAGTGCTCAAATCTGTAGACAAACAGCAGGCCCACAACAACAACAACAAATATCTCTGTTGGAGGATTGATTCCGTTCAAACATGGTTTTGTGTCCAAATGATATTTGACTGGCTGTTGACGGCTGTGTGGATGGCTTTGCTATGCAAATTGATACAACATACATTACCATGTTTTTGTACGGATGGGGAAATGAGAATAAGATGTCCTGACCTATTTTTAGGGGCCATGTGCTTGATTTTCAGTCGAGCTCATAATTTAAAAAAAGAAAGAAAGAAAACTCAGTGGCAGAGCTTCATCTGTCTGAAGGCAAATGTCAACTGCTTCTGTGTTAATTAAAAAAGCTTCCCTGGGCAGTTGCGGAGGGAGCTGTTCCCGAACAAGACAACTCTGACTGGCTTTTCTGATCTTTAACTCCCAAGCTGAGACAATTGGCTTAACTATTGTTTAACTCTGTGTTGTCTGTCATTCACAATTATCATATTTTACCATATTGGGCGTGGAAAGAAACATTTTTTCCTTGCAAAAGGAAAGTCTGCTATTTGCACCGACAAGGCAGACAGTCAGAAATAGCAGATGATTAGGAGCACTCAAAAATTCTTGATAAAGTTATTTTACCCTCAATGATACTCCCCAAACTGATACATAGTAACATAGTAGTAGCTACATATGACATGATATGGCATTGCATTAAACCAATACTGAATATGTTGGGGTAAACAGTGCAGTATACTTTCTGTCATCATTTAAGTATCAGAGGTGGAAAACTCCAGCTTCAGTGAGTAAAAGTCCGACCGTGTATTGGTTCTACCTGTGCACAGGTGATCTCATCAATTAGCTGCTCTATCTAGCTGAAGAGTTGTGCTAATTAGAATCAGCTGGTTTAAATGAGTGCTTGGCACAGATATGTGGTAGGACTTTTACTCACTGAAGCGGGAGTTTTGCACCTCTGTTAAGTATACTAGCTTAGGGTGACTGTTAACAGTGTCCACAGAGGCGGACATTCCTGGTCCCAGAAAGTAAAGGTCCTGCCATATATTATTTCTACCTGTGCACTTAACACAGGTGATATCACTAATTATCTGATCTACCTGGCAGCTAATTAGGATGAGCTGGTTTACTAAATGGTTGGATCAAATACTTGGCAGGACTTTTACTTTCTGACCCCGGGGATGTCCGCCTCTCTGGTCCTATAGAACTACGTCAGCAGTGCATTGAGTCCTGTAATGACTTTGCTTTTTTCATCAACGTAAGCTATAGTTCTCATGGGAATGAGGCTATTAGGTTGTGCTGGTGTAAAAGTAAGCTCAATTATAGCTGAAACTGCTGAAGGGGAGAAGGTCTGCATCGAGTGAAAGAGAACAAACACTGCTTCAGGTCACAACAGATGTTTTGAACGCAAACATTCTCGCACTTGTCCTCGGAGCCGCATCTCCTTTTCTCCCTCCCTCCCTCCCTCCCTCCTCTCCCTCCCTCCCTCCTCTCCCTCCCTTCTCCTCTCCCTCCCTTCTCCTCTCCCTTTAGCGCTTCTCTCAGGGAATCCAATCTGCCGTGTAAGAGAGGCCTAAGCACCTCCTGGCAGTGTTGCTTGAGATGCATGCTGCTACAACACTTTGTGTGGCCATGACGCACGACTCACCAACTGCACATATAATGATTTATACAGCCAGATTCCTTGTATTTCTTCATGGCCTTTTCAGTCCAGTCAGAACTGCTATTGGTGTACGTGCCATTTGAGCTCCACTTTTGGCCTGAGGTCCCTCTGTAAACCCACAGCTCTCTCTAACTGATTGTGCGGTCACATTGTAAGTGAGCGACTGGCCGCAGTAAGCACCACTAACACAAGGTTGGGATTTTCATTTCTCATCATGTTTTTCTATCTTGAAAAATGTAGCCGCCGCGCCGTCAAAGTCAATACCCAGGCGCTTGTTTGCCACTAAGCTGTCACGACAGCTTTGAAACAACAGCTGTTATTTGGAGATGACTGTGTGAGACAATAATTGTGTATTTTAGTGGTTTTATGGGCGGCAGCATTTCCTGTGTGCATTCCATGGACTAGAAATGATATACCAGGGCATGCAAAGTCATTAACATTCCTTTAATGTATGTGTATATCTTTATTTCCAACAGTCTTTAATGTACAGTACAGTATAGTTAAGGGCCATCAATCTGCAAAAAAACAGTTGGTATGTGGTAGCCTCTAATGGTATATATGGTAGCCCAGTTCCCTAAAGGAAAACAAGAAGGGCTGTAGTACACTCATTGATCATAAGGGCCGGATTCTGTCCTGTTGTCAAGTAACACACAAAGAATGGTATTCTTCCTCTCATAGCACTACTTACAACTAGTCTTGCTTATCCTACGGACAATTGCACTCATGGATGCACTTACTACACTCATTGATGCACTTATCGGGGTTGTTGTTTATTGTTGTAATATGTGTTGTTAGAATTGCTCTTAAAGGCTTAAAAATGTTTTTACCATGTTATAAGTCGCTTTGGTTGAAAAGCGTCAGCCAAATTAAATGTAATGTCATGTAATTCTTCTGAGACCGCTCCAAAAACCGCATGTCTGAATCAGAGCTCTGCCTGTCTCACCTGCCTTTGCTATCTTCTCCATTCTGACCCTTTCACATTCGTTCTTACTACCGTACGATCAATGAATATGGAAAGACTTTGTCTGAATTCTGCCCTGTTGCTGAGTCAAGGGCCGGGAATGTCAAACGCATCTCTCACTCTGAATGACTGATTTGACAGCTGACGTGGTTGAATTAGTTGAACATGAATCATGAGCGGAAAATTGGTGGCGTCGCTTTTTTAAACCAGCTGAGCACATGCATTTACCTGTGAGGAGATCGTGGCTGAGTTCCAGATGTTCCAGATGTGTCTGTGTGTGTCTGTCTGCCAGGCTGCTTTCTCATTTCTTCACTAAGCTTCCCAGTGGGTGTACAGTGGGACTTGGTTTCAATCAGCTATGTTTATGAAGTAACCATATGAAAAGATAATAAGCATACAGTAAGAATCACAGATCTACCCTGAGTCTGAGCTCTGCCCTGATACTGTAATATAGACGGTGCACGGGGAACTCCTGTGGAAGGCAGCGGGAGTTCAGAGTTCATCAGTCATACTGTACACTAATGGCCACAGCCGTCATTTAGAGCAGATTAGGAGTGTTTGTGGAACACATTTGAGTGAAAAGTCAGCGTGAAGCAAGCAGCTGACACATGTGTGTCTGTCTGCAGCTCCAGTCAACCCCTCGATAAGCGAAGCCTCATAAACACGTACACTGTACAGGCTGATTGCCTGGAATCCACTTAAAAATCACTTTCCTCGCCGTTTCACGTGTCTTGTTATCGGTGAAAAGATATCACCTTGAGGTCAGCAATGCTGTCCATCCACATGGCTGAGAGAGGCCGTCAAAAGTCAGGCTGGTCATGTTTAGTGACTGCCCATTCCAACATATCAGAGACTGAATTAGAGACAGGTCCTTGCTATAGCCCAAAGTGGCTTTCGTTCGGTCTGCTCTGAAGTGTATAGTTTGATAAGTCACTCGGTGCAACTGGAGAAACTTGTCCTGCGTGCAGCCGTGGCCATAAATACCACAGATCTCTCATCAGACTTTGTAGTTTTTTTTTTCCTCCCTTGTGCGGCTGTAAAGATAAAAGTTAGCCATGTTAGCCCACTGCGTCACAGTGACTCATGTCTGTGAGGTTTACTAGGGGCGTCAGGGTGCCAGGTCGGTCGAGAGAGAAATGTGAGACCACATGATCATGCAGTGTGAGTGGATGATTAATGAGATTATAATGGGGCATAATGTGGAGTTGTACCCAATAAGGGGAATACTGAGGCATTATAGTCAAGTTTTAGTGTGTTGTTATGGCTGAGTTATATGACATGAACGAGTATGGTGGGTTGTTTTTATATGATTTGCTGCAGATGCCATTGGAATGTGTTTGGAGGGTGTCTGTGTGTGTGTGTGTGTGTGTGTGTGTGTGTGTGTGTGTGTGTGTGTGTGTGTGTGTGTGTGTGTGTGTGTGTGTGTGTGTGTGTGTGTGTGTGTGTGTGTGTGCGTGTGCGTGTGCGTGTGCGTGTGCGTGCGCTGTGTGTGTGTGTGTGTGTGTACACATTTGTCTTTGAATTTAAAACGTTTTTATTTCAAGGCCATCTGTGGTGACAGCATACTGGCTGCTGTCCTGCTGCTGAGAAACTCCTGTAGAGAAGTCACTGAGCCACATGATCATAATTAACAACATGGTGCTTAGAACTGCTGCTCCATTGTAGACCCACACATCAAGCAAACCTCAATATGAATAAAACATACTGTATACATATAGAATAATGTACATAGTTCAGACAAAAACATGAAGTTCAATTATTAAGCCGTAGAGTAAGATCACAATTCAGATGAAGATGTTGGTTTTCATCACCATTCATTTTGCAAGCTGTGCAGGTAATTGTTGATAACATTGCTAATACTATGGATTTACGTTTCCATCTGAACAAGATGGAAACTAAAGTAAACAAGATGATTTATTCCACTTCAGTAAGATGCTTATAATTTTTTGTTCAAGCAGTTCAGGCTGTCCAGGACTTTACTTTAATGACGCCAGACATCTTGCGTTATTTTCATATACTCATAAGGGCACTTTAGACTTTTGAGTGCAGTAGAGCAGGTAGTCAAGTCAGCGGGTGACAGCGTTTAAGACTGAGAGGGTAACATCTATTTTTAGGTATCAGCTTTTAGGTGCACAGCAGAGCAGAACTGTAGCCCTGCTGTCTGAAGACTCCTGTCCAGTCCTCACACACACACACACACACACACACACACACACACTGGAACAGAGCTGCTCTTGTGTTGTGACAGGTTAACTGCGCCAGCTCTCCCAGGAAGACAAAATTGGGAGGGGTAGGGGGGGGGTGTCTGTGTGATGGTGAATGCTAGAGAGAGTAATGTGTATTTGAGTGTGTGTGTGTGTGTGTGTGTGTGTGTGTGAAGGGGGTAGCTTAATAATGTGTTGCTGAGCATGTTTGCCTTAAGCACACCTCCCTCAGAGGGAAGGTTTAGTCGGTGTTCACGATGCAGTCAAATCCTGAAAATGTAGCAGATATTCCATGATTACGGTACACCCTCACATTACCAATTCAAACGAGCTGAAACTGCACCCACACTGGCATTCTAAGATGGATCCTAGGGAGTTAGCCTCTACGACTTTTAAAAAACCCTATCAACAAATATAACATTTCTCCCATATTTGTAGACACGGTAGATTTTGCTCATACATAGTCTTAGCACTCAAAATGGAAAATGATTGGATTCTTTACTCGACCTTACCTAGCTAACTACAACAGAGTGTTGTGGCTTTAGTTATGAAATACTGAGTTGATGTTGTTGATTCTGAACTCTTTTGAGGACTATTTTGAACTCTCTTGAACTCAGATGCTTTGGCCTGGCCAGCCCCCTACACAAGTCTGTGTTGTGTCGAGTCTGCCACTTTGGCTAGCACGTGCTGTTGACAGGGCCTCGGACCAGGAGGTACCTTTCATGGCCCATAATCCCTCTGCCTCGGCGGCCAGCCGGCCGGCAGCCCACAATCCCCAGCATCCGCTGGTGGGAGCAGGAAGAGGTTTTTTCACCATCTTAATCTCGTGTGAAAATGTTCTCCCCGTCTGTCTGTCTGTCTGTCTGTCTCTCTCTCTCTCTCTCTCTCTCTCTCTCTCTCTCTCTCTCTCTCCCTCTCTCTCTCTGCTTTTGAGAGCCTGACGAATGGGGTTTATTATTTCACTCCGTGCTTCATCCGCTTCTGTCCAAAATTCGCCCACATTTGAGGTTTTATCCATAATTAATGTCAAACTGCTGGTTCCTCTTCATGTCCCATACGAGTGGAGAAAGCTAAATGAATATGATCTTTTTCGGAGCTCGGGGTTTGTTGTCAGATGTCTGCAGACCCCTGCTGTTTCTTTTGCGTCGTGCCGTAGGGCAAAGTCAGTGTACAGCCTCTCTGGTGAGCTGCTTCAGTGAAATTGGACCCCGCCATTGCCTTCACGTTGGCCTGTGTTTATCTTGGCAGGGATAGCGCACTTCAGAGAGATCTGACTGACCACTCACACTAACTTCCTCTCTAAGAACTCAACTTTCATTTGGTTCATGTATTTGTTCTTAGTGTTTTAGTAATCAGGCATCAAAAAGCCTTTAATCAAGAAAATACAATTCTGATCAAATTTAAAGACATTTGTCTTTTTTCTAAACCTATTAACAGTTTGTGTACATTTAGTAGGAAGTTCATAACTTGCTCGATCCATTATTTTTCTTTCTGATAAGCAACTAGGCTATCTGCCCATCTCCTCTTAGCTTCCAGCACTATAAATGTAATCCATATGACTCAGTAGTGAGCAGCTCTCCACTTCACTCCACTGGAAGGACCCAATATTTGTTGCACCCAGGCCATGCTACTTGCTATGCTTAAGACTTGTGATAAACTCAAGATAATGAAACCAGTGTGGTTAAAGCTGTAACCCAGATACAAATACAGACATACCAACCTTGGCTGAGTTTCCCAAATTCGTTCAGAAGCAAATAACTTCTTAGGAGCATTCTTAGAACGTTCTTAGAGCGCTCCTAAGAAGTTCTTAGCACTTAAGAGCTTCTTAACGCATCTGGGAAACGCGGCCCTTATGTGTTGGTATAATTGAATTAGACATAGCCTACTGTACTTAGTTATCTGGTTGTTACCCAATGGCTTCTATCAGCCAGTCCAGTTCCAGCTGACTCTTGTGCTTTATACACAGTGTATTCAGTCAAGGTCATGACCAGAGGCGCGTTTCCCAAAACCATAGTTGCTAACTAAGTTACGGTTGTGGTTGTGGTTACTGTTACAATGCAATTTCCCATTGCCAACCAACTAAGTTGCTAACAGGTTAGCAACTATGGTGTTGGGAAACACACCTCAGATCTGTTACATTAGCTATTTTTTTTACAGAGCACTGTCTGTGTGTCTCTTGCTCCAAATTGTCTGCTGTCACGAGAAGCTCTCTCTCCACCTGATATTTATGATATCACTATGCTATGCTGTCATCTGCCATATCTTTAGTATGTAATTTCTGACCATTAGCGCTGAGCTCCTGGGCTTGTATTACTTGCTGTTTCTGCATAAGTGTGGGATAGATCCAGTCAGGGGGTGATTGAGATCCCTTACAGAATGGAGCTGGATTGATTCTTATACTGCTAGCTCAGTGCTAAAATGTCATGGCAGTATTGATGCTATTGTTGGCTGGCTTGGCTGAAGTTACTCTAAAAGCGTGGAATGCTTTAACATAGAAATGTAGGTCAATATGCGTGTGTGTGTGTGTGTGTGTGTGTGTGTGTGTGTGTGTGTGTGTGTGTGTGTGTGTGTGTGTGTGTGTGTGTGTGTGTGTGTGTGTGTGTGTGTGTGTGTGTGTGTGAGTGTGTTTGCTTGAAGCTGTTGTAGGCAGCCCAGAACAGCTGACCATCACTTATTTTTACTATAGTTAGTGAGGCGTAAAAAAAACATAATTTACTGGAGGAAGCCATCCATAATGTCAGCACTCTCGGAATTTTTGCAAAAAAAGGAAAAGCCTACACAAGGGTTTTAATTCACTTACACGAACGATTGAAAGCTGTAGTCACCTATACCTGCACCTCTGCCTCTACCAAAAACAAGAATACACCAGTATATGAGCAGGTTTCAATATGGCCCCCACCCCTCTGGGTCTATACCAAGACAACTTTTTTTAATAGCTATTTTGGAGTTATTACACAGATGACATGTCAGAATAGACTGCATGCACCAAAAAGAGTGGCAACATTTCCCACCATTGCAAATGCTCAGTGAGTTTGGGGAGAGGAAACAGCGGTCTGCTGATCCCAACGTAACGAGGCAGGCATCTTGCTACATCTCTTCTGGAAGATTCCTTGTCCTCGTGTGTGTGTGTTTATTTGCTTGTTATTTTCTCATGCTGGGAATTCTGCAAAAGAGCTTGTTTTAGGCCTGCCTGTGTGTAGACTGCGCGACAGCAGGGCTGTTGGGACAAGAGAAGCTCTCTCATTACAGCAATCTTTCCATCGTCTGTCACTCGCTGTCCACCACCCCATGTTGAAAATGACCTTCAGACTGTCGCTTGCGGAGAGCCAGTCCCTCCTATATCGCACTCTTTGGTCAGACACTGCTTTTTTTTTTATCTCATTTTGTTTTGCACTGTAGACAGTGCGCACACAGCACTTCAGCATAGGCAGACATAGATAAATGACAATTAGGTCTGAATAAAAAAAATCATGGCTAATTACCTCCGCCAAGGAGGTTATGTTTTCATTGGGGTTTGTTTGTTTGTTTGTTTGTTTGTTTGTCTGTTTGTTTGTTTGTTTGTTTGTTTGTTTGTTCACAAGAAAACTCAAAACGTTATGGATTTCAATGAAATGAGGTCTGAAATGACCCAAGGAAAAAACGATTACATTTTGGGAGTAATCAGCATCACCGTCTGGATCCAGGAGGCGGTTATGTTTTCACTTGGCGGAGGTTTGCGCTCTCTGAGTGCTTTTCTAGTTTGCACTATAGACAGTGCACACACAGCACTTCAGCATAGGCAGATGTAGATGAATGACAATAGGTCTGAATAAAAACAAAATCATTGCTAATGTTTACCATAGATCACACATACAGCTTTTGGTCTACTGTATGTGGGAAACTAGAAATACAACAGCACTTTATGTATTGGTGTAATTTGCACTTCCCTCTGGTCAAATAATGTACATGATGCAACATGATGCAAGCACAACACAGTTATACAGGTGCATAGCTAATCCAAATATCTTAGCTGGTATGGTTTCATCAGAAATATAACTTATATCCCCATCTAAATGCAAGCATGTTGCTGGTGCTGAGATCAAGCTTGTTTTATATTATCCTTCATGTGAAGGAAGAGGAGCCTGTCAAGTGTAATTTTGCCCTGTGGGTTAAGTGTTGGTACCAAAGATCCTTGATTCTGTGGGTTAAGTGTTGGTACCAAAGATCCTTGATTACTCCGCTTTAACCCTCTCGGTTGAGACCTTCTAATTTACCCATTGCAAGTGGTGTCGTCCTCTCTGCCCTCAGTGTGGTTTCCAAAAGAGCTCACAGGCTCATTTTCTACTCCATGCAGAACAAAGCTTTTTCAGTGCCACTCATGTGGGTCTGTCCCTGTTGTTTCCTCTTCAATCTTTTCTCTAAAATGACATGTTTTGGGGATGATAGATCGTCTGTGTTTGTTACGCCCCGCAGTGCTTGCACTTGTCAAGTCAACCAAACTCGTTTCTCTTCTGTGTTGTAGACACAGAGGCCATGTGAAAGGTAAATATACAGATACTGCAAAGACAGTAAATGAAAAACAAAAAGAGTTCTGTTTTGAGGAGGTGTATAAGCCTCTGTCTGTGACCTGAGGTAACCATTGCACAGGCTGCAAGTACCCCATTGCCTCCAAGTCAGCAGTCTCATTCTTGCACACACACACACACACACCACACAGGGAGAAAGAGACAGAGATAGGGACCTCCATCTCCATCTCTTGTGTAATGAAATTCTGCCAAAACACAAGAATATGCCCTTGCCTAATAACTAAACCATATGTTTATTCCACAATATTGCTCCTGCAAGAAGAGTGCTGGAATATATGAACTGCAAGCAGCCAGGGAGGAACAAGCACGTGTGTGTGTGTGTGTATGTGTGTGTGTGTGTGTGTGTGTGTGTGTGTGTGTGTGTGCGTGCGTGCGTGCGTGCGTGCGTGCGTGCGTGCGTGCGTGCGTGCGTGCGTGCGTGCGTGCGTGCGTGCGCGCGCGCGCCTGTCTGTCTGTCTGTGTCTGTGTGTGTCTCTCTCTCTCTGTCTGTGTGTGTGTGTGTGTGTGAGAGAGAGAGAGAGAGAGTATGTGTCTGTGTGTCTCTCTCTCTCTCTCTGTCTCTCTGTGTGTGTATGTGTGTGTGTGTGTGTGTGTGTGTGTGTGTGTGTGTGTGTGTGTGTGCGTGTGTGTTTGCTTGCTTGCTCCTGCCCTTCATGGTGAGCGGAGAGAGTCAGGCTGACATCAGGCCGCGTGCGTCCTGCTGCGGCTGGTCACATGACCACTCCTGATGGGCAGCGCTGATTGTAATTCATAGTTGAGGCTGCTTTCCCCGGCCTAGTGCAGAGATGACTGAGGAGCCTATTGATTTCACCAGATTTCCGTCTTTCTGCCTCATTTGGGAGATCAGAGTGATCAGAGTCAGCGAGTTTGTTATAACAGGGAGATAAAAAAAATGTAGTGGCTTTGCAGAAGTACATTCAAATAAGTATATACTGTAAGTATATTCTATCAGTATAGAAGTGTGTCAGTATTGTAGCAGAACAGCAGGATAAGGGTGTGGTGTTGGTGAAGAGGACAATATTGCATATTGAAAAATGAACCCAATCATGTGATGTTGAGGGGATTCATAATTGGTGAGTATTTAGTGTGGAAAGACATAGGAATTTGAATGGAATGTGTAGAGGGCCATAAGAACAGCTGAATATGCAGTGTGGAGACATATCAATCCCTGAAGGAAGAATGTCTACCCTGCTCTACAGTTGTTATATGTCAGGATGATTAGTACTTCACAATCAGTATGGGACAATTGCTCTGTCACTAGTTTGGGGTTTAACACGGTTTTAAACTAGAGTTGGAGTTGGGAGTTGTGTATGTGTTTTAGAAAGAAAACATGATGTGTTAGATTAGAAGACAGACGTGTTTAGTGCATTCAAGTCAGTGAGTATTAGGGACGTAGGAACCACTGAATGTGTTGCGAAGAGGGTCATGACAGTCCTTGGATATGAAGTGTAGAGGGCTGACCATACTGGCCGACAGCTGGTGCTTCGAATCGGTATGACCTCACCAGAGAGTGATGTTAAAATCAGTGCCAACACAGCTTCATAATCACATTGTGGCCATTAAAGTGAAGTTGTAATATGTGAGCGAGTATGGCAAAAAGGCGTCCATGGTTCTTCTGCTCAAAGGCCAATCAATTTACAACTTCCCTTTAGGCCTCCGGAAGCAACATGTTAATTGTCTGAAATTGTTAATGGCTCAGTCTGAGTGCCCAGAATTTGATTTGTGCAAAGAGAGGCCTGTTGAGCATACACAGATGGATAGAGGGCCATTAAGACTAATGTTCTCATTTTGATTAAAGTAAAGGTATACTGGATAAGAGTCATGAATTGCACCTCTAAGGATGGACTACAAACACCATCCCACATCCCATGTTGTGTTGTGCCTTACCTTGGAACTGGAGACTTAATAAATCAAGAGGCTTATCACAATGGCCTTTTGAGTGTATATAGTTACAAGGGCTCCTTGTGTTTCACATTAGGCTCTTCATGTCAGGGATACGGTGAGGTTTTGTTTCTCGCCTCTGGTGAGACATTGTTTGAGTAAGCTGTGGGAGAGAGGAAGACAGTTAGTCTTGTTCTGTTTGTTATGTCTCCCCCCCAAAAAAACACACACACACACACACACACACACACACACATATATATATATAATATATATACAGTATCCTAGAGCTAAAGCAGTGGAGAGCATTTTAATATCTGACCTGGACTAACACTGCTGATATTCAGATAAGATGACAAAGCAATCCCATCAAGCTCAAGTGGATTAGGCGGTTGGAATGCGTATGTGCGTATCTGAATACGTTTTGATCCCATTCGAATAAAGGATTTTTTAAGAATGAACCATCACAAGTGCTAGTGCTTGCTTTGGCTCCTCTTTCTGATGGATGAAAGAGCTAGTAGAGAGGGTTGAATCTGTCTGTAGTCCCACAAGAGGAGGGTGGGT
>NC_085000.1:16772727-16960227 GCF_963854185.1 Sardina pilchardus | reverse complement strand
CGTTTCACAATATTTTTGACAGCTGAGTCATCTATCTGTCCTTAAAAGAAAAGATGAGCACATTTTTCTGAGTATTAGGCATAGGATAAACCAACCGTATGATGAAGCACTAATATTGAACACTAATAGGTGTGTGTGTGTGTGTGTGTGTGTGTGTGTGTGTGTGTGTGTGTGTGTGTGTGTGTGTGTGTGTGTGTGTGTGTGTGTGTGTGTGTGTGTGTGTGTGTGTGTGCGATGAGGCTGCTCAGAAAGTGAAGGCTATGGACTACCTGAACATAGATTGTTATACATTGTTAAACTAAGATCAATGCTCAGCTCCAATGTAAGTGCCAATCACTTTGCTACAGAACTATTGCAAACAATAGAAAATCTGCCACTTGCTGCTGGTCAATGTTATCCCTGCCTTAGGGTATGAAACTGCCATGGTTGACCTCACTGTGTTCTGATGATTTTTGTGTATATCTCAACAAAAGCCCAAATTGCATCGGACATAGCCCAAGGCTCTTTGTCACTGAAACATCTGTCTCTTTGGACAAAGTCACCTTAGTTTGAAAGTACTGTACAACACCCTTTAGTTGTAACTGCACCCTAAAATATGTTTTTTGAGCTGTTGATTGATTGAATTTACTCATAAGTGGTGAACTACACTATTACCAGGGTTAATATTGACAAAAATTGTGTTTCCCGAGAAAAGAAACATTTCCTATGATTTTGTATAGAGAATGGGAATGTGACGTTGCGGACATTTTCGCGGTTGCGCCGCGGTGGCGTCTGGGATACATAGTGAGGCCTCTTGTACGCTGCTGCCAATGCTGTATCATTGTAAACATTGTAAAACATTGCTAACTGGCTGTTTCTAACACTGTTTTTCACACATCATGGGACGAACCTGTTGTGTTGTTGGATGTAACGTCCGTGCCTACGATCGTCAGGTAAAAAAAATCAACAACGGAGTGTCTTTTTATTACTTTCAGGATCTCACGTCCACTCTCCAGACGGTCTGTCATAGGGATCCATGTAACCGATCAAAGATATCTTTTCTATATAACGTTTCCTCGCGTCCGGCAGGAGCTTGTCTCTGTACGGTCCATTACTACTTCTACTACTAGTTTTTAGCATAGTAGCCTAAATGTTTACATCTAGTGTTACTGTTTTGGCTAGCCGATCTTGTTCGAAATACCATAGGTTTCTTGTTTATAATTCGCGCCGCGGCCTCACCTAATGGAGGAAAACGCCCTTTTTGTCCCAGAATGCATTGCGCCGCTGACTTCCGTTCCCATTCTCTATTGGAGATATAGCTCTCCGCGCCTTCTACAGGTTGAAACATGCCATGGCATTTTGGTCAAAAATGCTATTGGAATGCTGACGTAGTCCTGCACTTCTCTGGCGAATCTACGTCACCGTGTCGTTACAAATTAGGAATGAAACGCCCCAACACCTGCTGCCCTGATTGTGATAATTTAACGTGATAAAGCCTACCTTCCAAATTTCAGAACGTCCTGCCCATTTTGAAAGCCTTTTTCAGAAATGTGAAGTGGGTGGAATTATGGGGTGCAGTTACACTTTAATTCAACCCCTTTACCTCAACAATCGGGTTATGTGTAGTCATCTCCATAACCAATGTGTGTGTGTGTGTGTGAGTGTGTGTGTGTGTGTGTGTGTGTGTATGTGTATTTGTCATGAAAGCATGTGTTTGTTTTGTGATTGCAGGAGGTGGCTCTACAGAGAATGAGCAGCCAGGACAAGCTGGGCCTGACGTTGTGCTACCGCACTGACGAGGATGAGACTGGGGTGTACGTCAGCGAGGTAACACACACATCACAGGGCTCAGAAACACATACTTGGTGGACACAGAACCAGGCGGACCAGGAAGATAATTGTAACATCATACTTTGAATGATGGGCAAAATACAATGCTAGCCTAACTAAAGTTACCGTAATTTGATATAGGCTAGGCCATTTTGCACATTTCACAACATGGGCAAGACCTGAAACACAACATGGGTCAGGTCAATACAGCCATACGATAATTAATTTATGCACGAGAGCTTTGCTTTTTGACAGACTTTGCACTTTGTCTGCCATTAACATCAAACATGTTTCCATATTCAGCATTTCATTCCTCTTTGTTGTCACAGATTGATCCAAACAGTATTGCAGCAAAAGATGGGCGCATTCGAGAAGGTGACAGAATCATTCAGGTAGGCCACTGCTTTCAAATGTCATAACAGGTGACTGGCCTGTCCAAAATCACACACATATCCATACCCTTTAATTAATGTTGATTATGCATATACCATACTGTACATATAAGAGCAGAATGTGTGATGTACAGTAATATACTGTATGTGTTTGATGTATATTCACACCTTCGTTCATGTTACTTGCAATGATGACAGTTGTGTTTATACAGTGGTGTAGTCTATTAGTGGGTATACTGTGATGTAGTAGTTAGCTGTAGTGGGTATACTGTGATCAACACCAAATGTTAATATGCATCCTTGCCTATTTTGAGTGGGTATACTGAGATGGTGATGCTTTTTAAGTGGATATACTGTAGTCCTGCGTATCACGTAGACTACATCACTGTGTATATGAACATACGTAATTGTGTTTAAGTGGGTATACTGTAGTCCTGCGTATCACGTAGAGTCGTAGACTACACCACTGTGTATATGAACATACGTAATTGTGTTGCTGTGCTGTTGTGTGTCAGATCAATGGTGTGGAGATCCAGACGCATGAGGATGCAGTGGCCCTGCTGGCCAGTGAGAAGAGCAGAAATGTGTGTCTCCTCTTGGCTCGGCCCGAGTGCCAGGTTTGCTCACAGACCATAACTGTGACAAGCACTGCAATGATGCGCATACGCACACACACACACACACACACACACACACACAGAGACAGAGACATGTATGCACTGACGCACACATGCACGTGCACACACACACACACACATAAATCCACAGGCACGTATACATACACACACACACACACACACACACGGTCAGCATTGTGCAAATACACACGTTCAAACAGTCCACACTGTTTAAATATACTACAGAACAGCTGGAAACCATGGAAACGAGTCATGTCCAGACACTTCTGCAACTGATTCGGTCCTGGAGCCAGCATCCAGGAGAACTGATGAATGAGACTTAGAGGATTGCTTAATTTTAATGCCAAATCCTTAGGATGTTGATCATGGCATGGAATCATTGATGTTATCTCAGGGGTTTGGTTATTATCCCCAATTCCAATAAATAAATCGAGAAATTCAGAAACATTAAGTAGCGGTAAATCAAGAGAAAGTGGCCAATAAATACTAACCTGAGGTCGTTGTTTTCCAGCTGGACGGAGGCTGGTTGGAGGACGACAGGAACGACTTCCTGGACGGGCTGCACATGGACATGCTGGAGGAGCAGCATCACCAGGCCATGCAGTACACGGCCAGCATGCTGCAGCAGGTCAGAGCCCAAAGAGACCACGCAACACTGCCCCCTGCTGGGGAACACCGAGACTGGCACATTATTTTTGCACATGCACATGTTGGAATGGAAACAACATGGAAAACAAGTTAGGCAATACATATTTTTTAGCTAAAAGACTTCTCAAGCATAGCCTGGGTGTTCCCATACTGCCTTGCGCGGTGATTTCAATCCCGCTGCTAAGCCAGTCTGGAAACTAACGCCCAAATGTTCGCCTGATGTTGGCGAACCAATCACAGAACATCCGAGAAGTTTCCGTTGCCTTCTTGCGTCTACATTCGACGCCAAAGGATTTACACTGATGTCAATGGCAGCCCTTAACGTTGCATATGAACGCGCGGGGGCACCTCATGCGTCCTCGTTCGACGAGTTGGGTGAGCTATGCGCATTTGATAGACATCCGTGGCGCCCAATGAACGGATCTGGGCATTTTTTCAAATACGAGAAAATGAACGTCTGGTTGCCAGACCACGTCTCATTTGAGAAGTGGTAGGCGTTAGCCAGGCTAACTCAAGCCGGTGTTGGTCATAGAATCTGGTAAATGTATACTGGCAATAAGGGGAGACTAAGAGTGTCAGTTTGAGGTACAGTATATGGGATACAAAGTTGCAATATATAAGTATACCGCATGTATGAAATATTATTCTAGAAAAAATATAGATATTTTATGTAGCAGCTATAAAAGCTATTTAAATGCATAGATTGACAGATAGATAGATAGATACAGCAGATAGATAGATAGATACAGTAGATAGATAGACAGATAGATAGATAGACCGATAGATAGATAGATAGTAGATGCATTGAGAGCTACTGACTCCCCTCTCTTTTGTAGAACATGCACCCTGGGTACGCGGGGATGCATGACGGCGTGGCCATCCTGTCCCACCACCACGAGAAGGACAGTGGCGTGGGCCGCACGGACGACAGCACCCGCAACGACGAGAGCTCCGAGCAGGAGAACGCGCACGACGACGCCGCCGTGCTGCTGGGCGACCCTCGCGCCGTCCGCGCCTACAGCCGGGACACGCTGGGCAGCAGCGGCGACGGAGACGCGCACCTGAGCAACGACTCCTTCTTCTCGGCCGACGCCGACGCCGACTCCCTGGGCCTCCTGGAGGACGAGTGCGAGCACTTCCGCGAGCTGCTGGAGCTCAAGTACCTGGTGCGCGGCGGCGGTCACGGGTATGGAAGCGGCGGTGTCGTCCCGTGGCAGGGCGCCCACCCCGGCGCGGGTATGGGCGGCGTGGTGATGCCCGTGGACCCGGAGCTGGAGTTCCTGAACGCTGAGCTGCGGCACATCGAGCTGGAGTGCCAGAGCATCGTGCACGCTCACCACATGCAGCGGCTGCACGGGCAGGTGTGCGGCGCAGGAGGAGGAGGCGATGTAGGCGTACGAGGAGGAGGAGGAGGAGGAGGAGGAGGAGGTGATGCTGCCGAGCCCTGGCTCCATCGCAACGGACTCCACCGGACGGACGCGCGGCACGCCGACCTCCGGGGGGCGATGATGATGGAGCCTCTGGACGACGCGGAGGTGGACAAGGACAGCTCCAGCGCCTACAACACGGGCGAGAGCTGCCGCAGCAGCAGCACGCCGGGCCCCAGCACGCTGGACCTGTCGTCCTCCACCAGCTCCACCCAGAGACACGCCAGCGACGAGCCGGCCCAGCACAAGCCCGACGCCACCAGGGCCTCCAGCCACCCGCTCTCGCCCATCCGCGAGTCCCGCGCCAGCCCCTCCCGGAGCCGTCTGTCCGGCAAGCCGGCGAAGGTCGCACCGCCGACGCCGCCGACGACTGCTGCATCGCCGGCGGGGAGCAGACAGGACGAGGCGGCGTCGAGGAGCCCGGCGAAGTCGAAGTCGCCGTCTCGCTCGCCCTACAAGCACGCGCACATCCCGGCGCACGCGCAGCACTACCAGAGCTACATGCACCTGGTGCAGCAGCGCTCGGCCGTGGAGTACGCCCAGAGCCAGACCAGCCTGGCCAGCGCCTGCTGCGGGGAGCGGGACGACGGCGCCCCCCCCCGGCCCTCCGAGTCCCGCGGGGGCGGGGGCAGCGCAGCCAGCGGCGACGGCGGGCCCAAGGACGAGTGGAAGGTGAAGGTGCGGAGCGACGGCACGCGCTACATCACCAAGCGTCCGGCGCGCGGGCGGCTGCTGCGCGAGCGCGCCCTGCGCATCTGCGAGGAGCGCTGCGGCCTCACCACCGACGACGACGCCGCCAGCGAGCTCAAGATGGGCCGCTACTGGAGCAAGGAGGAGCGCAAGCAGCACGCCAGCCGCGCCCGCCAGCAGCGCCAGCGCCGCGAGATGGTCAAGCAGAGCCGCGCCGACGCCACCGGCCCGCGGGACTCCTCCTCCTCCGCCGCCGCTACCGGGGGGGTCAGGGGGAGCAGCGGAGGAGAGGGAACGGACGACAAGCGCGAGCCCGACATCATCGAGCTCAGCCACAAGAAGATGATGCGCAAGAGGAACAGGCGGATCTTCGACAACTGGATGACCATCCAGGAGCTCTTGGCGCACGGTACGAGGTCGCCGGACGGCACGCGTGTCTACAACTCCCTCCTCTCCGTCACCACGGTGTAGGTGAGCGCCTCCGGAGCGAGGACCGCCTGGATTACCGGGACCTTGCAAGGGTGTCGGGCTTCCAAGGCAGAGGGCCCTAATTTAAATGAAGAGCAAAGGGCAAAGTTCTTAAGTTACTCAACTAAAGCTAATTTGATAACGTTGGAAAATACCTCATTTATTACCACGTGCTAGATCCTAAGCACAAAGATCTGTAGGTCTGCTCAATACTCCACCACATCAGCACACCATCGCTTTAGTTTACACACAAGACACTTTGCTCTTTGCCCAACCATTTATACAAGGGCCCAGAGACTCACAAGAAAATTGGAAGAGAGACCACATACTGTTTGGAGTGAAGTATCCTGCCCCCTTTGATGGAACAATCACAGCCATATTAGAGAAGAGGAGCCTGCTAAACAGACTACGGAGACCAAAAGCTGGATTTATGGTAGGAAGTGTGTCAGTGACCAAATGAGTGTGCACGATTACGTACGGATGTGAGGAAGAACTGTGTCAGTGATTGAAACAAACTTCTCCCTCCAGACTTTTGTCATTGTTCTCTTTCAATCGATATCCCAGGGAAGGCCTCACTGACCACAGACAAGGATTTGTGAATGACATGTATGTATTTTTGTACATAACTCCCATTAAAGATTTTCTCAAGCATAATGTGTGGTCTTTACCCAAAAGGCATGAGGATAAGGTTGTTGAAGGACGGTTATTGTCAACAATGGTCACAAGCTCATGTGTACTTGCTCAGCCATCACTTGACATTGATAAGGATGTTTAGCTGGGGTGGCACTACTCCTGGGATGCGTGTGAGGCTGCAAAATCACATATAAACTTGGAAAGCACTGACCTTGGAAAGAGCGCAGACCTTTCAGACCTTCCCTGAAAATGTCCTCATAATCGCATCCATAACTCTTGAGTTATCTTGCTAATAAAAAGCCAAACAAACAGACAGACAAACAAACAAACCCCGATGAAAACATGAAACTTATCAGGTAACCATGTCCACTGATAAGCCCTATGGATAGAGGGCAGTTGGAGCTTGGACACTACTGTAGAGAATGGGAATGAGGGTTTGTAATGGAATGCAAGAATGCGCCTTTTTCTCAAGGTCTTTGGCTTAAAATCCCATTTGTTATTGCCACACAATTTAACACACACACACATACAAACAGACAAACAAGACTGTCAAATCTCAAATGTCAACATTTATTGCTTTTTATGAATACTGTATTGAAAGCCCAAACATTCAATTTACAGAGAAATCTTTTGATTTTTGTGTGTTTTAAAACCTTCACAAAAAGCAGTGAACACGTATTACAATCTACAAAATCTACTTTACAGAAATTTAAAAATTCTAAATATCAAAAAGGAGTTGCCGAAATGGGGTAAAAGATGCAACAGCCTAAACATAAAATAAATGAAAATAAAGACAAAGTATGAGTGAATTAATGTTAAAACAATTCATTTGACACTAAAAATGGCTCACCAAAAATAAAATGATGCTTTCACGTGATTCAGTAGTGGCTTGGTAACCGACTCAAATCTAAACTGGAATAAAAACAAGGTAACGTGTTAAATTAGGCTACTTCTTTATAGCAAAGGACTGCACGTAGAAAAGAGAGGACAAAACACTGGTAAGTCTCCAGGTACGGGCACTGTTGGCGAAGCATGGTCTCTCCCTACTGCCATGTTGTCACGTACAAAGAAGATAAAACATTGACAACTAGTGTTTCAAACCAAATAAAACTTAAGTCACAAGCATGATTTCATAAGGGCATTTTTTTTGTTTGTTTGTTTTTTAATGGTGGAGGTGGAACAGGTTGAGCAGAGGGCTTGCTGTGGCACAGGCTGGCTTCTCCCAGCAGAGGGCAGTGTTAGACTGGGGCGCACTCCTGGAATGTTTCTCACTGCTCTTTCTGCCAAGGACGGGAGACACTGATGGGAGATGGACCACACTTCCTTGGTCCCATTAATGAGCAGACAAAGGCATTCACCTCCGGCCGACATAACTTCAGTGACACAAACTCATGAGGGAAGAATGAGCGCTTGCAGAGAAACGTGATCATGAAGACATTCCCACTTCAGTCTTTTCGTCTTCTTCTATTCCCCACAAAAAGCATGTGGCCTCAACTTGGACATCATAGCCACGGGAGGGAGAGAAAGGCTTCATATGTACATGAATGCAGAGGGCTTCAAAATCATGAAAAAAGGTCCAAAATTAAACAAACTGGAAAAGAAAAAGGAAAAAGAAAAAAACAATCTCTGTTTGTGCATTGTGGACATCAGAGGCAAGTCCTCTGGACAGCCACAAAACTAGCTCCCCTGTCTCCCCATTTCATCATTTCACAGAGGGAGGGAGGGAGAGGCATTGCTGCTGAGAGGTCCACTGGTATTGGTCAAACGTCTGGCTTTTACTTGTCAGTACAGTGTGAGCAGAGGGGCCTGGTCTCTGCTCCTGCCCGGGCGCGCTAGTCCTGGTCCATCTGCTCCTCTGACGGCGTTTCTGAGCTGTCCAAGCTGCTCCCCACCGCACTCGTGCTCACGCTCACGCTGCCCTCTGCTGGGCTGCTGGGGCCAGCGCGGGCCGAGGACTCCACAGACGTCGTCTCCTCTTCACCGCCGCTGCTGCTGCTGCTGCTGCTGCTGCTGCTGACGGGGTCTCCGCTACTCTCCGGCGTCTCCTCCGCCCCTGGGCCTGCGGCCGGAGACGGAGCCGGCTCCTCCGATTGGTCCGCTTTGACGCCGCTCTCCTTGCTGTCGGCCGGCCCGGGGGAGGCTTCCCCCTCCGATTTGCTGTCTGCACTCTCCAGGGGCTCACTCTGTGTGCTGGATGGCTCTGTGGAGGGAAGAAGATCCCAAGATGTTACAGAAGGGGAGAGAAAGCCACCATTGTGTGTGTGTGTGCATGCATTTAAACATGATTGACAGGTCAAAAATCAGCTACTGCTGTTAGTTGGCGCACGCATCATTTCAGATGTGTTTATCAGCCACATCACATCTAGCAGCTGAGTGTATGTGTGTGTATGTGTATGTGTATGTGTATGTGTGTGTGTGTGTGTGTGTGTGTGTGTGTGTGTGCGTGTGCGTGTGCGTGTGTGCGTGTCAGTGAAAAAAAAAGACCACCTTGATCAGAGGTGCTCTCCTCCGCTGCTTTGCTCTCTGTCGTTGGGTTGGTGACGTCCGTGGAAGACTGCGGTGTGTTGGAGGAGGAAGAGTCCTCCGGTGCGATGGGATCCGGCGAGAACTTTCCTTCCTCGTATTCCTCTTCGTCGTCTTCCTCATTTTCCTCCTCTTCCTCCTCTTCTTCCTCCTCCTCCTCGTCCTCCTCCAGCTCATCCTTGTCGAACTTGAGCCTCTTGGCTTCCTGCCTCTCGGCCTCGGGAGAGTCATCATCATCCTCTGCCAGGTGCTTGTTCTTCATCGGGCTGCAGTGGGACGAGTCTGCCTCCGATGACGACGACGATGACGATGACGAATCACTACAAAAGAATTCAGACGGTCATCCACACTCTCCTTCCATACGGAACACCTGTTGTTTTCACCCTGTAATGCCATCAATCACGATGACCACTTCACAAGCACGTGCCAAAATCCACTTACTCAGTGACACAGTGACAAGAGACGAGCACAAGCCCTCTATTCTGTTTTGACGCTCCCCAACCCCTCTTTTTTTTATAGTATCTATTTATTTATTTTTCTATTTAATTTATTTCTGTAGTTGAATAGACACTTGAGCACAAAGAATTTCAATACTTATAAATGCTTATTTATGAGTACATGACAATAAACTTTTAACTTAACTTTCTGCCCTTGACATGCAACCATTCAAGTACAGTTTGAGAAGTTTAATACAATTATTAGAATATTAGGCTAGATCAACTAGAACTGTCAATGACACGAACAGTTCCAAGCTACTATGTTTTTTCCATTAATGGACATTGAATAAAATCCTAACACTTTTTCAAGCACACACATTATTTTGCCGTTACAACAACTTTTTTGATGCGACATCCCACAAATTCAATCCAACAGTCTTAACAGAAGACAGTGCTCCTATTGTGAAGCTGTCAACAGTCACAAATTCAGCATTATCCACATTATATTACAATGCCTAAACAGCATTAACAGTGGATAAACAGATCATAGAAAGAAGGCTATAACACAAACAGATGCCAGATGAATGTGCAGTATGGGGACTGAGACTGCAGACGGACAGACAGGCGGACAGACAGACAGAGGCAGACATACAGACAGAGACAGACAGACAGACAGACCTGAGGGCTTTCTCTGTTGACTCCGTGGGCGAGTCCTTGCTCTCTGTGCTATCTGGAAGGCCATTGGTGGCCGCTGGCCTCGATAAAGAGAACTTCGCAGAGGGTCTGCTCAGGGTCCTGGGAGTGCCGGGCCCATTGACATTCCTGAAGGACAGAAAGAAAGACAGACGGAGGAAAGAGAGAAGATGAGATGCATGTTTCAACACACAGCACATTGGGCAATTGGGTCCGTCTGTTGTTGATATATTGCAGAGGAAGTGCATTCCCTCAATCACTTTGCACTTAACGGGAGGGAGTCATTTTTCAACATCACTCTTCACAGGCCAAACAACATCCTCTGGCTATACATTCAGTCTGCAATGGAAACCAACATCCTTCACCTCTGGTGTACATTGTCATTATAGCCTCCCAGCTCCCCCAAGTCAAATCCCTGAACCCCAAAAAACTTAACTGACATCAGACATTTGAGTGGCTGCAATGGCTCAAGACCAAATTGACAACATAAAAAACACATTGCACATTTCCATTTAATTTATTATTTTTTGCTGAAGCTTCCATGATGCCTCAAGGGGTAAACCCGTGTTTTGTGTCATGGATTGTTGGCGACTCCTTTAGGGTAAAGACCCTTATGCACTGTACAAGTCTTCACAAACGCAAAGTTTGAGGTTCTGTGAGTGTGGACATCATCGCCATTGGGCTTCTCACTCACCTGTCTGTGTAGATGGATGAATTCCCAGACAGCACCCCATTCACTCGGCTCATGTTACTTGACCCATTTTTCCTTCAAAAGCAAATTCATAAATGTCAGCTTTATTATTATCATTAATAATACTAATACTAATAATCAATCCCATTTAACATTTAAAAAGCTATGGTATACAAAGCGATTGTGTGATCGAGCGAAATGTTTCCTGTTCCTGATCTGTTATAGCAGGGACTAGCAGCAATCTGAGAAGGCTCAACATCTACAGATGCATTCCATTATAGAATACTCACTCAGAGCTTGGATATATACAGCTGACCACCATCACATTCTGCAAGACAACAGGGAGAGAGAGGTCACAGGGTGGTCTTCACACTTCATAGGCAACTGACTTGGTAGGTGTCAGAGCATGTGTGATCTATAACTACTACTGTAGATGTACGTCAGAATATTTGCATTGGGTTTAAATTAAAGCAGTTACTTCAAAAGACATGACATTGTTTATGCTATTTGGACAGCGCTTACCTTCTCCACTCCTCTCAGGAACTTGTCTGTCCCTGTGTAGTTTCTCTTCGGCTCAGTAAGGAGTTCACATAAGCGCTGTATTGTGAAGGGGATCCTGAAATCAAATGAGGGTGATGTTGACCATGACTATAGACAAAAATATGTCTCTGGAACCTTTGTGACAAAATATTGCAAAGAACAAGGACCATTCAAATTCATATTGGTAGACTTGTTGTCCATTATACTGTGGCAAATGATTATTGATATTTGTATTGGTCCAGACTTTCCACAAGAGTTAAACATTGAAATTAAACATTCAATCTATTTCTTTTCCAGGGTTGTTGTACACTCCAAGAATAGTTTGGGCATATTTCCAAACTGTTCCCACACGCAGCTATATCTACTGAATTAGTAGCCTGAATGTTTTTATCCAAAGCCACCAACAAAATTCAACGCAAATGACTCAATACACTTGGAGGAGGTCTGCGTCTTTTCGTTTCCAGATATTTTAGGATTTCGCAGTGGTATTGTTTCAATATCAAGTTGAAATATTTATGGCAATAATGATATCGAAGTCATAATTCTGGTATCGTGACAAATTTTGAGTACACATGTAACCGGCATGCTGACGAAAGGGATATCCACTCAGGTCTTAATTTCTGATTGGGCAAGAGGCATTCCATGACTGGGGTCGAACCCGGCAAAACCCCACATAGACTCTTCACCACTAGAAATCACTATGCACTATGCATTCAATCAAAGCGAGGGAGATGAAAGTGTTTTAGCGCTATTGTCACGTCATATTTTCACGTCATATTGTTTTACAAACATCACCCCCACTAGAATGAGAGCCAGCGTTATCATGATATCACTCTTTCAAATTGCCATTACACAGTGTACAGCATATCAGCAGAGAGCAAAGAGCCCATGTTCTCTTGAGTTAAAGTTTTGTATTTACCCTTTGTACCCATCCACAATCTTCAGTATCCTCTCCTTCATCTCATCATAGGGAATGTACTCCACATTGGGGTTGGCTGGGCCCCGTTGCTCTGGAGACGACGCTCGGAAGTCGTCCATCACCTTCTCCAGCTTGAACAGGAAGTAGCTTTTAAACTGGGACCACTGGATCCTGGAAGCACAAATTCAATGGCAAATGAATCAGCCATTTTGCCAGGTTATAGAAACAACAACTGACCGCCAGGTCCCCAGTTCCATGCGGAATTTAGAGAGACTATGAAAAAGTTATATCTGTTTCCATGTTACAAACATTTCAACAGCAAAATAACAATATATTACACATGTGTAACAGCAAAATCAAACAGTACTCACAATGTATCTCCAGTTTTTGCAATGTGACACAAAAATTGATCCAGCACAGGGCACGTGTCTTTCTTCCCTTTCTTCTCGAAATCTAAGTGGAGGGAAGTCATAATAATAATCAGTCTTGAACCCATCATATGATCTCGAGTGTGGTTTGAGGAACTGGCTCAGGCCAAGGACAACAACAAAAGAGCTAGCTACATAAATTATTATGTGACCGTCCGTGTGTGAACAGGGTAACAGCGGGCATAACAGAACATAAACACAATGTAAGATAATCTATCATTAATCTGCTTCAGTTTCCATAACGTTAATATAGTTTGGTGGCAGCTCTGCCTAGCCCACAGTTAGCATTGTGAAATTAAAAGACATTTTATGACATTTTAATATTTTAACGGTGATAACCACACCAACATAAACGACGACATTAGATTACAGCAAAACGTCGCCTTGCCGTATTTATGAACAAGGCTAACGTTGCCATTACCCCTACAAAATAGTGAGATGACTAACCGTTAGCTCATGGTTTAGGCTACTTGATGTTAACGTTTCAGAGCCTTTAAACATAGTAGAAGCATCTAAATAAAATCACAACTATCACGATATCAGGTGAACCAATGTGCATTTCCCTGGTTGTTCGAAAACAACGTATATTCTGCATAGTTGATTCAAAAGTGCTATCATGCCGGTGAAGTGGTTAGCTGATAGCTTGACTAAGCAAGCTAGAACTACTCAATAGCTAGTTACATTATGTCCATTGACCGCAATGATAATCATACAACTTGCTAGCTAGAGCTAATAGTTCACAGCCAATTTAGAAATCAGCCAAAACAGATAGCAGATTTTCCGTAATCTAGCTGTCTAAGTTTACCTATTTCCTAGACAAGTATCAACCACAACTGATATGGTATTTCGCCTTTTAGTAATAAGGCTGGTTTACATTAATTATGAAAACCACTTTTAAGTTCTCGGTTGAACTATATAGTTGGCTTACTAGCTAACGTTAGCGGATATTAGCTTGGGGATGTACAAGGCAGTATCATCACAAGTGCTAGCTGGATAGCTTAGGCAGAAATCTCGATGATGGATAGCGAAGGTAGCGATAGCTAACAGCTAGCTGAAAATCTGAAATCTCGCTCGCTTAAATGTCAGTCTCTTTTCAATTGAACAATAGATCGTAGCTGCGTTCACATACCATTAAAAGCTCCTGTAAGTGTGTCGATTTCCATGGTCTTGGTTTTATTGCTACTTAGCTAGTTCCTCCGAATCCTCCTGAAAACAGGCTGCTAACAGCGTCCCTGACAGAATTGCAGCAACACTTTAATATGGCGTTGATGATGTCATTACGCATAAACTGAGCATGTCATGGTCATGATACTAGCCAACTTCATACTGCACCTGCCTACTAGATATTTCCAGCAGAAACTAAACCACATCTTTATAAGGGTTAGCATGCTGCTGCCTGTCAATATTAATATTTAGCTAACAAAGAGACTTGCACACAGGTGCACATATAGGACACCCCCACCACAGACACACATACAACAAACTCCTGCAGATGGCACATAATGGTAGAATGTAGACATAGGCCTATTGCAAAGCAGAACAGTGCATGTACAAGAAGTAATACAAGCAATACAAGTGTAATATAATGGCAAATGTATACTTGTGCATTGTGGACACAGAATAATTTCGGTATTGACAGCATTGGCCGTTGAGGTAGATTTCTCTATGATACAGTCCACACACATGTTTATCACCTTAATTTAAAAGATCAATTTATTCCCATTAATTCCAAGGATTGTGCAACCCTATTGAAAGTTTCAGGTATCAAACACATACCTCCCACATGCAATTTTTCATTTATCTATTTTGTTTTTTTTTTTAACCATGTTTGTGTTTTTGTGATTATATCTGTGTGCCTTGGTTGAATCCAATCATTCAATGAAGTCAATAATCTAAAAATGTAATTATTAAGTGACCCTAGTATCTTACAATTTGAGAGAGAAGAATCAATACCCAGGCAAGAACAAACTTCTGTCAAAGTTCAATGGAACTGAAAAGACCAATTCATCAGTGCAACTTTACTGATCTTTGTGCCAAGTACAATACACAAAACACACCATTGGTTAAGATAGTCTATAACTTCTTTTGTTGCAAGTCAAGTGAGCAATAACTTAATTACTTTATAGACTCATATTGGTCATGTCAAAGAATAAAATTGCTGACTTTTCACAAAGCCTAAGGCAGCATGTTTAAAATGGACAAAGTGCAGGAGAAAGGGGCAGAGAATTTCTGGCCTCAGCCAATGATGAGCAACGTTGCTATCACACTGAGGAGGATAAGAGAAGACTTAAAGACAGGGACAGAAGGGGCACATGCCACTTGTCTTGGAACCTGCAAAAATGAAAAGAAACTCAACCAATCTGAGAGTGCGACTGCCAGCACTTGTGCTCCTGCTGGAGGTCGTCATTGTGACACTTTACACTTTCTTCGTCACCTATGATGATGACGCCAATGCCAAACACCAGAATAATCACACCAGGCCAATGGAGAACTCGCTCTATCGTGACTATCCTTTCTTCGCCGACATTCAAGTGATGATCTTCATTGGCTTCGGCTGCCTATTGGCATTTTTCCGCCTATATGGATTTGGAGGCATTGTTTTTAATTTCCTGACAGCCACATTTGCTATCCAGTGGGCTATCCTTGTCCAGGGGTACTTCCAGTTCTACAAAGGCGGCAAGATCCACCTTGGCGTGATAAACTTAATCAATGCCCAATTTGCGTGTGCAGTTGTGCTGATTTCATTCGGAGCAGTTCTGGGGAAGACTAGCCCTGTGCAGCTCCTGGTTATGACTCTGCTGGAGGTGCCTGTCTTTGCCATCACTGAGTGGGCTGTGCTCACATACCTGAAGATCAATGACGCAGGTGGGTCCATCCTCATCCATCTCTTTGCATGTTACTTTGGTCTGGGTGTCACATTTGTCCTGTACAGACCCTGTCTTAACCAGGGTCATGCTAAGGAGGTGACGAGCTACCAATCCGACATTTTGTCAGTGATGGGAACACTGTTTTTATGGGTGTTCTGGCCTTCTTTTAATTCTGCCCTAACCATAAAGGGCGATGACCAACACCGGGCTGTTCTGCATACCTTCATTGGATTGAGCGCCTCAACTCTCACTGCCTTTGCCCTTTCCGCAATGCTAAACAAGAATGGCAAGCTTACAATGGCCGACGTGCAGAATGTTACGCTGGCGGGCGGTGTGACGGTGGGCGCTTCAGTGGACATGATGATCAGTCCAGCTGCGGCCTACGTGCTGGGGATGATAGGATGCACGGCATGCATGCTGGGATACAAATATCTGAGCCCTTTCCTGTCCCGGCACCTCAGGATCCAGGACCAGTGCGGCATTCACAACCTCCATGGTCTGACGGGTCTCATCTCCAGTGCAGCAGGCATCATGGCTATCCTGCTCGCCAGCGAAGACACCTACGGGCCCAGCCTCTATGAGATCTTCTCGCACCGTGCCCCTGAGGAGGGTGACCCTCGGCTTGAGGAACTGCAAAGGTTAATCCCGGGGCTTCGGCCAGGGCTAGGCCGCAGTGCCAAGGAACAGGCACTGTACCAGGTGGCGGCAGTCTTTGGCACCATAGCGGTATCAGCTGTAGGTGGGGTGTTAACAGGCCTGGTACTGAGACTGCCATATCTGGCCTCTCCGGATGATGAGTCTTGCTTTGATGATGAGTTGTTCTTTGATGTGCCTCCAGACTATGACTACATGGCTGGTCAGGGTGGTTCATCGTGTGTAAACACAGAAACCAATCCAGGGCACTCAAAGGACTGTCTTTAAAGAGGAACTATGCAGGATTGGCGATTTCATCTCTGGTTTCGGTTTCGTTTTTCGTTTTCGCTCGTTTTATGCTTGCATTTTCTCTGCAGAGCTTCCCCGACAGCTTTAGCGTGTATATTTATACATGTATAGGCTATATTTAAATATATAAATTGCAAGCGTGGTTCTTCGTCTCAGACTTCCAGATGTAAACAAGGAGCGATCGTCTCCTGCAGAAAGTTGCATAGGGTCTCTTTAAACAAATCCATTCAGGGCAAGTACAGGGGCAACTGCAGTTCAGCAATTTGCAAATAAAAAAGAAATACATGAACAAGACATGAATGCCCTACGCAAAAAGACAACAACAAATGACCTATGGGCTACTGATCTGTTGACTATGGGCAAATCTAATGCTAACACTATAAAAACGTTATGCTTGACTCAATGATGGCATGATTACAAATCTGAAAGGCACTCTGTTCATATTACGGACGAAAACTAAAGCTGTAGTTAGCAAATCTGGCAGATTGAGAGGATTTAGGCAACATTTTGAATGTATACAACATGCCCCTCCCCCACTAGCATCGAGCACCCTCCCATTGAGTTTGTGCTTGTTGTGACTGACAGTCATTTCTGCCAATGATAATACAGCCCTGCACTTATTTGACCAGAAGAACCAGGAGCGGTGGATTTTTGCAAAACAAATAACAGGCTCTAAGTGGAGGCAGAAGCGCTTTATGTTCTGTCGCATACTGTTCAGTGAGTATGTTTAAAAACAAAGCAAATCATCCAACTGCAGTTTTAATGCAAGCAAATTATGTTAACGTTTGAAGAATGTTGAATGTTGACATTGAAGAATGTTATTGTTCTACTTAACAGTTACTTCAATATTAGTATCTAAATCATTAAAGGTTTGATAATTTTATATTTTTTGTGACTGTTGTGCTTTGCATGTTTTCTTGTGAATTTGATCAGAATCAATACTTCTCAATAATTTACAAAATATGTGGTATTACTGTGTTAGTCACAACTGCTTGTGTAACAGGATAAATAAGTGGTTTCATGTGTTTGACTTTTAAATCCTGCATATGATGCATAAGGCTTATTTTCGTAATATTTCCATACAGTAATTGTAATGTGCGTGTCCCACAACGAAGATGATAACTGAGGTAGCGTTGGTAAAAAGAGGCTACACATTAAAAGCCATTAAAAGTACTGATCTCCTTATGTATTATGCATAAATCTCCCTATAAATCGTATTTCTGCAATTTTTAGCACTTTCTTGCTACTTTTATTTGGTTTTGCATTTTGTTTACATGAATTTAATTTTGTTAGGTGGACTAGGTTGTGAATCTTGTTATGAATGCATGCACAATGCACATGCTTCACAATTTACTTTGGAAGGTCTTGTCTAAAATGCCTGAATATGAGGCATACTATCCACTACATGGTATTATCAAAGTCAGTTATCTGTTTATATTATAAAAGTTGTATTATAGGTCAACACAGTCTACACCTACAAACTCAGAAGTTAATCTTCAGAGAATTATCATCATTCATCATCATCAACCGCAGATGCTGTATCATAAACACAAAAAGCAGGGCATATTCAGTATCATGCTTACGAATTAATAGCCTGTAGGCTATGAGAACTTGCAATGAGCTTCTCATTGTTTCCCATCTGTTTTTTCACATTGACTAATGTCAGACCTTCCTGTGGGAGATTGTTTTATAACCCTATGAACAGCAAATATGTTGCAGATTTCATAAGCACTTAGCCTACCCTTTATTAGCTGGATTAAGATAGTATGTTCAATTGTTGACATCTCTCTTCAGAGATCACTGTGGACAAAAGGTCCATTTGGCTGATTTAGCCTGTCAAAGCAAAAAGTTATAAACAGAGTTGTTTGGAGTAGCCTACATTTGAAGAAAATGTAGCCTAGTGGCCCAATACAGTCTTTGTATGTGTTGTAGGCTACTGCAAATGAGCTGATCTGGTGTCCCTAGTCCAAAATGGTGTTTGTAGAGGACTAGCCATGGATATCAAATGCCATGGATATCAAATGTGGACAGACAGAGACCATCAAAATCATGCTAACACACACTACATTGACCAACAAGTCAACAGTGAAGGGAAATCATAGTGCTTTTCAGTTGAGAGTTCAACTAGGCCTAGGCTACATGTCTTTCAAATCACAGAACAAAATCATTATAGACTAGATATGGAAAACGACTCATGTTAATGCAAAACAACCAATCAAACTGTATCGTCTAATCAGCATCACTTGTTATGTAATATTATTATAAGGAAACAGTAAAAAAAACTCCTTCAACAGCTGGACGTGCAGGTGGCCGACAGGTAGCCAACGAAACAAGACTGCAAAACCAACACTAGCCCCTGCACCGTCCTTCGTGAAACCCCTTCTGCCTTCTCTGTCGTCAGTCAACGGCAGCCTTCTCTCAAGCTGGTTCGCTGGCGAGTTACCCAGGAAGTCGACTGAGAAACAGAAGTTACGGCCATCAACAGACACTTCGGTTCAGAATATATCCTGAAATATTTCGCTAACGTTACCTCAATAAGGATTGTTGGTTCATTTACTTAACAAGCAACCACGGTGCATTGAAGCGTGTCGAGTTTATAAGTGAACTCTGTGAGGGTGAGGAGACGAGCAGTTCGAAACTTGTCCTGTCAGGCCAGGCCTGGCCTTGCTAACTACGCAGCTAGTAAATATTAGCTTGTCGAGCTAGCTAGCCAGATACCTTGAGGAAGTCAACGATACTTAGGGGAGTAATTGAAAAGGTAAGCTTTTGTATATTTCTGTCTCTATAACTTCGTTTGTAAATTACGTCAGTATTATTACGATTTCAATAAGGTATGCTTGCTACTTGTGATTGCAGCAATATTACCCACGCTGCGGCTTGTGGCTGAAGTTAGCTTTCCAGCTAACGTTATGCCGCTAGCTACGACTTGTAAGCTAGCTAACCTTAGCTGACACGATTAACGTAACTGTAGATTCACGTCGTTCGTGTCAAAGCCAAAATAACCTGATAACCAAGCATGACATGAAAGACAAAAATATTCGACTTCCATTCTTTTTGAGTCAACCAATTATCAAGTCAGGGACCTCGAGACTGCTGATACTGGCCCTGTATGTAAATCAGTGTTTCGTGAGCAGCAAAGGGTCTCCTTGGCGAAGTTATGCCAACCACGTTTAACATCTGTGTCAACAATTTGTATTCTCTCAGCATTTTACTACTGAGCAGTATATTCAGCTCCAGGTAATAATAGTGTGAAGTCCCTAGTAGTACTAGCTAGCAAAATTAGCAGTCTAATTAACGCCAACACGCCAAGCATTTACACCAATAGGGAAAAAGCTGATTGTTCCCACGCTATGTGCTCTTAGCAGACCGGGAGCTGTTAGCTGGTTAGCTGCAACCAGTTAGCTTCTAATATTACTTTCAGATGCTATAACGTGGATTGCATTGAAAGTTCACTTTCACAGAAGCTTCAGATCAGATTCACAGTGCAACAACAATCAACAAGGTTAATAAAGGTTACGTTGCTTTGGAATTAAATAGCATTTGTTTTCATTGTTACAAGTAATGTTGCTATGATTATAACTCATGGGAAGTCTGGATTTGCCTTCAAAATGATTACTAAAGCAGGCTGTTACATAATGGTCTTTAACTCCTGAATTATTGATAACATGGTAAGAACCATGTTCTCTGTAGTTTTGCAAACGAGATATATTCGCTCTATAACTGCCTATAACTATGTAACCCCCCTCTGTCATCCCTTCCCCTCTGCATTTTCAGTCTATCAGACTTACACATTATGCTAATGCCTGTGTTACTGCCAGACATAATATGTCAGGGTGTGGGGCTCATTGGTGTATAAAGTGTGATCATTTTTATTTCATTCTTTTTACGTTATTTGTTCTTTTTACAATGTATCTTTGAATGAAATTGAAGGCTCCATCCAGACACATTTCTCCTCTAATGAAATGAGTTGAGGTCCAGTCTTCTAAAAAGCCTGACTAACTTTTTGCATAGGTTGTACTGGTGCATATAATGTTTGCACCAGCACATTGTCAAATTTAAGTGCAACCACCACACCTTATTATTGCAGTGCACTAGCTTCATCAGGTGTCTTCCAGGCCCCTAGCTATTGCATATTTTGCCTCCCTTTCACAACACTGCCATTTCAGAGTGTGGCACGTGCGACACACTAGTTCACCTGTTAAATGACCGCACTGTTAACAAGTGCAAGCAAAAAAAAAACACACATGCTCTGGAGCCATGTAACTGCATTGTATTCATGGGTTTAATCAGGTCCCTTTCCCCAGGTGTACTAATCAAGCACCATGCAGTTCATAATCTAGGTGCTTGATTTGATACACCTGTATATAGGGACTGGATGAAACCCTGGATGAAACCCATGAATACCTAGTATGCTGCTAAACTTGTTAAATAGAAACTATGTAGGATTGGCGATTTCATCTCCGGGTTTCAGTTTCGGTTTTCGCTTTCGCTCGTTTTATGCTTGCATATTTCTCTTCAGAGCTTCCCCTACAGCTTTAGCGTGTATATTTATACATATATAGGCTATATATGTACTTATAAATTGCAACCGTGGTTCTTCTTGTTCCTTACGCGTCTCAGACTTCCAGATGTAAACAAGGAGCGATCGCCTCCTGCAGAAACTGCAAGGTTGCAATAGCGGATAGGGACACTGAGGGTGGGAGGAAATATTACTGTTTTCGAGTAAACTGGTCAGTCAAGCAAAGCAACAATTTCTTAGCGATTTTATGACTATGAAAAAGTTGCATAGGGTCTCTTTAACGATCGAAAATAAAACTCAGTTTTCAACTCAGTTTCTGTTGAAGCAAATCCTTTACCATTCAAGAAGTTATCCCAGTTCTATCGATAAATGTGGATGTCAAGATATTCACAATAATCCTCCTCTTTTGTAGGTTCTACTGTCTCTCAGGTCAGGACACAATGGCAGACGACTTTGATATTGAAGCCATGTTGGAAGCTCCTTACAAGAAGGTGAGTGCTTTGCTCAGGGTCTCGTTGGAAAGATGGTGCTAATGCACTACTGCACATCATGTGACAGAGTCTAATATTCACTAGGCTGCTCATAGCTATTTTAATTTCACTGTTTAAAGTATGAATCTGTGTGTGTGTATCTGTCACTATGAGAGTTTTGGTGTGTGTGTGTGTGTGGTGTGATACTTCAGACAAAATATCCAGAAACGTGAATAAATGCCCATCTATCTCTCTTTGTAGACTTGCCTAATGATATCTCACCTCTACTCCCCTGAATTCACCTTTGATTCCAGTGTGAACTGTGAAAAAAAGTAAGGTAGTAATTGCGCAATGTATTGATGTACTGTGATCCCCTAGGTAAAAAAACAGAACCTCATCTTAGAACATCCAATCACCTATTCGGTCGCAACAAGGTGAATGAATGCCCATGGATGTCACAGCGCATTTAACCTGACATGCCACAGAGACAGTATTCAGATTTTCTGTCGGCATGGCTTGAACATCATGAGGCCACGCTAGCTGTTTTGTTTTTTAAAAACATTTTTAAAAATGTTAATGTTTATCACTTGTCACTTGTTAATTTCTCACTGTGCCAAATTTGGCTCCTGGTGGTGACTTGTATTGGGCGGGTTGGTAGTGCTTTTGACAACATTCCATCTTTTACACATGCCACAGATTTAGTACCATTTAAATATGAATACTGTCTCTTTACCAAAGTCTGTTGCTATGATTTTCAATTCGTAAAATCAACATCTTTTTTGCATGCCTTTAATACCAGTAACATTTCAAAAAGTTGATATCCTTCTTAAATTATCCTGTAAGCTAGAAACTTCATCAGAACTCATATGGCATCATAAACACAACTTATCTCCATCAGAAAAGTGTTTCTGTCTGTACTCTTTCCAAGTGAAACACAAGTACAAAAAACCTAGCTAAGAGTGGATCACTCCATGCGACTGGTACGAAAAGAGACATGAGATGAAGCTATAGGATTTATCTACTTTATTTTCCTTTTCTGATCTTTTCTCTACTTGAGGTTTTGACTGGTGGTCTTCTTTTCCATTTAGCCTATATTTTGGTTTGGTTTTTGAAAAATTCAGTTTTCTTTGATTCGGTTTCTGTTTGGGAGTCGATATTACTAAAGCAGTGTGAATCCCTGTTTGCTTCAGGGCGAGATGTGACAGAGGTGCCCTCGAGCTCTAACAGTCCAACAGCGAAAATGGGTGAAGATCTCATGGATTCTCAGCATCCACAGGAACTCTTTTAGCATGGCTACAGCGGGCTATAGGCATAACATTAGAGGGGTATTGGTACTCATCAAACAAGAGGATCCTTCACTGGACATCATGGCTCACTATATAGCATGCCTTCGAATGGGAAACTCCATTGTAGAATCAGTGTATTTTCTGTTTGGAGACAGATTTGATTTATTGCTACTAAAATAAATAAATAAATAAATAAATACATAAAAACCCATTGATAAAAGAGTTGGTTTGGGTGGGAGAAACGGGTATTTTATGGCCAATCCCGCCTGTAGTAAGTAGTCCTGAGAGAGAAGTCTCCTTTTTCTGTAAGAGTAAACTCATTAAATGATCATATTCTGTATTTTCTCTTCCCCTCCCTGTTCCCCTGACGACATGCTCTGTTTCCTCTGCGTCCTCATGATGTTCTTCTATCAACCCCGCTTAGGATGACCACAAATCCTCTAGTGCAAATGGCCACGAGGAGCGCAGCAAGAAGTAAGAAAGAGGCTCACAAATATTTCAATATGTTTTGAATAATGTATGGTTTTGTTCAGTGTTCAATTTTGAGGGACATATTACATTCCTGTTGGCCAAGTGTCAAGTCCTGCGCTCAGATTGTGTGTGTGTGTGTGTGTGTGTGTGTGTGTGTGTGTGTGTGTGTGTGTGTGTGTGTGTGTGTGTGTGTGTGTGTGTGTGTGTGTGTGTGTGTGTGTGTGTGTGTGTGTGTGTGTGTGTGTGTGTGTGTGTGTGTGTGTGTGTGTGTGTGTGTGTGTGTGTGTGTGTGTGTGTGTGTGTGTGTGTGTGTGTGTGTGTGTAGGAAGCACAGGAGCCGCAGCAGGAGCCGGAGCGCCAGTCCGGAGCGTCGCCGGAGCAAGAGCCCAAAAGAGCGCAAGAAGAAGAGGAGCCGCAGCCGAGACCGCCGGCGCTCGCGCAGCAGGGACAAGCGGCGTTCACGCAGCAGAGAGCGCGCGGGCCGCTACCGCGGACGCAAGAGCCCCTTGTACGTGTGAACTCTCACCTGCAGCCCACACTCCCTCAGACACACACTCACACACACACACGATTATGTGCTTTGTCAATATTTCCTTTGACATTAATCTGGAAGGTTTCAGAAGAAGCACAAGCATACTGTTAGTGAGTCTTTTGATCGTTCAAATAGAAGGAAGTGAAAGTAGGTTAGAATGACTTGGCTTCCTATGCAGCGTATCGGTCTTTCATGTCAGTAGTCCTTTGGTGCTGCCCTTACAACTCTTAGCTCTCTGGTCTCTGCAGGAATATGCTCTAAAATGGGCCACTATAGTCTCATGTGAGGACAGTGATTTCCACGGATATTAGTTTCAGTATGCACCCAGGTTACCCAAACAGGACTGTCATTGTAAGCGGTCAGTCACACTATCATAGTTCACTCTTCAAAGCTGGTTGCTCATTCCTTGGTTCCTCTGAATGTTTAGTAATGTTTGCTATAGTGTGTGCAACGTTTGGGGACATTTGCCCGTCCAACTAAATGGATATGCAATGCATGCTACACAACACTTACCAATTGTTGCATTGAAACTTGTGAGGTGGTAAAACTGAATGAATTGAAGCCCTTTCAGACAAAATAATATTGCTTAGGGGCTGAAAGCATTAGATAGATAGATAGATAGATAGATAGATAGATACTTGATTGATCCCCAAGGGGAAATTCAAGAATTATGCCTGAGGCCATATGTACCTCTTGAGGTTAAATGACTTGAGAGCTGTAGCTGGTTATCTTACAAAACAGCTATAATTTGTATGTGTTGTCAATGATATAAAGTCATGATTAACCCACCAAAGTCAATAGCTTGTGCTGTACTACAGTTCTGACTCTGCGTGGTGCTATTTCTCCAGTTTTGTCCTTTTTTCTGCTGCTTCAAAAGCAGTCTGAGACTAATGCAACGTTCCAGGCATCATGTAGTTTCTAACACTGAGTAACTGGAAATTGCATCAGATCGAGTAATGAAACTATTTGGATGCGGTAACTCCGAGTAACTGGGAATTGCATCAGATTGAGTAATGAAACGATTTGGATGCGTTCAAGTTTTAACAAGACCTGAAAACAAGATGCTACTGTTTGTTAGTGATTGTCCGTTGTAAGTGATGGCTCTCAGCTATAGCAATACCAGTTAGTAATCGGTTGAGCAATGCTTGTTTCTAAGGCGTTATATCTTAAAATGACAGCTCATCATTGCACTCCATTCCATAGCTGGTAAGTGTTGACAGGACAAACATGGAGGCTACCTAGACTTATTCCACCCCATAGGCTTCAGCGGACAAGGCGACACCTAGCTATATATTTATCTATGCAACGTAACATCACAGCAACAGATATAGCCTGCTTTATACTTCCTATGCCTGATTTAATGAGACAAAAATAGGACAAGTGAGCATCTTCAGCTCTCATTTACTGTTAATAAGCACAGCGATCTTGAAAACTGACAATTGAGTACTTGGGGGGTTTGATCGAGGTGACAAGTAGGAATTGGATGTTCAGGACATTCCAATTGCAACCTCCTGCTTGTAACTGTGAAATACGACTGGGAATATGAGTTATGAACTAAACTGAAATGCAGCATAATTTCAGACTCATGTTGACACATGTCAGCTGGTAGGATAGCCCCTCAGACCCAGCTCTCTGCTGTTGTGCTACAGTAGTTGGGTTGTTGCTGACTGGTGTATGCTTCCCAAAAAAACCCTTGTTTTATACCACAGCTTTGGGGCGAAATTTAACGGTGGTCCTGGAGGGAAGATCGTCCCACCACATGCCACCAAACAAAGGTTTTTATGATCCTATTCCTCACTCGTGTGGGTGTTTGTCTTGCTAATAATGTCTTGCTAATAATGAACACAAGTGCACACACACACACACACACACACATACACATGTACCTTTAGTAAAACCTGATCATGTATTTTTACACTGCATCTCTTTTTCAGCCGACGACGCTCGCGAAGCAAAAGTCCCTTCAAGAAAGACAAAAGTCCCATCAGGTTTGTTTTGTGTTTGTTGGTAAGATGTATTGGCAGTATGATACTATCACAGTGTTTTAGCAATATTACCACCATATTGCTATTCTTTTTTTTATTGTTATTGTTTTTAACACCTGTGACATTTGTATTCGACTGACTTCCAATTTCTTCTATTTTTCAAGAGACAAAGAAGTGATGTTATTAAAGCAGATGTATCCACAGACATAAGACATTATTCTATTATTTATCATATATAAATATTTTGCTATGTAATTAACTATATGGAACTATTATACAACACTTTTTATGCCTACATGTATGGTTGTCTTGTTTAGATTAGCTGAATCCTGTTATCGGCTTTTGAACTTGGGTTGTTTTTCCACAGGCAACCAATAGACAACCTGACGCCTGAGGAGAGAGATGCACGCACTGTTTTCTGCATGCAGTTGGCAGCACGCATACGTCCCAGAGACTTGGAAGACTTCTTTTCGGCTGTTGGCAAAGTAGGCCACTAACCATGCCATTCCATGTCTCCGTTTGTTCCATTTGTTCCCACCCTACACCACTTTTCCACAGCCCTTTGTTGTTGTTCATCTTTCATTCTTTCTTGTAGCCTGGCAACAGGTTTTGCCAGGTTCCTTTTTACAATGGTTATTAGGTCCTGAGTTCTTTAGACCCTTAGACAAAGGAAGGTTCTCCGCGCTTCTGCAGTTTAGCGTCGATCTGGCGCAGCCAGGCCAGGACAGATGATGTGTGAGAGGGAGAGGGATGCCGGTGCAGCTCATATATTCTTCTTTAGTATTTATTTAGATGGTGCAAAACATTGACTGATGAAGATGTTTGTACATCAAAACATTAGAGTTCTTTACACCCTTCTTGGACCTCAAAACATGGATAGGATGATCGTTATATGCCTACATTGACCTATATAGGTCTGACAGAGTTCAGGCATGGTGACTGAATTCAGGCTTGAGCTCGGCCATGTACAATGTCCAGAAAGGCTATTCTCTCTATATTGTCTTTGAATGTATTTGATCATTTCAGGCACAGATCATTTCCTCTCTATCAGCCCTGCCTATAGTGATGCATATAGATGCACACTCCTCGCTAGAGCTAGAACACGCCCAATCCTACTCTACTCCTATCCTGGCTCACACCAAATGGATTATTGATAGGAAGAATAGGTCTGGACACTCGATTCACCCTCGATTAGCAAGGAACGTTACCACCACAAGTGTAAGTTGGGGTGTGCGATATATACGGCCTACGATAATATCTTAAATGTAGTTGTAGAGGTGTGAACTGACATTATTTTGGGCGGTTTGCGTCAAGTAAACTGCTGGCTCCCCACACAGGACAGCTCACTGGTAAAGTCAAGTAATAATAATAAAAAAAAGCACAACTTAACGCTAATTACAGTGTATACGGTTAAGAGGACAAGGCCACATTAATCTCTCTAGGTGGTCTTATAACCCGTGTCCAGAGTTTCCCTTAGAAGTTTAGAAGCGGAGCAGACCAGTCCGCAGCCTCCAAATAATGAGTCTCATTTATGAAGGGCTCTGGTATTTATTTGGTCCTCTAAGACACCTGTGGTGAAAGAGCCAGAATGATGGTATTTTGACAAGCAGTTTTAATAGTTTCAAAATGTTTTCTTACATCTTAATCTTTTAATGCAAAGCACATTATGGGTAAATGTCATAAAACTGTCATTTAGTAGATGCAGTGCTTATGTCTTATCCCCCTTTTGCTGCTCTCTATCAGTAAAACATGAGAAAATAGTTAGAGCAATGGAATTTAATTGTTTCATAACAATGAAAAGGATATTAAGTTGTTATTCTCCATCCATCGTAGAATGCCTTTTTAGTGCGTCTGCAATGCATTGCTGTAACCAGAAGGAGGCGACTTGTGTCGGCTCCTTTTGACCAAAAGCCCTAGTTTTCAAACAAGGGTCTATACCCTTTTGCTTTCTCCTGTCTTGTCTTTAATGACATTTTTATTATACTATATTGTAGTATAATATTTATTTGTCTTAAAATGTTCCTCACAGGTGAGAGACGTGAGGATGATCTCAGACAGAAACTCCCGCAGGTCAAAGGGCATTGCCTATGTCGAATTTTTGGAGGCCACCTCTGTGCCGCTGGCTATAGGACTGACGGGCCAGAGGCTACTTGGAGTGCCAATCATCGTGCAGGCCTCTCAGGTGGGCTTTGGGCGTCATATTAGGCATGAGGCAACAGCAGTTTAATGTGCCTTTACATTATATTGTATGTTTGAATGTGGGGCTATATTAGTATATAAGCCCTCTGGATTTGTGCATGATATCTGGAAATGACCTGACGATGACAATGGGCCGTCTTGTTTTGTGAGTAGGCAGAGAAAAACAGGGCAGCTGCTGCAGCCAATAACCTCCAGAAGGGCAGTGCTGGGCCCATGCGCCTGTATGTGGGATCACTCCACTTCAACATCACAGAAGACATGCTGAGAGGGATCTTCGAGCCTTTTGGCAGGGTATGCACCAATCATTATGTTTCAATCATGTGTTTTTTTATAGTCATTGGAAGTCATAGTGATAGATTCAATTGATTCTTTTGATTAATTGCACAGCCCAACTTTTTTGTATGTCACATCATAGTTTGGCTATAATGTATGATCACTCTGCTTTCTGTGAGCTTTATTGATGTGTTATGTCATATTAGCTGATGTATCACACCCTGGCAACAATGCAGTGATTCACTGTTGAAGCATTGGTATCCTAAATGTGTTTTTCAGTATTCTAGTCAGTGACTCACTGAAAATACTTTCACAGTCAGACTAGTATTTTCCTATTCTTCCATAGTCCTAACAAGAGACAGAGACTGGCAATATCCCTTAGTTGCCTGTCCCAAATGGCCTGTGTCTCTGTCCCACTTCAAACTACACAGGAATTTGCTTGTTTAATGCTATTGTGTCTGATCCTTTTCAGATTGAGAGTATTCAACTCATGATGGACAGTGAGACTGGACGCTCCAAAGGATACGGATTCATCTCTGTACGTTCCCTAAGCATTCTCAAAGCCTTGTCCTTGACTGTGACCTTACGGTCAGATTTCGAAACAGACCATTCGGCACTGTGGAACTTTGTGCACTAGTGTTTACATCTTGCTTGGTTTTTGTTTTTCCGTTTGTGCGTCAATTCAGTTTGCAGATGCCGAGTGCGCCAAGAAGGCTCTAGATCAACTGAACGGCTTTGAGCTGGCTGGCCGGCCAATGAAGGTTGGTCACGTGACCGAGAGGACGGACGCGTCCACGGCCAGCTCGTTCCTGGACAACGATGAGCTGGAACGCACTGGCATCGATCTGGGAACCACAGGCCGCTTGCAGCTCATGGCCCGCCTTGCAGAAGGTAGGGAGAAACGATTGTTACAGTAATGTCCCGCATACAAGCCGCACTGTGTATGAAAAGAAGAGGAATGCCGGTGCAACGGCATTTGGGAGAAATAAAGTAACTGGACTCTTTCAAGTGACATGATACTGTCTCTGAAGTAAACTAAAATATGGAATGAATTTTGAAGGGCAAGCTGCCTATTTCAGAACCACACAGGAAGATCTGTGAGAGATGCATGATCGGCTTGGTAAGCAGATGTGTGTGTGTGTGTGTGTGTGTGTTCAGGCACAGGCCTCCAGATCCCTCCAGCTGCTCAGCAAGCTCTTCAGATGAGCGGATCCATCCCTTTTGGCAACCTTGCAGCTGTAACAGGTCAGTCTACACATCGAAATCTACACATCTAACCCAACCCCCCCATCATTTCTCAGATCCATTTGCTTCCACTTTTGCTTTCACTCTGCCTCACTGCATGATGATGTCTGTGTTGGCAACTGTCTACAGAATACTCCCCCCCCCCCCCCCCCCCCCCAGATAGTTACTGTTGCTTAATCCATATCATGTCATTCCTCATGCATGTGCACACTGTTCTGTCACAGAGAAGCAGGATATTCACTTCCTATTCCACATGGCAATCGAGACACTGGAAGTTTTGTGATAGCCCTGTTATTTTAGTCAGGAATTTGAGTTAACTTATTATTATTATTATTATTATTATTATATTTTCATTATATCAGGGAAATAGTTGAGAGTGTAGAAATATTATTCTGATGGGAACATCTGTTCATCCCACAGAGGTGTTGAGAGTGATGCTGAGACATGAGGGACAGGGTTATTTATTTCAGTTTATTTATCCCAGACAGTCTAGCCAGATGAATGGACGCCTGAATAGGTTGGCAAGGTTCTGAACAAAGGTTTTGATATTTCCACAAGTGGTTTCAGGTGTGTCTTTATGAACATGGATTGAAGTACATCTGTCTGACAGAGGAAATAGCTGACAGGATGTGAAATGGTATAAGCTAGATATATTGGTTTGTATGGGTGTTTATATTCTCAATAAAATCACCATCATTTCCCCTTTGGCAAGCACAGTATTATGGGCTGCACTTGGTGAAAACAAAACCATGTGTTTGCGGTTTCATATTGAAGATGTCATGCAACTATTCTGATGGGTTAGATAAAACGACAAAAGCCTTCCAGCCTAATGTTAAGGACAGCTGGCTGGAGTGAGCGCCTCTATATTCATGTGCTGGTTCCTGGAAAAACGCCCCAACTAAATGGCCAAATATTCAGTGTCATTTTCTAGTTAATCAGTTGTCCATGCATTTGTTTTCAACTAGTTGTCCAAACTCTAAGCTCTAAGTTGGCTTTGGCCCTTCATTTTAAGAGGGTTCATACACACATCATTGCTGTCTTGATGAATAATACGTATGTCCAAAACCGTTACTTTTTAGGAAATGAAAAACAAAAATATGTTTCAATATAATAAGACTTGGTCATCAAAATCGGGACAGTGTCTGTGTATAGTCATTCACTTGCTTGTGTCATAAGACGGACTTTTGTTTTTTATACCAGCCTGAAAAAAAACATCTCCCTTCATGACGTTAACGTATCTGGAGTAAAGAAATCGCTGCATGCCTACTTCTTTAACCATTGTCTAATACTTGTTTATTTAGCATTGCAGAGGTTTCAGACAATGTTGTAGCTCTCAAAATTGCATAGTTAAGTCCGTAATCTCTGGAAACCTGGCAGCAACGTTTGCATGCTTCTGTAGTTTAGTAAAGTTACTATGAACAATGCTGAATACTGCTACTAATAGAGGGTACATGTTGAATAGATGGCGCGGTTAAACATATTTTCAGTCATTTAGAAACCCAAAGCTGTACTGTAGACAAAGGAGAAGGTGAACACTCTTTATAGTAAAAAGCCAAAATCATCAGAAGTGGACACAAATAATGTTTTTATTGGACAGCAACGATATGATGTGGTCCATGGCTTATCTAAAAGTAAAAACTTCAGAGCAAGTTGAAGTACCGTAACACTCAATGCACATGTCCATGTGTGCAACTTGGTAAACGGATGGCAAATCGAAATGACAAATGACCCATACTTTACTACTATTTTTGGAAAGCCATAGATAAAGTTACTGCATCAGTCAGGTTTTGAGGGAATAAATAGAATTGAGACTGCAGACACACCCCATCTTTTGTTAAAGACCAGAGACTAATAGAGAGGCGGCTGGTATCTGTCCATTCATTGTCTAAGTAAACAGGAAGTCTAGACATCAGTCATTCTGACAGTAGCTTCCCATCCACCCATCTTGTCCTCTAATTGAGAGATAACAGAAACTACAGTTTGCATTTGAGATGAGCTGTTCCATTGGTCTGTGCTTTTGTGCATGTGTTTGGTCATCCTCTCACTCACTCACTCACCACCCAGTGTCTGATCATCATCATCTTCTTCTTCTTTTTCTTCTTCTTCTTCTGTGCTGATTGTGCACATGCTGTAACCTCTCTTCTTCTGACCCTTAGATTTACAAGCCATGTTGATTCAACCCCCAGAAGGTGAATTTGATTTACCCGTCTAATTTAAAAAAGGAAACGAAAACAAGACATATGATATCCTTTTATGCCTTCATATGCTTCTTTCAATATCACGGCAGAGTCCACAAGGATATGAATTCCTCTTAAAACGTCTGGTCTCATTAATATTCTAGTGATTCATTGGCATTTTGTGGTATGGCATCAATGTTTTTATTTTTTGGAGTGAAAAGTAATTTTTTGGTTTGTTATAGTAGTGTTGGACAAGCGCCTCCTCTCTGTCATAATTTCTCTCCTCTCTTCTATCATAATTTATTGTTCCACTTTTCCGTAGCAAATGCATCTTTTAAGTGGTACATTCAGACCACAGAGAGATGATAACTCAAACCAGCCTCATGTCCATTTTAAAAGAGTATCATTGTTTTACGGATTGTGTTAAACTGAGAAGTGGAATCGTAAACAGACCTTAACAAGATCACTAAGTGCCATACAGAGACCTGAGTTGTGTGTGTGTGTGTGTGTGTTTTGCCTGCTCTCAGTTCTTTTTTGTTGCTCCCAGTTGGAATGAACTTGTGCTGTGTTTCTTCCATTGTAGCTGCTGGAGCCCCAACGATGAACTTGCCCAGTATGAACCAGGCCATGAACCTGCCCACCCAGCCTCTGGCTACGCACTGCCTTCAGCTCTCCAACATGTTCAGCCCACAATCGTGAGTGACTCTTTCTCTCAGGGCATCAGTACTTTCTGGCGATATCCCCTTTGTGACACAGATGTCATGTTTATTAGTGATAAAAAAAAGTATGCCCTGAAGAAATCCAAAATGGCTGCAACCAGTCATAATTTTACCCAGTTGCCATGTTTACTTAAGGACTTTAAGTACCTTATTTCTTTTCCCTTTTCACTTTTATTAGTACTGTGCATTGACATATTTAGTAGCATTTTTCAGTTATTGTAATTCTGATGGTGCACGAATAGCACTGTAGACCAGGGATGTTTGACCAAGGTTACATCCATGTTAAGTCAATTTAGTCGATTCAAGTTAGATCAACTGGACGTGGCCGTCCAAATTAGACCTGGATTACAACCTTGGATTGATGCGTAAATATATAATCTCACTGGCTGCAGAATACACTACACAGTGCCAGCTCAACAGATGAAGATGAGAGTAGCGCAGCCGCAGAGGCTACATGATTGCTTGTAGTTTGATTGGAATTTAACAAATAAGCGAATGTATTTTGTGTTAAAACTGACAGTGGTGCAAGTAGAAACCGTTGTAACAATGTTGGTTCATGATGTAACATTATTAAAGTTAGCAATCTTGCAGCAGACAAAACAAAATGCTAAAGACTAAGATGAGTTTGATTAATGATGCATTAGGAAACTAATGTATTGTAAAAGGTTGAGTAAAGCCATTTGCACTGAACTATTCCATTGTCTTTATCAACAGCGGTTGGTAATCTATTTCAGCCTGAATTCTTCAAAGCACTGGTGTGTTGTGTAAATTACACAAGGCCTGTTTTGTGGCTGAGTTTTCAATAAAAAGGGGTTTTGTTGTTTTACTTCAAGTTCTAAGCATTCGAAGAAACTATTACAAAGCTTTACTAGCCCACAACATTTTAACAATCTAGCAAAGTGACTGAAGGCATGTAGGCATATTGACTGAATAAGAGTGAGGCACTTTAAAAAAAAAAAAAAAAAAATGTTCTCACTCAAAGACAAATACGTTTTAGTGGACAATTGAGACTCATTTTGACCACCCTGGCTGTTAGCAACCCGGGTTGTGCCCATTGAGTGTGATTGAGTTAACGCAGTGGGTAATGCTGGTAAATCTTTGGCCTAAAACAGGGCTTACAAGTTATCACAGACTGTGCTAGAATTGAGATGACAATTGCTGGCATCCCCTGCCCAGGTTCCTTGCATTGAACTGCTATTGTAAAGTAGAGGGGAGCTCCAATTTCAGAGTAATTTACTTGCCAAGTTCCATGTGGGTTGACATTCTGGATGAACTCTTTAAAAAAAAAAAAACGTTATCTCTCTATAGTGAAAATGAACCTGGCTGGGATAAAGAGATCCAGGATGATGTCATTGAAGAGTGCAACAAACATGGAGGAATAGTCCACATATATGTGGACAAGAACTCTCCTCAGGTGAGTCCACACAATATATGTAATGCAATGCTGTATTGTGATTGTGAGAACAGAACTAGTAAAATAACTGGTTTGTTGACTTGCTCTAATGATGTTGGCTTGGGTGGGGTCCTGAAAAGTGTATGGTTTGGTAGCTACATTATCAATAATGTTCACGCTTGAAAAGCACTTCAATTCTTGCAGTCCCAGCCCTTCCTCTTTTATTTGAAGGAAACGAAATCTTAATACATTTTGTGTGTGTGTTGCCTGCTCTCAGTTCTTTTTTGTTGCTCCCAGTTAGAGTGAACTTGTGCTGTGTTTCTTTTATTGTGTGTGGTTAAATAACGTGGACATTAGGGCTCAAGTGTGCTATGCTGGCTTACTCCTTGGTGTTTTGATGACCCTTCTAATGTTGTGAGTTGTGAGTTAAATGTATCAGTCTGCTGAAATCTGTTGGATCCCTCTCACCCTTAGGGCAACGTGTATGTCAAATGTCCAACTATTCCTACCGCAATGGCAGCAGTCAACGCCCTCCATGGACGCTGGTTTGCAGGTTAGACATTACTCTCGGTTGCTAACTCTTCTCCAAGTTTTGACTAACTTCGTGCTGTTCTAATGTGTATAATTAATAATATATAATATAATATAATTGTAACTGTTTTTAGTTTTTTAGTTTAGTTACTTCTTTTACTTATTCTATTTGTTTTATATATTTGTTTTACTCATTTTATGTGTGTATATATATATATATATATATATATCTATATATATATATATGAAATTATATATTTAAAAAAAATTAAATGTGTTTATATGTCCCTTCTATTGTTTTTATTTTTTAGTAATGCACAACCTTTTCTTGTAAACTCGTCGTCATTGTAAATGAGGGAAACCTCAATGCCCTACGAGTATAAATAAAGGTTTGAAATGAAATGAAATAATCGCCGAAGGCCGCTAAAAGTGCTGTGTTGTCTGTGGCTTTGTCACCCTCAGGTAAAATGATCACGGCTGCCTATGTGCCCCTGCCCACGTACCACAACTTGTTCCCGGACTCTGTGACGGCCACACAGCTCCTGATGCCCTCACGCCGGTGATGCCCAGTCTCTGCCGTGTCTGATTCGTGCCACTCTAAAACATGTACATAACGTTCCGCTCAGAGGAGGCTTCCTTTGCGGCCTCTGCGTCTCTCTCAAAAGTATGACCCCCCACCCCCCACCCTCCGCCCCCAAACCACACACACACACACACACACACACACACACACGTACGGTGGGACTGAGTTAGTGTAGTTGTCAGAGAATCTGGGGAAGAGACTTTTGCCGACGGCTAATGAGCTGTGACGAACTGGTTTTATGAAGTTTTTATTTAGCCTGATATCAGTGCCCACAGTATCCCTTTCATGACTGGAGTGTTTGGTGGGGTGGTTCTCTGGGGATGGGGGAAAGAGAGATGATTTTGAAGGCTGCAGCAGTTCTTTATGAGAAGCAGGGCTTTGTGGTTTGTTTTTCTGTTTTGTTTTTTGGTATGCTTTCCAGTAGTGCACTTGTGTGTAATTGGAAAATTAAAAACCTCTGCATTTTGTCATGTCAGGAGTCAGGACTAAATCTGCAGTTGGCTCCGAGTGAGTGTCCTGTGATCATCTTGTACATAGACACACATCGTTTTAGTCTTCGTAGATTTTGCAGCTCACAGTTTTTGTTTGTTGCAGTTGGATCAGAAGGTCAAAAAATAAATGAGAGAATATTTGGTTTCTCCCCCCCCCCCCCCCGGCCCCTTCGTTCCCCCGCCACAGATAAACAGAATGAGGGTGGATTATCGGAGTCCACATTTGTAACTTTTTGTAATCAAGAATTTTGTTTTTCTAAAGAATGTCTTGATTAAACAACAACTTGATGAAGCAACATTTTTTATCTCTTGTACATGTGTGATTTATTTCAGATTTAGACATCTCTCCAAAATAATTTCTGTTTGACAGGTGTAGATATGGTGCTAACTTTGGTTATATTACACCAATGATTTCAATCTCACATTGATCAGGGATTACTTTTATCTTCACCTAGATTTTACAAACTGACAAAAAAAAAAAAAAATCAGCATTGGTAGTAGAGAATCTATGCGAATCATCATTGGTCAATAAATGTACACATTATTCCGACTGCAAGTTTTGATGTTTGCAGATATTGCTACTAATGTTTACCACATCCCCTTTCGGTCTTGAATCTACAGCATCATCCACTCGTTGCTGATTTGGAAACAAAAGTGAACTATTGTGTTTCCTGAAATGCGATCTAGGCAGTTGAGCACAGGCTATGAGTGACCATCCCTCTAACTATATCCACAGAAGCAGTCCATTTTGGAGTGTTCTAAAGCAGTGTTTCTTAACTGGTGGGTCGGAAACCAAAAATGGGTCGCGGAACCATTCTGGGTGGGTCGCGGAGCTTAAATTCAAATGCTACCTTATCAGATCTAATATTGTACCTTTATTTTAACAGTCTTTATTCAATGTCAGTCATTACCATGGACAATGTTTATGTGACAGGTCATGTCAGACATCATATTAGTGGTAAACGTAAATGTAATGCCAAACATCCACATGTTCCAGACAATTAGGTCTACAGGCACTTTGTTTGTTACCATGTAGCTCACCATATCCATTGGCTTGAACACTAAATTAATATATGGGTCGCAACTTTATGAACAAAATTGAGAGTCCCAAAGCCAGACCAGTTAAGAACCAGATGGTTGCTGATTCGATCCCCGACCAGTCCACGGCTGAAGTGCCCTTGAGAGCAAGGCACCTAACCCCTCACTGCTCCCTGAGTGCCGCTGGTTGGGCAGGCAGCTCACTGCTCTGGGTTAGCGTGCGATTCACCTCACAGTGTGCTCACTGTGTTCTGTGTGTGATCACTAATTTGGTGAAATTGGGTTAAATGCAGCGTGCAGAGAACAAGCTTTACTCAAAAGACTACAATCTTTCAATAATCTTTCCCAAATCTTGTCAGTGTAAGGTAGACTTAAGTTGTGTCCTGCTGAGACAGAGTCCCCACTACACGTCACAGTTTTGGTGGTGTCCACGTCAACGAGTTGGTCAGAGAATTGGCAGCTGATTTCCGGCACTTCTCCGTGAAAAATGAGGAAAAGGTATCAGAAGTAATGCTGGAAGGAGTAGGGGGAGTGTTGAGTAGTGATTTGAAGATAGAAGTTTCAGTCTGAAGACTTAGTCAGTGTCAGTGACACTGTTAAAATTGTCATTGCAAAAAGTCTTTGCAGCAGTGATGATGGCAATGAGCCAATGAGATTAGTTCATTAGTTGTTTTCACTCAGAACTTGCGTACCATCAACGTTTTGCTAGGAATTTCATTTCAACTGCATGGGCAGAGCAGCATATTGTATTATATCAATGGGCCCAGGAAACATGACTTCACTCTGAATGTTGTAGAGTTTGTTATGGTAACAACAATGATGTCACGTAATTCAGCAAAAAAAAAAAATCATAAATAGGCCTATTTAGAACTCTGGATAAATGTTGTGCTTTCGATATCTTGGTTCATCTTATTTAGCCTCAAAAGCATGCAATTCATCAGACTGTCTTGAAACTTTCATTTTAAAAAGTTTGATCGATTGCAGAGACTAGTTTAAGGACAGAATGGTGGCAGCTGGAAATCAACCTCAACTTCTAGCCCAGTTCATAGCCACTGCACCTCCTTTTAGGATTTTGGAAGTATACAAACATAGTTTTGATATTATGTAATGTAACTGAGGTTATTTAATGTGATGAAGTTCATACTGGCACAGTGTGTGATTGTGACAGGGATTTGCTCAGCCAGACACATCTTGTCTCAGATTCTTTGGGATTAGTTTGGAAATAAAGATGAGCAAAAAACAGTCAAACAACCTGTCATCAAGTAGTTGGATGTTGAAGAAACATTTTCATCTGGGCGTAATCACTTGTCGAGAGTTCAATCAGTTTATTTGAGAGCTGTGTTTTGTAAACAAAGGAGACTTGTTTGTTTTACTTTTACAAGACATATATTAATTTAGCAGACACTTTTTTGGGGATTAACACTTAGCTACATTGCAAGGAGACTTCAGGGTAACAATCACTTTACAAGCACTAGAAGACTACCAGAGGATGAGAGTACAGAAGTTCAAGTTCTAATAGTCAAAGAGCTATCAAAGAAAATATTAGAAGGAGAAGGGAGTGGAGGAAAGGATGTACATGTTTGGTATTGTTGGATTTAGGGTCAGTTGGGTTGGGAGAGGAGGCACTGTCAGAAGAGTTGGGTCAGAGACGGTTTATAAAGCGAGACGATTCATATGAGGATAAATTCTGGTGTCATTGTGACGTAGGGTTCGCAACTGCCACTCCCCTTTAGGAGGCAAACGGGAGGTCCGGTGTCAATGTATTTCTATGGGAGAAATAAACATTATCTCGGATTATGACCATTCCCTTAGCCCTACATTTAGCAATGCAAGTAACAAACCCATTATTCTTCAAGGCACACGTCTTTCTAACATTCCCACATTGAAATCGTAACTATACAATCTTTGGTTGGGTCTTCAAGAGCTTCTAGAATCTAGAGGATGGAGAGGGACACCCCTGTTGTGACATGTGCTCTAGGCTCGTTCTAACAAATGAGACTGTCTGGATTGCCATGTGTGTAGGGGTATCAGTACCAGATTACGTTCCTCCGAGGGATAACAAGCCTTCATGAGAGCATTGTGGGGGCAGACCCCAGCTGACACTTTGTAGGCAAACATGAGTGACTTTAATTTAATGCAGTTGCCAATGGAGCTCAGTGAACAACTCTTTGTTGTGATGTATAGTTGGTTTGGCTGGGAAGACTGGGGGTTATGTTCCTTCCATGTCAATATGCCAAGATACTATGAGATCCGTGCTGAGGCCGAGGGGTTGGAGAGGATTTCTGTAACGTTTTGGAAACTGAAATCACCTCACAGAACCAGCTGAAAACACCAAAAGGCTGCCAAAGCATGACTTGTAGCAGCTAAAAAGCCAGCATATTTTCAACAAATCATCTACCACTACAATCAGCTGGCTTTCTTACTGGGTGTGGGGCTCCACCTCTGAGACTATGGACTGCATTTATATAGCGCTTTTAACGGCTTCTGCGAGCACCCAAAGCACTTTACATATCATGCCTCACATTCACCCATTGACATGCACGCCGATGGCGGAGGCTGCCATGCAAGGCGCCAACCTGCTCATCGGGAGCACTGGGGTTAGGTGTCTTGCTCAAGGATACTTCGACAGGGTCAGGAGGAGTTGGGATTGGACCAGCAACATTCCAGTTACTGGGCGACTCCTCTACCTCCTGAGCCACTGCCGACCTCTGAGACTATGATGCAATATTCTTCCAACATATCTGAAGGACAGCAAGGACAAGCTCGCTCAGAATACTGTGCCTCGCTATGCCTGATGTGGCATGTCTGGTCTGTTTTCTTATAACCGCTATTGTCCTTACAACAGAGACCTACATGAAGCTTACTCTCAACAGTTTAGTGGTTGAGAGGAAAGCTGCAGAATGTTTTTAACTGATATTTGAAACATAATGGGAAAATTGAGTTACATGTTGCATTGACCTGAATGAACTGTAAACTAACCATAAAACTAAACTTCAAATTGTTGCAACCAATTTGCAACCAGTTGTCTCAGGCCACATTTACAGCAGGGTATTCTGAAAAACGAATATTTTCCCTTCTTTATTTTTGAGTATAATTCCGCTCACACCGATGATGAAAACAGCTGGAGAAGGGTGTCACAAACACATTGAGCAAACAGATGGCCAATCAAATATTTCAAACAAATGAAGGAACATCTGCTGTTTACCACTGTTTACATGCTAAGGAGAAAGCAGAGTTTTCTCAAATCTCTTCCAAATTTAGAAGCCAATAGGATCCTATGGGATTGACAATCAAGGAAGTGTGAGGAGGATTCTTTGAGTGCTGTGTCTTCTCATTAGAATGTCTCTGATAGAACTCTCATTTTGCTTGGCAAGTGACCAGTAGGCAAGATGAGGATGAAAGCAAAAGGCCAAATATTTGGTGCTTGAGTTGTGAGTGTGTAACAAATAACTCATTTGTTATTACTTAGAAGTAACACAGTGAAGTGGAACAGTGTAAAAATAATGTCCACAAACCAGGAAGCCTTTATATACCCTGGAAATCCAGAGTTGTGTCCGCAAGATACTCAAGACGAGCTATGATGCACGTTATGTTTACCCCAACCATCTGTGGTAACCAAAAAAGGTGTGGGTGAGCTAAGGTGAGGTACCTGTCTGTCTTTAATAAAGTAAATTAAGTGAGAGCAAGTGTGCGGACCTTTTACTCTTTTTTTTTGGATCTTAACTTTTTGGCTCCTGCACCTGTATATATTCTATTCTATTCTATTCTTTATTTGGATGTGCGCACTGTTTGCAACTAAAATTGACCTACAGACACCACACAACTGATGCCCAGAACCAAAACCATGTACTGATAGGCCACGCAGCTTCACTGAAACCAGCCTATAGGACAGAGGGGTTACATGATTGGAGATCACATGATGAGTACTGTTCATGAAACCGAGACCATTATTGTTGAGAGTACAAGTATGAAACGGGGTCAGATCATCTATGGTGCTGAATCAGAACACTATATAAAACAAATGAGGATAAAATAGTCAAATTCCATGGCCTTCACCATCATCAAGACTACATATAATTGAACTAGAAGGGCTCCCAGAGAGATAAAGCCAAATGTCCATCTCGCAATGTTAATAAAAATGAGAAATTCTTGGCCTTGCTGACTTCTTCCATCAAGCTGTGCGGATATTGTGGAGCCCACAGGTAGTGTGTTGCACAATCCTGCTGACAGATGTCCAAACTTTCCAGAGTTCCACATTCACCACAGTATTATCGATATCAGTCATAATTTACTGTGAATAATGTTCTCCTTAAGAGTTGTTTGTGGTAAAAAAAAAAAACCATAATGTGTTGAGAGAAGGAGCCTGAAAATGGCATAGTGGGAAATGGGCCTGTCCTCTTTAATATGGGTGTGCTACTCCCTTTGGAGCTTGCCAGGAAAATGCCTCACAAATTTGGTTGAATTTCTCCCTGTGGACCTATAGAGCAGTCTTGGTTCTGAGGGGAGGGAAACAACCCCCCCCCCCCCCCCCCCCCATACCTGATTTACAGCATTAGAACTCAGATGTTTTACGGTTATATATAAAAAGCATCCTGTGTTTCTGCCAAAACTGGCACTGTACATACAGTACCCTCCAGAATGATTGGCACCTTTGGTTGACTAAAAACGGGTATTAAAAAAATCTTCAGGCAAATTGTGATCTCACAATGAAAACAAAGAGGAACAATCTACACTTCAAGGGAAGACATTTTATTTTGAGAAAAAGGAACATCTCATAAATAAATATATATTTTTTTTAACAAAAACACATTGCTCACAATTATTGGCACCCCAATAAAAAATCTTATATACAAAATGAAACAGAGGCATTTTCCTATCTAATTACAACTTCTTAAAGTTAATCAGAGCATCAACTTTCAGAAGGTAAAATAAAGTGACACACAGACTAAATCCTGTAGTCAATTTTCAACATTGGAAAGACAAAAGAATACACTTGATTGAAATAAAAAGAAAGTGTTGATATTTGCAAGTCAGGCAATGGCTACATAAACTAGGTCCTTTGTGGAAATGCTCATATTTACTGTTAAAACAATGATTCAAACTATCTAAAACATGCTTGGGCAAAGATCCATGGTTATCTTGCCACCACACACAGTATGGAGGATGGTAACATATAGGCAAAAAACCCAGGTACAAAGCCTGTCCAGTCACTTAAATGTAAATGGCAAGCTGAAAGATACAGTGACTGTCTGGGAGTATGGTCTATTGTCAGATGCTTTTGGCAAGAAACACTTTAGGTGTTTATAAAAGAATAACTATACTGAAAAGAACCCCATGCCTAATGAGAAATATGGTGAATATGGGGCTGTGTTATTGTGGGTCTATTTTTATTCCCAAAGGCCTTGGGAAACTAAGGTGCATGGTATCATGAACGCCAGAAAAACCTGAACAAGGAAATCTCTGTAAGACACTAAAAGTGGGTTCATGATTGGATCATTCATCAGGTCAATGAAAAAAAAGGGGGGGGGGGGGGGAAGGGTTTACTGAACACAATCAAGCTTCGGCCATGCCATCTCAGATTCCTGATCTAAACTCCATAGAAAAACAGTGGGGTGAGTCAAAGAGGAGAATACACAAGTGTTGGCCTAGGAATCTGGATGATCTGGGGAGATTTTGTAGAGACAATTGGTCTTAAATCCCTTGCTTTGTATTCTCCAACATTATGGGGTAGCTGTTTCAAGGGAGGCTTATGAAAATATTACAAGCAGGGCTGTCATTAATCGTGAATGGCGTGTTTTTGTTACAAATATTTATTTTTATCTAACTGTGCGTTCACACCAAGACCGTCAAAAGCGGCAAGAGCGCCGGAAATCATTCATTTTCTATGAAGAGTCGGCGTTACCGGCGTCAAAAGCGTTCTGGGCGTGAGCGTGGCTTCATGAGCTTCACGGGCGTCAAAATGAAGTTGAGCCTCAGTTAACTTTATGCTAATTAGCTATGACACGGTTCGGCGTCAACTAATCAGAATGTCAAACTCGCAGGATTGCTGCTTGTGGTTTGTCCAAATGTTTCACGTCATGGCTTTGACGCTTTCGGCGCTGAACTGGGTTGAGCGTCGGGCTATGAGCTTCACCAGCGACTTTGACGCTTTTGACGGTTTTGGTCTGAACGCACAGTAAGAGTTTCCTTTTTTTCTCAAAATACATGTGCTTCCCTTCAAGATGTTGTTTTCATTGTGAGATTACCATAATCACCAACCGATTATTTTTATACCTGTTTGGCAGAGGGGCCAATAATTGGAGGGTACTGTATGTGTTAATAATAATAATAATAATAATAATAATAATAATACATTTTATTTAAAGGCGCCTTTCTTGGCACTCAAGGTCACCGTACATACATACATAAAACATTTTGGCTCTCCCTGCACTAAAGATTATCCTTCCGTAGAAGGAGCAGGAGGAGCTTAAGTTTGGTGGTCGGGGATCTATGCAGTTTGACATCTATATAGAATTTGAGGACTTGGCTATGAAGGCCGGCATGGCACGCCGCGACAATAAACAAATTACAGTAGAACTCCATTGTTTTCAATGGAGCAAAGCCCACTAGAAATGTATGCCGCGCAGCAGCCGCACAGCGATAGAAAACTATTGTAAAATCCTGCGCGTCAAGCCCAGACCTCAGAACGCCGTGTCCGGTGGGCGCCAGGCTTGATACATTTACATACAGCATACACACAAGAGCTGCCAGACAGGAAGGTGTTACCAGCAGGATGTGGTCTACAAATGGCATGTTGGTGCTGTAATGTACTGTAGTGTATATTACTGTAATGTACAATATCCATTCATATAAAGTTTCTATATTATTTTGGAAGTGACTGCTTCTGGAAGTTGAAAGTGCCTGATTCTATTTGTGGCCTTTTTCCTGGCTTGTATCCCTTGTTTAGAGTAAAACTAAACAGAGCACTCATTGAAAGTTGTCCAACCGTTGTTTTCTGTATTTAATCTTCATGCTAAATCTACCGCAGTTATTTGTTGATCTCAACTCTATTGCGTCTAATTTTCCCAAATGCTTTAACATTGCCCCCCAGCTGAGAATTGTATTACAAGGACTGTTTTCCAGATTTTCAGAGATATTCTCTTCCTAGTCATTCATACAAAACCACAGTTAAATCGACAGTGAGAAGCTGTAGTTAAATTCATAGTTTGAATTTAAAACATTCATTATGAAGTAGAATGATAGAAAATAATTCTGAAACATTTATGGAGACATGAAGAATCAAGCACAAAAGGGTGTGAGTTATTACGAAATGGACACTCAACCAGAAAAATCTGAAGGCACCTGTACATGTACCAAATATATCACATACTGTAGTTAAATATACATATAGTGTGAGATAGTAAAGTAAATAGGGATTTAAGAGAGTGGGGCCCATTACCCAGGCAAGGATTGTAGCCTACTTCGTACTAGACTAGACATTTTCAGTGGAGATCTTACAGTAGCTGAAGTTCTCTTTAGTTCATGACTATCGATTTGCAGGACAGTTGGGCAAATGTTTGAATAAAGCATCGTAGCTTAGCCACTCTATAGTGAGAGTAAATATTTAATATTTTAAATTAATTTTAAACTCTGATTACCAATACTATTCTCTTAATTGGGTCAAGGTCATCATCATACTGTTTTATCTGAAGATTCAGACCATTCTTAAAATTGTGTGGCTATACTTTAAGTTACTGTGCCTACAAACACTTAAGGCACTACCCAAGTGCATGTCTAGTAGTTATTTTACACACCAATATAATCATAAACTAACAGTTAAAAAAGCTTTCCGCAAAAAAATATACAATGGTTAACTGTAGTTCAAGATATGCAACAAAGGCTGCAGGACCTCCATCGCTTTCTCTTGCTAGTTTTTTGTAGCTTGGAGCTTGGATCTGTGAGTTGGCATTTATTTGGGGGTAGGTTGTCAATGAGCTCGTAGAGTGTGAAGATGCTGAAGGAGATCTCATCATAAGGTGTCCTTGTGCCGTTCTCAAACAGACAGGCAAAGGCTGTGACTGGGGGAGCTCCGGCAGAGGGCTGCTCCAGGTAGGCCAAGTCTGAGTAGGCGCTTGGGCCCTCGTAGATAACCCAAGGCCCTGACCAACTGTCTGGATCGCGGGGAAAGAGGCTCAAGTACACTCCCAGGTCCCGGCGTGCGTTGGGCCAGGTGGGGTGAGAATACACCACCCAGGTGGGAGTGAGGAAGTTCTGGCCACGCTTTGAGACTAAGGCAGCAGCAGCGACGGGGTCAGAGGAGACGCGGAGCTCCGACGTCCAGTGTCGCAGACGCGAGCGTCTGGCCTCCTGCAGGAGCTCCAGAGGGGCGGGAAAGCCCATGATGCTGCCGTGGCAGCCGTTGCGTGGCTCCACCAGCTTCTGGACCAGCTGACCGTCCTGAAACACGGCGCCGTCGTCCAGGCTGAGAGACTGCACCCGGCACCCGAGCGGGCTCCTGGCGTTGCAGTACAGGATGTTGGAGCCGTCCTCCTCGTCCACGGACACCATCTGGCACTCCACGCTCTCCGGCCCGGGGACCGCCTCTCCGAAGCGCCACACGCGCCCGTGCGTGTCACTGTGGAAGCAGAAGGAGTGGGGTGTGGTCAGACACACCCTGCCCAGGCACTCTTTGCAGTCGATATGGTACGCGTACGCTGGGACCAGCAGGCGGCCCGACTTCAGCTGGATTCCATGGCCCGGACCCAGAGCGAAGGTGGCCCACTCTGGATAGAAACAGACAGGATAGAACCAGAGACCGTATACGGACGTCAGTACAGTAAGTGAGTGTTATTATAAGAAAGTTTTCCTGGATGTTCTATGATTGCAAAGCAGGACAGGTTGAATGTTTTTGGCTGCATGTGTCAAGCATGATTGCCTTAACCTACTGTGCTAATGTGGGCTCATGGAATCTGTCTGAATTGGCTTATCAGAATTGGCTTATCAGAATGGCGTACACTCTGATTCGATGTACTTCATGCCCATGATGTAACAGGGCCATCTTGCTCCGCTCTAAGATCTTTGCAGCTTGAGTTAGTAAGTAATTGCTGATAGGTGACAGTTGTGGGTCATGACTCATGATCCATGATTACTTTTGGCCATAGATCTGTAACTGAAGTCTAAGAAAAGGGATGATTAAAACTGATTGATGGGTTCGTTTTAGAAGCAGGCAAAACTGTACCAATATCTTTCTTGCTTAACAAGACGGGGACCCAGGTTTGAGTATGACGTAGGTAATTTCCTAATCCCACCCCATCTCTCTCTCCCACTAGCTTCCTGTCGGTCTCTTCATTGTCCAATAAAGGCAAAACGTCCCCAAAATATGCAGCAATAGGAAATTGTCAGTTTAATGTGTGACCAACAGATGGGAACAATTTAATTCTTCAGCTCAAATGGAATAACCTGCAGTGAGGGGCAAATGCAGTACTTTGATCAGCGCCAAAGGTGAACACTCCCCAGAATCTTTCTGCAATGACTGTCTAAAACCAGACAACTTCTTAAAATGCCGTGCAGTATAGTCACCTTTAATAGTGTCTCCTATCACTCTCTTGGTGAGGTCTGTGACAGGGCTCCAGGTGTCGCCGTGATCGTTGCTGGAGACGTAGCAGAGGCGTGTCACGTTCTTCCCCGTCACCAGCTGGTAGGCCTCCGATGTGTGTCCCAGCACCGCGATGAAGAAGAGGAAGAGGGTGCCGGTGAACTCGTCGTACACGGGGCACGGGTTCATTGACCTATGACCCTGCAGATGTGCCGTGGCCAGCACGCGCATGTCGTCCCACTAATTGGGGTGGGGGTGGTGGGGTATAAATACCACAGATGAAAGAATCAGGTCTAACAAGTAGAGTAATTTCCCGCATATAAGCCGCATTGTGTATAAGCCGCCGGTTTTATGCAAGTTATATGCAAGTTAAAAGAAACAAAACCATATTGACACCATATTAACTGACCCCTGTATTAACCTCATAGCTGAAGAAATTTAGCAAAATCAATGTATGAGCCACGGCTAATAGCCTGGAAATTACGGGTAAGAGAGATTTTGAAGGATAATTCATCATCTACACAGTTTCATGCAGCATGATTGATAATAACAAATAACTAGAAATGCAATTCCAAGGAATTACCAGTGCATGAAAATGCAAAAAAAATTATAGATAGATAATGTAGATATGGCTACTAAGGTGTAGCTAGGGTAAACATGGTGGTTGCATAGTTTAAACAGAGTTGATAGTGTTTAGGTAGACATTTTAAAGCTTAAACATTCCTGTTCTAACTTAACTAATGATTTCTAACAGGTATTCTAAAATGTTAACTATGCTAACAATGATAACCAGGTTGATTGGTTTACTTGGCTAATGATTTCTAGCAGTAATGCTAAAAATGCTAACTATGCTAACAATGCTAACAATGCTAACCACGTTGATTAGCTAACTTAGCTAATCATTTTTAGCAGTTATGCTAAAAATGCTAACAATGCTAATAATGTTAACTATGCTAACAATGCTAACCAGGTTGATTAGCTAACGTAGCTAATCATTTTTAGCAGTTATGCTAAAAATGCTAACTATGCTAATAATGTTAACTATGCTAACCATGCTAACTAGCTAACTTGGTACTGAGGACTTTTATTTTGAAACATTTGTTGATGGGGTATCCATGGCTGCCACTATCAGGAATAAAGAAGTTACTGTAGTAAAATCAGGTTGGTTGCTATGGAAACGGTCATAAACGCTTAATTTTGATGGTTGCTATGTTGGTTGCTAGGTGCATGGAGGTCTCATGTAGTTGACTGGAGGCATAGTTGATGATAACTGACAGTTGGAATGGTTGAACAGTTAAATAGTTGAGTAGTTTCAATGGTTAAATGATTTAATAGTGTATTATTGCAGTGAGGACTTTTATTTTGAAACAGTTGTGGAAAGAGGAAACAGTTAACAGGATATGTAGTCTTCACAGAGAGATTGTATGCTTAAAGCCTGAGAGAGAGAGGGCTGCTGCAGGTGGGGCTGGCCACCTGGCATAAGATTCTAATTGCTTAATGATCCGATTGTGATGTCATAGAGGCCAATGTTAAGTCTATGGGGAAATTTGTAATAGTTTTTAATTTATAGTTTAAAAAGTATAAAAGTTGCAAAGTTGAAAAATACTTAGCAGCATTCCCCTATTTAAGACCTACGTTGCGACGTTTGAATGAAGTTTCTAAGTTAAACGGTTCAAGCTGAATAGAAAAAATGAATTTGATCAGCGGAATAAGAAGAAGAAGAAGAAGAAGAAGTTTTGGAAGAACAGTACAGTGCATTTTCATGCACTGTAATAAAGTTTCATATTTTACTGCTGCTGTTAAGAGGAAATACTGACTATACACTCACAAAGTCAGGGATACTCGGCTTTCGGGTGACATTTCAGGATGAACCTAAAATCCAACTATAACCTTTACAGGTGAAGTTAATGTGACCTTCTCGAAACTTTTGAATGTGCATGTCCAACAGTTCAATCAATGCTTCAATACTTTCTGTACTGAAACATTAAATCTCACCCCAAAGCCAGATATCTTACTTTTTGTTAATAGTGTTTGTTTATGTCTGGTATTTAGCAGACGTGACTAGAAAAACAAACAAACCTACACCAGACCAAAATTTTCTCCTTCTTTTTTCAACTGAAATACTGTGCTGCTGCAGTAATTGTCGAGGACAAAATGTCGTCAGTTCTTATACCTCCACGTAATTCCTGTAGAACTTGCCCTTGCGCATGACCAGCAGGTTGGCCTGAGCGTCTGCAGGGCTCAGCCTCTCCTCACAGAAGGCCAGGAAGGATGCGGCGTTTGGGAGGTAAATCAGCGCAGGTACTCGGTACGTCACTCCACTGGCCTCTTTCCGGAACAGCACGGTGCGTGCAGGAAAATACATCTGGGATCCCCTCATGTCTGCAAAGATTCACAAAATGAGAGGTATGTCACAAATACAGCCCTCATAAAACTTAAAACATGCAAGCGGAAACATGTGAAACAACGTATAACAATAGACAAGCCTTTATAGTTAGAGCAGATTTTTGCATTCGAGAGAGAGCATAATATCTCTCACATACAGTGTCGTTAAAAGCTTCAAATTCATCAAATGTACTCTAGGAATTTATACTTACTATTGGAAAGTTGTGACAGAAGGAAAGATTGTGAAATACTCCTAGGATGCAAACTCTGGATATGACCAGATGCTTCTCAGTGTTCGTATCTGGTGTCTCTCTGTCAGAACAATCAATAGTTTCAGAGTTGACTCCGGGACACAATGGGAGAGGCAATAAAAAAATTGTGTGTGTGTGTGTGTGTGTTTTCAACCAATATTCCTATGGACAGTTGGAAGGACAGTTCCAAACACAAACAGAACTCCCACAACAGAATATTTCCCATTCCAGTGACGGTGTTCTGCTAACAGGCCTCTTGGTTAGGTCTAATGAATAGTGAATGAGCCAGCCCTTTTCATAGCCACATCCTCATCATCTGCCTCCCTCAGCATTGTCCATAACTCCCTCTGGTTCTCTTTTGGACTACTGCCATCCATTTAGTTTTCTACAGCCTTAGTTCCCTACATTTGGTTTGCTTCGCTGTTATCGTAAGTATGCTGTATAAACGCAATCATGATGGTTATGACTATATGATTTAGCAGACACTTTTATCCAAAGCAACTTACAAATGATGAATGCACTTAGTTAAATTACTTAATAACAAGCAATTCTTTAACAGACTAATGACAACATGACTAACTATTCCATATATATATAGCTTCCACATTCTACGCAAATGTCCATTGTCCTTTTCCCAGACTACAATAAACCGAAATACCCATATTTTCAACAAGTAACTGTCCCTGTAATTCCCTGGTGGTCTCCTCATGATTGTTGTTTTTAATCAGCTGCTTATACCTCCTCTGTGCTCAAACAACTCTGCGTCTGCTCAGCAGCTATAAGTGCCAAGAGCTCGACAACAGGAGCTTTTATTCTGACAGGCTATTTTTGCCAACCGAAGCCCAATAGGTTTTTGTTTGCCAAATATTTCAAATTCATCATGATCCTGTCATTTACACATTAGTAAAAGAGGACAAACACACTTTCAAGAAGGGAAATAATAAAGTTGGTACTTACAGACTCTTAACCGTGAACAGGATGCAAGCCTCTGCAAACATTTGTGTCAAGCGTATGAATGTGGGTGAGACCGTGTGAACATGTGTGCGTAACTGTGTGTGTGTGTGTGTGTGTGTGTACATTAGGGGCATGCTTTGGCCGGCCCTGCCTTTTCAGAGTCAGGTTGACAGCGTGTGCAGTGACCCATAAATGGGCCAGACTCATCAGAACTATAGCAGCCGATGAATCAGCGATCAGCAGCCATTGTGTGAGCACTAATTACTGCTGTAGAACCACTGTGTGTGTGTGTGTGTGTGTGTGTGTGTGTGTGTGTGTGTGTGTGTGTGTGTGTGTGTGTGTGTGTGTGTGTGTTTTGGGGACAGAGGGAGAGTTGACAAGTTTCATTTGGAGTGAGGAACATGGGCTCGGGTAGGCTAGCCTCCAACCAACCGAAGCCAGTCTGTTTCCACTGCTGCAAGGATGGCAGAGCAGAAACCTCACACCACTGAAACGTCACAACTGCAGCACCCTAATATTTTACTTCCCTCTTTTGTCTCCATCCCTCAAGCAAATAGCAATATAATCATATTTTAGTAGCCTGTTTATGAGTCACTCTGTTGCTATTCTTTAGTTAAATAATAAATAATATCAATCAATTAAACCTAACATGGCAAGGAATCACTGGAGGATGTCCATTCAGCTGTTTTATCTTTACAAAAAAGGTAAATCACAGGTGCCTCAATATTTGTCTGTAACAGCTGTGTTTCTAAGACATAAAACAGCTGAATAAACATCTTTCAAGAAAAATGATTCCACATTATTACCTTTACTAGGCCTATTACTCTATTATATTTTTGCTGGGTTGTTTGATAGCATTAATTTGCTCTTTCCTGTGTGTGGGGTGGGGTGGGGGCGCTATAACAAAATGGCGGCTGCCGGCTGGTGAACTCCTTTCTGTCTGTGAGATTGCCGTTATGAATGTTAAGACAATAGAGAAAGAAAGAGTAGTTTAACAATTTGCAGTGACCGTAGAAGACATATACTTGTAATATACAGTATTCCTGTATATTTGAAACCAAGCACGGCCATGAATTAAGTAGCTTTTCATTTGAAAAAACATGCTGCTGTGGGAAATAGCTGAAGAGTTACCTTCTTAGCCGAAAGTTCCCTTTTTCAAGATGGACCGTTCGCGTGAGGCGCCACACTGGACATGGGTTGTTCCACATCCTCTCTGTGAGTGCACTGATCTTTTCTGATCTTTTCACAATGTGCCCTGTAACCTACAATACATTATAATGCATGAAGGAAGAAAAGCTCAACCTCATGCAACAAACATAGCCGAACGTAGCCTACTATGCAAGTTTATGCATAATTTTGGTATTCAAAATATTTTTGTAGGCTATACAGTTCATGCACTAGCCATATGCACTGTGTTGTAACCATAGGGTTGTAACCAAACAAGTTACCTGCTAACGAGCGTTTAGTGCCAACTGCTAGCTGTATCAGTAGCCAGCTAGTGTTCAAGCTAGCATGTCACAAGCAAAGTCTTCCATAAAAAAAAAGGTTGATCAGGACTCGAGGACTATATAGGCCACCTTACACAAGGTGCAATATGTGTCCACAGAGCCGCACGTAAACCCATAAATCTGCCACTATGAAAAATACTTTGACCCTCAAATCCAACAATGCCTTGTCCTTGGACATCAGAGAGGCTGGCGGGGCAGACGTTATGAGGCAAAATTAAATTTACATAATCATAATGACATTACATGCAGTGCTAATGAACTACTGTGTATAGTTATTCGTTTAGTATTATAATATTAGCGGTTGGTGTTCGCCACAACCTCCATCACTGAACACTGAACAATCATGAGAAAAGGGGGCAGTCCAACATTGGCCTAAAGACCAAGACCTAACAGCCCATCAATGAACAGGAGGCTACACACAAGCTAAACCTGTATTAATACATTACATTGCATTAAATTACATTACATTTGTCTGACGCTTTTAACCGAAGCGACTTAGAACATGGTAAAATTGCTGTGCCCACATGTTTTAATTTAGGAGCGCCTCCTCTGATGCTGTGTTTCATAGTCCAGTGACAGCGGGTATGACCATAGACAGTAAAAGATATGGACAGAGCTATCACGTAGACGGCAGCAGAGACCGAGGAAGCAAATTTCAACGGTTTTTTTAAGGTCTTCTTATTCCGTCATAGGTCTCCTGCGCAGGCTCAGTTGTCGTACATGTGACGTAGGCACGTAGTCTGACCGAGTCTGACCTATGGCGACGCTTTACTCTCGCTGGACGCATGCGCCTTTAACACTTTAGCATTGACTTCGGAAAAACGTTAATTACTCAGCCGATAAGACAGTTACGAGATTATTATGTCAATTTCACAATGTAGCATGTACCCCGACAATAGAAAATGTTCATATAAAGGCTTAAAACGCCTCAGCTCTAACGTAATTTGATGTGAAAGTGGCGCTTACGCCCCATAGGATTCAATGGAATGGCCAGCTAGCCACGGTCTTCTCGTTAGCATGGCGGCCGCCATGCTGTCTACACTCTCAGAACGTTCGCTGCCCCCTTGGGTATGACACCAGCTGAAGTAGCTTCTCGGTTTTCTCAAAATCAGAAAAATCAATGGCAAAATTCTGCTTGAAAGGCCGCCCGGTGATTTGCCGTATTTATTTGCATGCTGTGTGGTTTCTTTGAGCATCGGCATGTGGGAAAATGTGTGTAATTCATCAATTTGGCTTTGAAAACTTTCACATTGGAGTTCATGTCATGCACTAATTGATTATTTCCTTGTACCTTTATGTTCAACTCATTCATGTGAGCCAACACATCCACAGCGAACGCAATATGTCACATAGCCAGTCTGCGTCGCGCAGCTCAGGGAAATCATTGGCTTTTCCCAACCAGCTCCAAAATTGACCCAATCTCCCACACTCTCGATGACCTCAGACCCCTGGTCATAAGTTCACTCCTCGTCTTGTGCCCTTGATGGACTCCATGGCCAGAAATTCTTCTGTGATTTCAAAATTGCTGTTCATACCTCTGATAAAGATATAGAGCTGAGCAGTGTCTTTTACATCATTACTCTCATCCAGAGCTAACGAATGAAAAACTCTTTTTTGTTCAACCCATCGGCCAAGTCATCTTCAATTGGCTGTACACGGCAAGTCACTGTTCTGCGTGACAGACTGAGATTTTTTAATTTGTTTGTGATCTCCGGACATAGAATACTATGCATTCTTTCAGAAACTCACCTTCAGAGAGGGTCTTACTTGCTTTGGCTATATGCAAGCATTCAAATGGAGCACAGCGTTAGTTCAGGCAGGTCACGGAGTCTCGCTTCCCTGGATGGCCCAGCTGACTGTCAATCTAACAGCTCAGCTGATTACCAGCTGATTAAAGGCCCTGCTTTCATTGGAGGATATCATTCAGAGTGCTTATTTAAACTACCTTTACCAATTTGCTGCCAGTGGCTTTTTCTGCAATTTTGCCACCCACCTCCTCCCCTTAACCCCCTCATACTTTTGTTTTGACTTATCAATGTCTTGTCATTGATGTTTGTTCTGTTCTGTACAATTTTAACACGCTGCTTCTTTAGTTCCATGTCACATTGGATAGTGTCTGCTAAATGGAAAAAAAGGAAATGGGCTGTTTCACAAAAGATTAAAGTCTGACTTTAAAGATTTCTTTTTTATTTACACTGACTTCATCTGATCATCATCAAAATGGTTCATGATTCATTTGAATCTTATCAACATTAATTTCATGTTACATTAATCCAAATCAGTTATATTATAATTTTAACGACAGATTGTATGTTAAACTCACTTTTCACAACTGAACAAGAATGTTCTTCTCGTTGATTTATTAAAGAAATATATATTTTTTGAGAGCTTTAAACATGCAGGAAACATGAAAAAATATATATTTCCTGTCTATAAATACCAGGAAATTAAAAGCAAATTCAGCTGACCACCAAGTCACTGTCGGCAATGTTTCCCCTAAGCCTCCCACCCCACCATACAACCCCTACTTAACGGATGGATGGATTATGAACCACTGGAACAAACACTACAGAAAGTTGTTAACTGATCAGTGCTAGGGAGTCCGGGGGCTTGGGCCCGGTAGGCCCATTATGTAGTCCATTTCTGCTTGAAATGACCCTGAGTTGTGTTTTATGTAAAGAAAGCTTACAGAAAGCCACATGATATCAGTTGGCCTGCGCTGAGTAAATAATGCAACTTATCTGACCCTGCATTTCCAGCCTCAGAAGATTATATAAACATATCTTGATACATATATGTAAAGATATATTTATAGGTCTTCCCATCTGTCTAAATGTGTTATTATTTCCTAACACATAAAGGAAAAAGAGGGTTCAGTATTTAATGCTGTCGTGGTGCTTTTTAAATTAATAGCTTATGCTGAGGCAAGATTTTTGTTTTGTCTGAGAAGAAATACTCTGTAAAGTATTAAAAAAAGATCTATCTACTGACCAAATAACCAAATAAAACCAATTGTAGGATGTTCTGGCAGGACATAGACGGCCAGATGTACGTATGAACATTTTTGCGCTCATTTCAGGCGTAACATGCGCATAAAAACATGGGGATGGTATGTACAAACAGGTCGCACTGATGGAAAAATGCAGATTGCCTGTCGTGAGAGCTGAAAACGGCTACTTGCGCTTTTCCCGGTCATGCATATGCATTCATGGGAGTATCAGCTAAAAAGTGGGTGTATCACGCAAGCACAGGGGAGGAGAAGTGCTAATAACGATTGATTAAAGGAGCCGTATGTAGGAAATGTATTTCAATTAATCATAAAATGGCCCTGATATGTCACTAGACATTTAGAAATCATGCTAATTTCAAATACTTATATCACTGACAACGGTAGTCCGGCCAAGATATTTTCATTTAAAAGTGAAGTTGCAGCCCTCAACTGATGTTGATGTTGTTATGTTGTGTTTTGGTTTGATGCGCCGCCCTACACTTATCTACGAATCACGAAGTCAGTTATATTTCACCATCCGGGTTGCCAGCTATGCTAGTTACCACCATAGACAGCTGCAGCTACAAAGTGTTGGATAAAATATGTCTACCGTTATGGAACCTAAAAGACCTTGTTATGAATCCGAAATACGTCTAAATAAAACAAGGATTTAGGAGATTGAGACAGCTGAAAACGGAGAAGAATTTGAAGACAGACGTCAGTGTTGTTAATTTGCTCCTGGACAGGTAAAGATTCATCAGTTTGGCTAACTTACTTGTAGGCTACTGTAAATGGACATTTTAAATAGCCTATTCATGACAGTTGAACAAATTATGCAAGTTCGTGCAAAGTAACGTTATGTTGACCATATGGAGGAGGTGGGTCATTGAATTGAAAAGGTAGGCTAAGGAATTGTTTGGGAAATAAAAGCAGCTATAGTCATTGCTAACGTTAGCAATGCATTATCAGAGTGAGTTCGTTTCTCTGTCATTATGCTGAGGAAAACTTGCCATTGAAAGCTAGCAGTCTACGTTCCTGCTGCAGCTAGCTGGCAACCGTGACTCAAAGGGGAGGGGGAGGCGATTCACCGCTCTACAGTATTTTGAAAGTAATTGCAGTACTCGTTTTGGCCAAAATCCTACATACGGCTCCTTTAAGTATTCCGCCATATGTATGAAAACAACGCACGTCTATTTTGCGTTGAAAAACTTCCGCCTTCTAAAAGCAGGAGCAATTCAAATTGCGGTTTTGCGTCTATTAGCTGAATTAATATTCAGAGCATCAGTTTTCTTCGTTGCACTTTGTCAAAAGCAACCTTAACTTTTGTTTGCCTCTCTAAAATCGCATTTTCTCATACATAGACATAGCCCACACTTCCCAATCTGTTAGACTAGGTATTAAGTCATATCCCTAGTCTACGTGCAGTAAATAGTTCAAGTATTTTTTTAAGTGGATTAGTAGAACTACTAAGCCTGCTCTGTCTGTCGCTGCTCGTTGATATCTCAGTCTTTGTATCATGTACTAAACTTTGATTCTTTTTAATGTTGCAGCAACTGCACTTGTGGTTCAGCTCTGCACACGCTATTGCCGTTGTACAGGGGGCGGGGACGGGCGGTGATGAACGCTGTTAACGTAATGAAGTGACAGCTTAGTAAATTCCACGCAATATAGTAAAGCACAGCGTTCGCATTCTGCGCATACAAAAACTCGCTATTAGCGCTGTCTTAGTACATCTGGCCCTCAGTGCTCTATGTGCCCTACAACATATTGATAGTGGTTTAAAAACATCTCATGGCCTAGCCTTTAACTATCTTCAGGAGATTGTGTCTTGCCCTGGAAGCGTGAGTGTTGACAGTTCTATGAGGCAGAGAGAATGGTGACGAAAGGTAAATCTGCCTATACAGCTGTTATTGTTTTCCTTGGCAATAAGAATTAGGAGCGATTAAAGATGTTAGGTAGGTCCTTAGAAAGATGTGTCTCGTTAAGTGAGAGCATGTTTGAAGCATATGAGCCGTAGAACAATTCCAGCATGTCTGTAGTATTTGCAGTAAGTCTTTTTAGCTTCACGGAGCAGACTGGCTACGATATGGGGTTAATTGTTTTCATGTTTTCATAAATCTGGGTCCTACTTTTCAGAATGGTTTCAGTCCAAATATCTGTCAAGAGTGTTAAATCCATATTATCTTTATTTCTTTGGCAGAAAATTTGTCGGAAAAACAATAGAGAATATATATATATATATATACACATACACACACGCACGTGCACACACACGCGCACACACACACACACACACACACACACACACACACACACACACACACACACACACACACACACATATATATATGCATTTATGATAAGTAATATCTTCCTTGTAAAAATATACTCTCAAAGTAGAAAGACTCATATTTATGTCTTAGTTCTGGCAAGTGTGTCAGTCCTCAAAGTAGTCCGTGAGAAAGCGAGAAAATAATTCCTTCCTACTTCTTCTCCTCCATGTGCTTGGCCTGGCTGGAAGCTCATGCATGTAATCGTGGCAAACCTTTGGAAATAAAACAGGAACTTTATCTGGCATCAACAGCATATCAAGACAATACAAGAGTGTTTTGTGTGTGTGTTTTGCATGTGTGAATTGTTTATTTTTAGTAATCATTTAAAATGATGCAGACACTGGTTGGAGAAACGTACACAAATCATATATTTTAAAGTAATTTCCACACCTGATAAATCCTGCAACTCAATGCTGTGCTGATATGGGTTGAACCTTGAATTACAAGAATGAGTCTTGGTGTGAAATCAGGGAAAGTGTTGTATATAAGGCTTTCAGTAGTTTGATGAAATGTAGAAATAAAGAGATCAGTAGTACCTTTCATGTGCCATGACCTGGATTCTTTGAAGATTATTTTGAAGTTTCTGTTGGGCATCAGCAGAGGCATAAGCAAAGAGTCTTGAACATGTAAGTTACTACATTTGGTGTTACTTAAATGAAAATGTAACTAATATGAATTAGCTGAAAATTCCGAGTGAATAAAACAGACCTTTTAATCAAATTAATTAAATTGTGATTTGTTAGTGGAACTGCATAACTCAGAAGGCTGACCCTAATGAATCTGAATGTTAGGGTCATGTCTGAATGTTAGGGTAACTTTTTTAATAATTATGATAACAGTTTACTGTCTACATACCTTGTGTTTTATGAAGCTGCAGACTGTGATAGGTAGAAGTAATCCACAACATGCTGTCATGGCAATAAATCCAAGCTTGTAGAAGTTGTGTAGATCTTGGCTAGTCTCATTCCTGAAGTTTCTCTCCAGCTTTTCCGTAGCAGGATCCTCTGAAAAGAAATTCATTTGTTTATTATTATATTATATTATTATATTATTTATTTATTCTTCACGCGTCTTTGTTACTCAGTGTTTGGGTAGCAGTTGCAAATCAGTGTTTGCTTAGCAGTGTGAATGGCTTGTGTAGCAGTGCTACAGTTTGTGTAGATACTGCAGACTGTGCAGGCACCTTAACATTTAGTACTTCAGCTGACACTTTTGTCCAAACCAGCTTTCAACGCCAGTGAAGTACCTGTGCTTGGCCGGCTGTAAGCAGGTGCCTGCAAAGGTTCCTGCTGGGCATACTCTGTCTCGCAGTTCCAGTCCACAGGTGTTCTGCTGTGGGTGATGATGTCCAGGTAGAGGACCAGCACCTCCTGCACCATGAGCAAGGCCTCTTTGGGAGAGCCATGGTACTCCCGTTCAAATGTTACTGGATCCTCCTGAATTCGCAAGAGCAACAACAAGATTAGTGTTGAATCAGTGCAGTCGTTGTTTACATCAAAAGGAGAATTTAGATAAAGGATCTGAAGTTGTCAAATCAGATAAGGTTATTACTGCATCATGTCTTTATGTAGTCCACTTCATATTGTGCTTATCAGAGGCTGAGGCATTTTGTGTTCTTTCATGTCGCTGACACTAACAGTGTTCGTGACAGAGATACTGTATCTCCAAATTATAGCCGGGATTTTATTACATATGCATGGCTACTCACTGACGTTTCCATTATCGCCTACACTCCAAACAAAACATATGTCTCACAATAAAACACATACAAAATAAAGGCCTGTGCTTTGCCGAGACTAAAAGTGCCTTCATGCAGCTCGGAACCTCGGAGGACCGGAGATGAAGTCAAGTCGGACACCTCGGGGCACAAAACTTCCGCACGAGTCTCCGAGCAAAAAGTCCTTAGCGTTAGCGTAGTAATTTTTTCCGCTATGGGAGGTCAGAAATTTCCGAAGGTCCGATGTGCATGAAGGCACTATAAGAGCCCGACCATAATTTGAGGATTGAGGCACCAGACAGGTTAATGTCTGAATCGAATTGAACGTAACGCCATACCGAGACACAAGACACGCACAGAAACACTTTCCAGGTGTGCGTTCTCTCTCTCTCTCTCTCTCTCTCTCTCTCTCTCTCTTACAGCAGGACTTATCACCAAGTCAAATTATGCAAGGTGCTTCTACATCAACTTACATCAAAAAGTTTAGTGATCAGGAACAGGTCAGGAATTTTACAAACATAGAAGGATTACATAGAGTGGCCATAATACGCGAGGGAACATGGATGCGTTCTCCATTTGAGGAATGTACAGACAGTAGGTCTACTTTCACTTTCTAGAGTGTGCATTCATTATGTGAAAAATGCTCCATAGCAAAACAGCGATCAAACATTATCAAATGTATCATAACGTCTTGTCACATTTGCATCTGTTAGAAAATAAAAAAACAAAATCATGTCAGTCAAAATACTATGCCAAGTCAATTTATTGTATAGCACATTTAAAACAGCATTGCACTAAAATGCTTCATATAAAAAATAATTAATTCAAAAATATCAATAATAATAACAAAAATATTTATCAGTAGCCTAAATAAACAAAATAACAGTAAAATCTCAAAGTAAAACAACAAATGGCCCTTGGAATAATATTAATGAACATAAAAACACAAAAATGAAAGAAAATGATAATGAGTTAAAATAACAGGAAAAAAGAGAAAGAAAAGTCACAAATGCAAACAATGAGCCAAGATCGCCCTGTGAAGCTGTCACTCCAGTGTGTACAATGAAATAGCTGGAAGAAACACCTGTGGGAGCTCTGCTCTATTCCCATTGGTCCGCCCTGTTTTAGAGATTTTATGATGCACACCCCTCTTCTCTGTCGGATTGCTCACAAAGTTCTAGTCTCACTGATGTCACTTGACAGAGCACGATCTTAGCTTTCTGATGCTATTATGCTAGTTGGTGTAATAAATGGTTCACACGTGACGTTCAGACGTGAAATTCAACATTTTAACCCGGAAGTTTGTTAATTGTGGATTTTTCTCAAAATATCATCGTGCGCAAAGTGACTGATTTCGCTTTACAGGGTCACATATTAAAATAAATGACAGACCTTACCAAATATGAGGATATGAAATTAATTCGTAGCCTATAATCAGGGCTGTACACTGCGAGCACCTCGTCGCAAATGCGAGGAAATATATATTTGTGCTACTTGAAAATATGAAATGGGAGCACAGGTGCGAGTAGGCTACTGAATTCAACCCTTTTATTCGCATTTTGCTCCTAAAAATCCACACCAAGTGAATCAAAGTATAGGCTAGTACAATTTTCGCGCATCTGTATACAAATGTCATGACAACTCTAACGCTCCTGGCTGGAAACTCACGCTTTCAGCATCAACCTCGCTGTCTCTCACACACGCAAGAAATGTCACTCCAAAACCATTCTTTTTCTTCAATCTGTTCGTTATCAGTTGGTGACTTTGTAGCGATTAGCCTACCGTTGAACTGGCAAACCATGATAAGAATGTTGACTATATAGCCTACAATTACCGTGTTCATTTCAAATATTATTACTATCACGGTTGATAAACACGGTGTGGAAACCGTGTTAGCTTCACCCCAGCCTGCATTTGACATAGGCCTGGTTGACTTCTATGAGAGAAATCCGACTGATTCTGTTGTCTAAATGATGGATTTAACCACGATTTGGTGTAGGCTACACCTGCTTTAAAAAGGCGGAACATTTTCATTGCAAATGTGCGCATCATATAGCCACTCTGCGTCTTTGTATGGAGGTTACATTCACATTAATTCAATTCCACTAACGTTATCAGGAGAATACCGTAACGTTTTATTTTGAGCTCTGGTTGTCACTCATTGGACATAACAGATATAGCCTACCAAACTCCAAGACGAGTCATAGTAGACTAAGTTAAGCACCCAGCCAATTAAACATGACCAAGGAAAAAGTGACAACTCATGATGCCATGCCATGCTACCTAAATCATAGAAGTTAACGTTACTGGACAGTGGACACTCATCTTTTCTATTACACCAGAAATATTTGTCTTTACCTTTGTTCGTTTTTTGAACATTTAAGTTATTTAATGAAAACATGATGTATCCTTGAACTATGCTTGACTCTTTTCCTAAAACCGAATGAAACCTAATTATGTTCACGTACATCTTAAAGTGACAGGCACCCAATTAGACCTACACACCACCCCTGTTATATCATTACAGTGTAATCAATATGAAGTATTCAGTTTACTGAATATTTTAAGCTATAAGTAATTATGCAGATCCTAAAATACTATAAATTGATAACAAAATGTATACAAGTTCTGAATTCAAAATATGAAATAGAAACAAGACAAGCCATTTTCTGTGTGTGTAGGGTTTGAGCAGAGACTATGATTGCCACTGCTGTGAATGATCTGTATCCTGCTTAAGGCAAGAAGGTTTTCAAGGAAATTTCATAGTGCTCCTAAATTTCTTTCTGTGCTCCTAAACTTTTTCATTTAGGAGCACCTGTGCTCCTAGTGAAAAAGCTTAGCGTACAGCCCTGCCTATAATAAGCCATTCCCGAGTAATCCAGTTTTCTTGAATAAGGAGTAGACTGCTTTACTAAAACCTGTATGTGACTAGCAGAGTATAGCCTACATGCATTTAGCGCTCGCCTAGTATTTGAATGCATATGCAAAGTGAAACTCCAAAGCGACAAAACATTTCTACACAGTTATTTACTTTCATTATTGACTGACAAGGGGTTACATAAACGTAAGCCACACTTTATGTTGTTAATTGCCACACCCCGGTGCGCAAAGTTTCATAAAAATGGAGCGCATGGCGATAAAATGAATCATTAACTGTGGGTGCACAATATGTATAAGTGTCATGCTCTATGCCACGTTGTGCCGGGTGCAATGGCCCAAGGGGATCGCTATTCATGGTGTGTGTTTAGTTGCCTTGAAACCCGGTTGAAATCAATGTCCGGAGCAGCCTACTGTTTCACTATACACTGTCAGTGTTTTACAACTGCTTGTGAGTTTTCTGGTCTACTTTTGTTAACAAAATAGCACACTCAAACCACAGATTGGCAAAACACAATAATTCCTTTTGAAAGTCCAACCCTTGTGTCAAATGGAAAAGCTTTGTGTATGTGTAAAAGCTTTTAAATCACTAACTACAAACTTGTGTGGTAAATCTAAAACACCTGTTTTGTGAGGTTAAAGCTTTTTTTGCAGTTACATTGTTACAGTATACTTCATATAGTTTTTCTGAATCATTAACAGTCATTCTTGAAGTCCTCTCTCCGAAGATCTATGAAACCGTTAACACGTGTAGCCAATAAATCCACCAAATTTGCAGAACGGAATGCACATTCTCTGTTATAAAACACTTTTTTTTCAGTACTGCAAAGTGAATTTATGGGTTTATGCCACATTATTTTAGCTTGTTTTTTTTGCATGATTTTGTCAAACTACCAGTGTGGATCCCAAAATAAGAAGGTTGGGAACGATGCTGAAATAGGAAACAGTCTTGCACAGTGTGACATACTCATAAACCAGCAGCTGTCTGTCAGCGAGTTGTTTTGCTGTTTTAAAAGATAGTGGCTAGCAATCAGAAAAAAATATAACTTGAGAAAACAAAACAAGGTTTGCAAAACCTTCCAATAGAGTACTGTCAGAAATGTCACTTGTGGTAAAATAAAGCTGCCACAACAGATTGTTTGCTTTGTCCCCTTGACAACAAACCCTTATGCCCTGGCAAGCATTCAGATGAAATTTGTATTCAAGATCTGTTTGTCAGACATGTTTTATGCTATGGAGTACTGGGTGAGAGACAGAGAATTAGATTGTTATTCTTGAGATTCTCTATGGGGGTTTTGCTGTTTGAGGAACAGGTTTCAGAAAAATGAATGTGTGTAAATGAATTTTCTTCACGAGAAAATTATAAATGCATCTGTTACAAACCAGCAAAGACACTTGCATCCTGCCTGGCAGAAGATAGCTGACTGTCTTTAAAGTTTAACATTTATATTAATGGGGCATTGTGTTGAATTTTGTAGTCTGAGTTGACTTGAATGCACTTGTCTAGTACAGTACGCTCACACCAACACTCTGCTATTGACCTGCACTGTATTCAGTGTCGTACAGTCTGGAGATGCAAAGTGGTGTTACAAGAGAACAGTGTCCAAAACTAACTGCATGCTAACTTCTGGCATTATGTTTTTGGGTTTTCCATTACCTGTGTACATACATCTACGTACTGTAGGTCTTTGTATGTCCCATTCTAAATGTCACATACTCAAGGGTGAAAGTCACTGTGACCTCACAAAAATGCATGTAGACTGACTGACTTTCATGTTAACAAAGTGTTTGATTATTATTATTGCGCAGTTCTTCAGAGTGTTGCAGAAAGTTCCATTCACATGAATGGGCCTGCCCAACGTTCGGAGGTTTGTTAAATCTATAATGACCGCTGCAAAGTATATAATGACCGCTGTCAATGGTAATGGGTTTTGTGCTTTTAATTCACGTCTTTCATATCAATCTGCAACAAATCCGTTCACTTATTGCAATGGAATTTCATTGAAAGTGAAACTCAGCTAGTAAAACATTGCAATGCAACACCTGCAACTGTCAAGTTAGTTCTATCTGTGTGGCAAAGTATTTATTTATTTTGTTAGCGGTAGCCACAAAGTGATAGCCAAGATATTGCTAAAGAAACATTGTGTTAAGCCAACTATGCTAATTTGTGTGTATATATACTGTATATAGTGTTCAAACAAAGACAAGCTTTTTCTATGCCTTATTGTAGTTAAAAAAACTGATTCACATTTTATGAAAGGAGAGCGATTCAAAAAGTGACCTTTTGGCGTTAGAAGGGATACAATGAAAAATGTGGGTAACCCCAAATGTTGTGCTGGTGGACCTAAAAAAAAAAAAAGTTAGGCGCACCAGTGCAACCAACACAAAGTTAGTCTGGAGGTCTGTCTTTCACTAGCTGCTAAAACACAAGTGATCCATTCAATTTAATTCAAAAGCAGTCACCCACCTCTACCTCCTCATTGATGGTGGGTGCACATTGCTGGGAGTAGATATTGAGGATTAATCCTTTGAGAGCACGCACATTCATCCCATTCTCTGAGCTTGAGACATAGTGGAAATTTGCACTGAGCAGCTCTAGCGCCCAGGGCAGAGCTGCCTTGACGTAGCATACTTTACTCTGACAGACAGGGAGACAAAAAGAAAAGGTAGGATAGGAGCAAATCAAACAACATAAGTAGTTTGTGATGGAGTCAGGAGATAATGTATTTAAAGGTGCTAAATGTTATTGTAATAAATAATGATATTACCATATTGTGCCATAATATGCCTTCAGAGGTTAAAGCAACATCTTATTTTCAAATACTGGCTTCACTAACAGCAATGGTACAGCCAGGATATTCGTAATTCAAAATTTCATTTGCAGCCTGCAAATACAGTACTCTTAATGTTTTGAGTTTGTGTTTTGACCTGGTTTGCCACCCTCCTCCAGTCACACAGCTAGTAGCATTTAGATGCCAGATTAGCTGATTTAATGCTCTTGAATGTTTTGATTTTTGACTGCAATGGTTGTTCTTACATATTGTATAACACCTTTAATATGTGTTGTATAATTCTTAAGACAGAAATCAGATAGGACTCAGGTAATGAAGGCATTTTATGAGATTGAAAGAGACATTTGAATAATTTGATTGTGATCTAGACCAAAGCAGTAAATAGAAAATAAAAACATGATGTATATTATGTCGTTATATGCCAACTCATTCACTTACCAAGCGTCCCCTTTCAATGAATGTGTAGGTAATGAAACATCCACTTTGCAGCTGGTTGTTGATCTGTACGGATAAAGGAAATGAGAAGTAGGACTCTGGCCTTTTGACTGAAGACTTTTTGTTTTGATGGTTGGTTCTTCAGGGAAGTATGTCATCTGTTTTACTACATTTTGTTTTGAAAGAATTATTCACTGAAAGCACTTTTTTTTTTGGAAAGCATGGCCTGTAAACAAGTCTTTAATCCAGGATTAGTCTTTTATCAGAAACACCAGACTATGGCTCCACAGAGAGTACCGATCACCCGAGAGTACAGACAAATAGGAAGAGATTTAGCTCTACAATTCATATTCAGAATTTTGAATGATTTCAAGAAATGGATTGCGTCTCATGTCCATTTCCATTTCTTTTACCCAAGTCGTGTGCTGGCACATTGGTTTTCTAAGCTTTCTAAGTTTTCTTGGTGTTTGGCAGTGCTTACCAGACTTTTGATATGAAGCAGATGGTCTTTGGTTAGGGAGTGCCTGCATGGGCCACGGACGTCCCCCATGGCAAAGTTGACACACAACAGCAATAGCACACACAAAGTCTTCACCTGAACACAAGAGGGAAAGTTTTGCTAGTGACTTACAGTGTGTGAGTGGGTTCTATTGTACCCTGTTGTATAGTTTCTCACCAGAAAGTGGGCAAACATGTAAGGTACTTTAATCCTTTTCATGGGACATAGTTTTTATTGTTAATGTGAATCTGGAAACCAGGTGAAACTGTTACAAATATTTAGAAAGCAGACATGCATTCAACCTGTCAGATGTAGGACCTACTGTACATCTGATTTGAAGACTAGATTGAAATGAGACAGCCTTGTTTTAACTTCATGACAATATCAGGATAGTTGTTGTTGGAAGCACAAAATGGGACGAATGTGTTTCACAGTGTGACTGATCAATAGAGAGAAACGTAGGTTACGAATGTAACTATGGATCTGCAAAGGCTGTATTATTCTGAGTGGAATAAGTACACAGCAGTTGCTAATCATCTCATATTCTCATTTTTCAGTTACTCAGCCAGTTATAATCTGTTGTTCCAGACACAACCTAACATGCAGATTACCACAATAAATTCTTAATGCTATTTTAGGTTTATGCTAATAACCTTAATAAATAATATTTTATTCATCCAACAGAATAATTTCACAATTTAAGCCTACCTTACATTGATAGACTTTGCAAAGATTTGGAAAAGATTTTTGAAAGACTACAGTCTCAGACCCTCTCACATCTAAAGACAATTCATGGAGCTTATACACAGTCTAGTCACAGGTCAGTCTCAGATTAGGATTTTGCAAAGACTGTGGGTCACTATTTACAAGACTGCTACTAGATTCCTTCAAATTATTTCCATCATGCATGCACTAGGCTACACGTCATCATCAACAGGAACTCATATGATAGCCTACTCATATCAAAGTCATTTTTTTCGCGTTTCTGCAGCATTGTTTCATGTGTGACATCCCTAACAGATATAGAGCCCATCTACGAGTTAACCCATCTACGAGGCTAACAAGAGCTCCACACCTCGTTGACAGTGTAATTAGGTTCTTAACATTAAAAATGAGGCACTGAAAGCTAAACCTCACACCATTATCTCTTTGAACACTGTTTTGCAAGTGTCTGTATGTTAATTTGATTTAAAAAGGATGCAAGAAAATGTACTGCCACATTATAATTTTTTGTCACTTTATTATTATTATTTTTCTCATTATTATTATTGGATCTTATGAGCTCACTTTCCCTGCTGTGCTGTATATAGTTTTCTTTTGATGTCTGACATTTTTTATGCTCAATAAAAATTGATGATAAAAAAGATGAGGCACTGTATATATGTGCTGAAAGTGTATTTAGAAGAGTTTATGTGGTACCTAGAGAAACGTTTCACTAGTTTTCCAAGTGACGCCATTTTGAATTTAAGACTCAATAAGTCTATCGCTGAACATGAATTTCGTGTTGTAGACAGAAGGACTCCAGATGCGAACTCCCCCATTTCAGCTTCTTTCCCCATGCACGACACACAACCCTCTTTGAATGGTCACGCGCACAGTCCTCCTTTCATCACCAACATGAGACTTGCATTCGTCTATAGACTTATCTAGTCTTAAATTCAGATTTGCATTCGTCTATAGACTTATCTAGTCTTAAATTCAGATTTGCATTCGTCTATAGACTTATCTAGTCTTAAATTCAAATTTGCATTGTCCAGAAAAGTTGCTCCAGGTACTGTGTGTCTCAACTGTCTTCTAGATAATTTTTCAACACACTTACAATGTTGCCAATGCCTTGTTTTAAATGTTAATAAGAACCTAATTACACTGTTTTGAAGTTCGTGGAGCTCTTGTTAGCCTTGTAGATGTTAAAAGGAGCAATTTGCAGTATGAGACCGAATGCTCAGAATGTTCAGAATGCTTCAGGCCTGAATAGGGTCATACAGTATATCTAAAAAAACATTTAACACTGGATTTCTCCTTTAATGATCAGAGCAAGTCTGTCAAATCAGAATGTATTACCAAAATGTGCAATACCTATGATATGGTGTTTTCACCATTGTGAAAGACTACTGGTACCAATAGAGGAATTAAATATCTGCATCTGTTTTATTTTACCATCTGTTGCAAAATATATATATGGATGGATTAGTGAAGCAAGTAAAACAACGTGTTTTGAACTAGTTAGGGAAGTGTTAATCTTCACAATGGCTTGCCTGTTATCACACGTTCACTTTTGGTTTGCTTCAATGAAATCATATGAAATGGTTGATTAAAATGCAAAACACCACTATACACTGACAAGTTTAAATCCCAGCTTTTTAAGTTAGAAATAAATTAAGAGACTTGTTGATTTAGGATAAATAATGTTAAAAGATAATGTTGAGAACAAAGCCAGTGAAATTTTGCTTTAACTTAATTTCCATAACCTGGCCTTCGAACGGAATCACATGGAAAATGGTCTGTGTTTTCTCTCTTTGCTTGTTTGAGAGTGGATATTGGAGGGTTGTTTAGATTCCAGTCTGGGAATTAGCTGTTTCCAATTTCGTCTTCTCCCTGTGGTGGAAGATTGACGATTGCCAGGAGAGATTCTAAGACCAGACAACCCCTTTGGTGCACTTGCCAATATGTTACAGCTTAACTAACTTTCAGACATGTGTACATGAGCATGAATCGGCAAGCATAAACCATTGATGAAATCCTTGCTCAATCCTTCACCAGCAGTCACGATCAGTGAAGTGCTGCGTGATCGTATGACCTGTAGACCTTATAGTTTGTCCAAAAAGTTGACTATTTTCTGGATTTAAGTAAATAGCACTATCTTACCTGCTCTGATAGCAAATGTGTCAGCCTACACAATGACAATCCTGGCCATAAATGGAATATGGAAGACTTGAAAACCTCCTTGGTTGAGAACAAAAAAAATGTGAAAAGAAATCCTTCCTTGATAGTTTGACTTGCTGACCCTTGAATGAGAGTTATATGAGCGTCGTACCTGGGCGTTGTGTAAAATTTGGTAAAGCTTGGTGGTGGTCATCAGGCTCCTTGCTAGACTCAGCAAAGGTTGAAGTCTGTAGCTGGATGCATCGGACCAAGTAAAGGTTTTTCTTCTTTCAGTTTTTTTTATCCAATAGAGGTAAGATTTCCTAGTTTGTCTCAACTGAACTTGCAGGCTGTCACTGATGGTTTAGTGTCCATTGCGGCTGTTTTAAAATAGATTGGATAGAGGTTTCCTCTCTTGTGTTTTTCCCTCCTGCCCTCTCTCACCTCCTCTGTGTGTGTGTGCCCCTTGTCTTTCTCTCTGCTGCTGTTTTTCCTCTGCCTCTTCCCTCTCACTCCCATTCACACATCTTCGTTCTGGGATTTACGCACCGTTCGAGGTATTTTACAACGTTAGACTTCAGAAAATACCAGATGAAGAGTTCAGATGCAAAGCCCTCTAAATCCATCTGACCACATTTCTTTTAAATAAGCATTTTTTTATCAGGTTTTTACCTACAAATTAATATTTCAGACCGGGAACAGGGTGGTATTTAGCGTGTTTTAAAGCTAAACTACTTTATTAACGTATATTATGTGTGGAGAGCCTTCACACACAATTGTTATGTCATTTTTGATGGAGTTGCCATTTAGAGGCTTTTGCTTGAACTATTCAGATGTTCCTTCTATAAAAAAAAAGACGAATAGAGTAGAATAGAGTATATTCTACTTTGGCTTTTATTCATTCTAATTGAAAGAAACAAGCGAAGGACAGGACTCACTCTTCAGATTTTCCTTTGTTTATTTTATTCTACACATTTAATCTATATTACAATATTACATTTGTTTATGCAATTAATAGTGTTGCTTGAAAGTTTTTGAACCCTCAGACATGCTCTGACAAACTCAAAATATGACATTTGCAAAAGTATGTGAACTCATGTAGTTAATATCTTGTAGCACCTCCTTTTGCACCACCCACTTTAACTAAACGTCCTCTAAACCCATTAACTAGTGTCTCACATGGTGGATGTTTCCCTACTCCTTACCAGATTCCAGTTGAGAGAGGTTGGAGGGACAACTGCCATGCATACTGCCTGCTTCAGATTTAGCCAAAACATACTGTATCTATTGAATTGAGGTCTGGACTTTGACTAGGCCAATCCAGAGTATGAATCCTCTTTATCCTCCTGATAATTTTGCTTGAATGCTTATAGGGTCATTGTCCTGTTGTTAAATCTATTTCCTCCCTAGCTTCATCTCCTTGACTGACATGAGGTTCAGATCAAGAATTTCTTGATAGGCCTGAGATTTCATGGTTTACTGGAAGATATGGAGTCGTCCAGGTCCAGAGGTAGAAAAGCAGCCCCACACTTCCACATTTCCACCGCCATGCTTCACTGTTGAGAGGGGGTCTTTTTTTTTGGTATATAGTGTTGGCTTTCCTCAAACATGACAATTTCGATGTGACCAGATAATTCTATTTTGGACTCACCTGTCCAGATAATGGACCTCCAGGAGGCCTCTGAAAGTTGAAGTGGGCAGATTTGTTCTTTCTTGAAAGCAGAGGCTTTCTTCTAGCAACATTCACATAAACGTTTTGTCTATTCCAGTTTTGTCTGATTGTAGACACATGTAGATTTATTCCAGATGCTGCCATCGAGGTCTGTAGCTTTCTAGAGGTGATGTGTAGGTTGATTTTTACCCAATTTATTATATTTGTTTGTGCATCCTGGTCATACCTTTGATGGGCATTCACTTCCATTAGATGTTGCAGTGATAGCCTGGCTATCACCAGACCAAGCTCAATCTTTTAAGATTGAACATTAGTCTGGGGAGTCTGCCATTTTCTACTGCACAAGAGGCGTAATCAACAGGCATAGTTCAGATGACTCCATGCATTTGGATAGTCCTTCAACCAATCAGACCAACGATCCAGATGTGCCAAGTGGATAAGCCAGTTTGTGATTGGTCTCCGCAGATTTGTAACGGAAGCAGGACAGAAAAATGTGGAGGTTTCCAGCTTGAGCTACAGGTTGAAATCCAATCGCCAGCAGATCAGGCTGGGTTCACCCATGCAGTCTAGCTGTGATGTCTTCAGTGATCTGAGAGGGTCTTGTAGCTTTCCCAAGACTATTGAGCTGTCACTGCTGTCTTCCTTTTGTCCTTGTGTATTTCCTTTCCTCTTGGCATTGTTGATCCCTGTGGGTATGCCTTGGCACTACAGTGGTTTGATGTATTTCCGCTCTCTTTCAATCATGGTTGCTCAACCCCTTTCCAAAGGAAGGCTGTTTCATTAGTATGCTTAATTCGTTATTGCAGCTCTCAAATACGGTATGTTTTATATTAATCAATTGCCTACTTGACTTTCCCAATGCAGTTGGGGGTTGACTCTCTTTTGTAAATACATTAATTCCATTGTCCATGTGTTTTTTACTTCTTATCCAATTCCCTCTTAAAGAGACCCTATGCAACTTTTTCATAGTCATAAAATCGCTTAGAAATCGTTGTTTTGCTTGACTGACCAGTTTTATTGAAAACAGTCACATTTCCTCCCGCCCCTAGTGTCCCTCTCCGCTATTACAACCTTGCAACTTTCTGATAAACGATCGTTTGCTGTTTACATCTGGAAGTCAGAAACACGAAAGGAACAAGAAAAACCACGCTTGCAATTTATATATTTATATATAGCCTTTACAGTGTTGGGAAAGTTCACTTTCTACATGAACTAGTTCAGTTCATCGTTCACAAATTTTAAAATGAACTAGTTCAGTTCATAGTTCATAATTCCAAATTATGAACGACGTTCACAGCTCCAAAAAATGAACTAGTTCAGTTCATTGTTTCAATATGTTGCGACCTATACTCTTTCAAAATTGCTGCCACAGCCAGCAAATATTTCATTTGTTTAACATGAAATAGCCATTTTAGACAGGTTTTACGCACATTCTGCTATAATTGCTTGCCGCATTTCTGACGCTAGCGGAAATTCAGACATGAAGCATGCGAAATGTATAGGCTACGGTCTCCGTTTGTTCACATCTAAAGTAGAATTTCCATCAATTGGGCTTTGGTTCGCTGGGCAGAAATGCGGCCGCGCTCAGAATAGTGTAGTTTTTACACCGGGAGGAGGATACCTTGCTGCATCTGCAGCGTGAGAGATGGAACTGTTCACTGACATAGGGCGCTTTATAAAGCTAAACGTAATACTTCACTTGATCATCAAGTGCGATTTACGATTGCAGGCCTAGCAGCTGTGGCGGCAACATTACGAAAACATAGGTCGACAGCAGGAAAAATTCTGGTAGTATACGGAAATATGAATTCAGACATAGAATCTGGCATAGACAAAGAAGCGCACGCAATGGTTGGGCAACAGTTTAGTGCTATTAACGGTGTGTTGTTTTGCCTGAACCTAACGAAATTAAAAAAGAGTGAACGTGACGTTCACAGACACCAGAATGAACGCGTTCACAGTGTCGTTCGTCAGGCAGAAATACAGTTCGTTCAGTTCACGTTCACCAAAATTATGAACGAGTTGATGAACTTTCGTTCAATGAACGCGTTCAGGCACAACACTGAGCCTATATATGTATAAATATACACGCTAAAGCTGTCGGGGAAGCTCTGCAGAGAAATATGCAAGCATAAAACGAGCGAAACCGAAAAACGAAACCGAAACCAGAGATGAAATCGCCAATCCTGCATTATTCCTCTTTAACAAGTCCATGGATTTGATACACGTCTGACAGTTCATATCTAAAAACTGGTGATCGTGGTAAAGCAGCAGAAAACTCCAAACTGCTTAAGGGGTTTAAAGACTTCCAAGCAGCACTGTTAGCCTAAATATTGAGAGAAAATTACAGGTGTGACTATGACTTTCTCAACATAATTTCACAGGTCAGGTTATGATATGGAATGCTTTGAGAATATGCTATTTGTAGGCTGGTCCTACTTCATTGATAGTTGATTGAAGTCAAACGTATGAATAAAACACGTGAGTGGCAGTCCACAGCAGACCTACAGTATATTGTTTTGTATCAAGTCAGTGGTTCCCAAACTTTTTGCAGGGGTTGACGTCATGCATCGCCAAACTGAACAGTGGTCCAGGCGCAACCCAAACAAATCGCAGTTCAGACAGGACCACAATGTCTCCAAGATAGCATTATACTATTGCATGATATTCATTTTGGCGGCATGCTCTGTTCTGGGGGCACCCTGCCCTTCCATGTTCAAACATGGAGAGCCCAAGGCAGGGAGAGCAGCAATACACCCCCCATGTGGTACAGAACAGAACGAACATCAATGACAAGACATTGATAAGTCAGAAGTATGAGGGGGTTTGCATTTGCACCTGTTTCAGACGTTAAGTATTTGATATCAGCTCCTTTAAGTAAAGTATGTAGTAGGGAGTATGGAGTCACGCCATGTATCACAACAAACTGGAACAGTGTGGCGACATTCTGGGAACCGGACAGTTTTTGCATGACAGCAAAATATGTGGTCATTCCCCCCAATGTATTCCAGTCGATGATAGTTAGAAGGAGGGAAAACAATGGGAGGATGTACCACGAAGGTCTCATCCAGGCAATCCTAAAAGCTGATGTATTGTGATATTCACAGACATCGGAACTGATCTTCGTGACATTGTTTGTCCCTTAGAATAACCTGACATAAACTGGTGATGAATGTGCTGACTTTATTGTGTTACTATCTTGTTCTGTGTCTCTTAACCGAAAGTAAGAGTTTGAGATGCAAATATGTGTGCATCAGCAGAAGCCTGTTGCTATTTGGAGTGGCTGTGCCCCCTATGAGGTTATCTCCAGCTGTGTCTCTCGGTGAGTTATTGTTTGCGATTGGGATTGACCTTTGACCTAATGACATTTTTGAAGAATCCATGAGACAGCACAAAGCATCTTCTTCCTGTCTTTGCGTGAGACCGTGGAGATATTGTGCGTTCCATCTGATGTTGTAACATCATTATTTCTGTATTTTTAAAGATTAAAGGCTAGCGGGAGTCTGCTTATTCTAAGGGAAGAGTAGATGAAAACGTATTGAACATTGAAACTGAACAGCTGGATATGCTTGACCCCTTGCAGATGTAGCAGATCAAATTTAGTTTAGGTATGTGAGGACATGTGGGGAAATACTACAGAATGCCTCATTTCCATCCAGTGAGGGCCCTTTAAGTCATCTGCAGCTCGTCAATACAGTATATAGAAGACTGAGAACAGAAAGGAGGGAACTCCAGCGAAGCCTGCATAAACTAGACCTCCCTATTGCTTTTGGCACAAGGAACACTCCCATTAAACCACATGACGCAAAGTCAAATTTAATTATCCTTTTTGCCATTTAGCATTCGGCTCTGAATAGCAATGGCGCTAACGAAGGTCAACAGAGATGTGTTTGATTTGTGTCTTCATACTTCTGAAAATGTTTTGCAGACTTTTTGAGATTTGCCCATGTGTTTGCTCCACTGCCACAGTTTGAAGTGGCAGCAGCTATCTGTTTGCATCAGCCCTATGATTGTTAAATGTGGCAGCCGTTCAAGCTGTGTATGGGATTGAAATGGAAGCTCTGCTTTGCCTACAAAAATATGCCGAAGTACAACAAAGTTTGAATTAGTACACTCCTCATTACTGAGAACTTGCAGAGAATCACAATTTAATTAATGTTAAACTACACATTTAGCTGTATTATTTTATCCATATGATTTCTGCACTGCTGTTAAAGAATAATTCAGCAAATATTCCAAAGGTCATTGTACCACGACTTATAATCAAAGAGAAAGTTATACTTGGGTTAAGTCATGACAGCAGTTGTTTGATGATTTGTTTTGGGAATTGACTGGTTGTATGGTCGGAAGTAGTTAACATTAGAACAGGACCTCCTCCGACCTACAGGAGTGAGTGAACAGGCATGCAAACTCCTCACCTTTCGCCGTTTTGAATCAAAAATAGGTGACTTACATGATTCGTGCAGATCCGATGAGAAAATATTTAGGGGGGGGGGGGGTCAAGGTGAATTGAATTTACAACTGAGTTTACAACTGAGCTAACGCATCTTGAGGTGTTTCCAGAGCCGCATTTAAAACGTGTCTGATCAGCAAGGGATGCGTGAATGTAGCCCTTATGCGTTTAATAAACATTAGTGGAAGCTAATTGTTGACAAAGACGCAACGAACAGAACGCGCACGCCATATAGCCTCCCTGTTGTGAGCGCAGATAGATGCGTCTCAGGTGGAATAGTGATTCTGGACAGATGGAGGAGAGATGCCGAGGGATTTCACAGGTGGGCTAGTTGAAACTTTCAACTTCTATTAGAAAAAGACGCTGAGTGAAGCAACGGGCATAGGTTGTTTTCTTCTAATGTTATGAAAGTCAGCGAAATTAGACAAAAATGTAGACTTAACGAGTTCTTTTGATGAAGAATACATGCAGTTTGAACCATCTAGATCGGCAAAAGGTGAAGCAAATAGGCAGACTTTATCAGTATATCAAAGGCTAATGTGACTGTTGAATTAAATGCTCATAAACTGGTCTGGTTTGTTTTGTCTGGAGACGTAGTTGATTGACATGCTAATGCTGTCTTTAAGCACACTGCGCATAGACCTTACGCAAAGCCTACGCAAAAGATATGCAACTCAAATGATTCGCTATAGTAACGTAGCCAAAAAAAGTTGCGACTGCCTCAGACCACACGTAACGCACGTAACCGTTTGAGTGTGTGTGACTTGCGACAAGTTTCAGTTACATCCGGATCATTACGAGTTCGTAAGCCATGCGTAACGTAAATTTGCATTTAGCCTACAGTTTAACATGTAATATGAAGACAGTTCACATAACTTTATTGGTTGGTTAAACACTAGCACAATATAAACCACAAGTAGCCTAGGCTGCATATTAAAACATTTTAAAAAAAATGGAAAAAATAAAGCCTATCTACCCTATTTTATATAATAATATTATGCCTAGTTTGAAATAGTGTGTCTCAAGCAAGTTTATTGATTACCTGGTTTGGACCAACAAATATTCAGACTTATAGTTTAAAGGGACACTTCACCGATTAGCATTAAGCTTTGTATCTTTAGAAAACCAGTCATGTTTTTGAATGGTCATGCATCATTCCCTCAGTTTGCCTTGAGATGGGAGAAATACGGATTTCAGTGAAACCCATGAATAGGACTTCCTGCTTTCAATGATGTAAAATGATGATTTTTACAGGAAGTCCAACATTGAAATCAGTATTTCTCCCATCTCAAGGCAAACTGAGGGAATAATGCATGACCATTCAAAACATGACTAGTTTTCTAAAGATACAAAGCTTAATGCTAATCGGTGAAGTGTCCCTGTGTCCATTAGGCCTATGAAATCATCAGAAAAGAAAGCGGGTCTCACACTTTGGAAGATTTTTTTCCATGTTTTTTTTCTGCGGGGTGGGGGGGTCTGGGGGTCGGAGAAGAGTCTCACCTTTTTCACCCCTGACCAGTTTGCATGCCTGAGTGAATGAGTGGGTGAGAGGGAGAGGGAAAGAGGATAGAGAGAGGGAGAGAGGGAGAAAGGAAAAGAAAGCACAGACTGGGAGTCTTGCTGGGAGGCGGCGTCATCATCATGTGTCCAACTGTGAGGCATTATAAATCTTTCAGTTTCACAAGTCATTCCTAAAACACTCATGAAGACAGGAACACATGCAAACCAACATGTGAGTGGAAAAATGAAGATAGAAGTGACATTGTCCTCAACAACAAAAGATTATGCCATAAAATCTGGGACATTGAAAGAAGATGTGTTGAAACTGTCACTGTCCCTGGTTGCCATTTAATATGATTGATATATTTTGATGGAGACATAGATATCCTCTCCTCGCTGGCGAATGTCCACTTGTTGCACAATAAACTCGTAAGTGACTTGTAAGTGTAAGTGAGTTACAAGCAAACTGCAAATTAGTGGGCATAGAGAGGCCAGCTTGATCTGTATCACAGAGACCTGCTTGATCACAACATACTGTACCTGACGCTGAACTCTTCCTGGAAAACTTTGGGGTGCCACTTCATCGGGATATAGGCGGCGCCATAGTGGGAAAAGACGTGGGGCTGGTCTGTGTGCAAATGTACTGTAAATAAGGCATGGAATAGATCAGCCAACTTTAGAGAGACGTGCGGCGCGGCAGACGTGGAACTAATATGTGTATCCTTGAGAAGATATCCAAAGAGTAGATGCCAGTAAAGCATCTGGGCCTGATAACATGTCAGGCCGCCTCTTTATGACCTGCTCCAGGACCAGGCAACTCTCAGGGGCTTTATGCAAGCTTTTCAACTGCTCATTAGCATAGCAGCCTGCCCTTGCCCTCTGGAAGTCTTCCATCATTTGTCCAGTGTCCAAAAACGGCAAGCCTACAGTACCTGCATCCATTACTTTTTCCCCTAGTAACATTTACATCAGTGCAGAAGAGTTTTGAAAGACTCATTCTCACTTAACTGCAGTCAGAAGAAGTGTGTCCGGACCCACTCCAATTTACTAATAGGATTAGGGGTTGATGACACTGTTCTGACTGCTGCACTATATCCGCATGCACCTGGAGAAATCATGGAGCCAGGCTGGTGTTCATTGACTCAAATGAATTTAATACTGTGCAGCCTTACTCCATGGTAACAAGAAATACACTGGACTACAGGACTACAATATTTGCCATTGAAGGCTGTTTCACCCAGCGCATTGATATCCAGTGGAGCGTCAGCCACAGCATTTTCTCTTTTTGTGTTCACTTTTTGTGACACTAAGCATCTTGTTTTGCCCAACAGTGTGCAACTCTGTAGTTAACTTTAACACACATATAAATCCTTCAGCATTTTAATGTGCTCGTTCACTAGATGTAAACACCCACCCACGTGTGCTAAAACAATACATTATAAATACTGTACCTTGGCTCTCAAATCATTCAGATTATTATTTACTTTTCTTGGATTCTATATTTCTTTCATAAGTTTTTTTTACTTTTTCATCACAATGCAAAACATACAATTCATTAAGAGTTCAACACAATCTTTGAGCCCACAGCCCACAAATCCCCACCCCACCCCTCCCACATTCTCATACAGACAAGGGAGAAAAGAAAACAAAACAAGATAAATGATAATACTACAATAATAATAATAATAATAATAATGATAGTAATAGTAATAATAATAATAAAAACTGACCAAAAACAATCATATTTTGTATTCAGTGCAATATCAGAGAAGCCACAATATTCAAAAAGAGAGGACAACCTTCCAGCACAAGCCACTATTCCTTGACTATACTGTCAGAGTTTGCAATGCTATCAAGAAAAGGGCCCCAGATTTTATAAAATGTATTCTTTGTTCCCCTGAGACTAAACCTAAATTTTCTCTAATGAAAGACAAGACAGAACATCTTTAACCCATTGAGTGTGTTTGGGTGGAGCAGCCCTCTTCCAATGCATTAAGATTGAGCGGCGTGCTAGAAGAGAGGTGAAGGCAGGTGCCCTACATTTTGCTCAGGGCTCAAATGCTGGTAAATGTTTGAAGTTGGTTGGTAGATTTCAGACAGAAAATAGGTATTTCCTATTGAATGGCTGGTGGATTTCACCAGTTCATCTGTCTCTGGCTGGTAGATACAGTATTCACATTTCAAAAAGTTAATTTTGACCCCTGATTTTTGCTACAGGCAGCTGAAGCTCTTCTGGGGCATCACCAAACAATGCCACAAGACAAGAGGATCTGGTGCAATCCTAATTTCTAGAATTTCAAAAAGAGTGTCAAAGACTCAACGCCAAATATATTTTAGAGTGGGGCAGGACCAGTACATATGAATAAGGGAACCATGTGTGCTCTTACATTTGTCACATATTGGGGAAATATCTGGATATAATTTAGGAAGTTTTACTTTAGACAGATGGACACGGTGCACTACCTTCAAATGAATTAGAGAGTGACGTGCACACATACAGTAAAAGATCCATGAACCTGTTTCAGAATAGACTCCCAGACATGGTCTGAGAAGTCTAAAGTCTTGCTCCCAGGCTGCCCGGATTGTGACTAAAGGTGGGGAGTTCAGGCCTGATATTAAGTTATATAACCTTGAAACAGACCCTTTTGAAACTGGATCATAATGCCTCACCTGGAGAAATCTAAAAAAAAATGTGTTGTAGGCAGGCCAAACTGCTTTGACAGCTGACCAAAAGAGGCAAATGTGTTCTCTAAAAACAGGTCCTGAAAACAATGTAGCCATAATTCATGCAAGTTTTGAAAAGTCTTATCTTGCAATGATGGTGCAAAGTAGTGACTAAATGCTATGGGGCTTAAAAGAGAAGATTTCTGAAAGCCAAACGTCCTCCTGAACTGAACCCACACCCTAAGAGAATGATTCACCACTGGGTTATTGGTAGGCTTACTACCAATCCCAGGAAGGCCAGCACCCAAAAATCTTGACAGAGAGGTATGCTTACAGGCACTCTTTTCCATGGAGACCCAGGATAGACAGTCAGACTTAAAATGAAAACGCCACCAGTGTAACATACATCGTATGTTAGCTGCCCAGTAGTAGTATTTGAAATTGGGTAGGGCCATGCCACCCTGGTCCTTTGGCCTTTGGAGAAAAGCCTTACGCAGCCTATGTAGGTTTTTTTCCATTCCAAATAAATGATGAAATGATAGAATCTAAAGATTTCAAAAAAGATTATGGCCATCCCCAAACTGTTCCTTAAAGTTGGGAGCATGGAATTGTCCAAAATCTCTTGGTTAATGCTGAAGCATTCAGAGTTCCTTTTCCCTGGAACTAAGAAGCCAAGCTCAGCTCGTGGGTGGCCCCTTCCTGTTCTAACATGACTGTTTACCAGGGCACAAAGCAAGGTCCATAAAGACATGGATGACAGAGTTTGGTGTGGATTAACTTGACTGGCCTGCACATTAAGTTAAGCTATTAAGAGGGTACAAAGGTTTTCTTAAAGTGCGCTTTTTTCCAGTCCAGGGCTCTGTATCTACGGCCAGATGGGAGTAGGGTGAAAAACCGGTTCAGGGGATGGTCAGGGCTGCTTGCCATGGTGCGGGCAAGGCGTGTGGTGGCTGTGTCATCTGCATCAGTGAGGCTGGGGGTGGGAAGCTGTATTATCTTAGATGCTAAGTGTGAGACTTCACTGAGTTTGTTTTTTGCTGATGACATTTAGTATAGTGAAGAAACGGGGAACAGTAGAGTAGAAGGGGTTGGATGATGCTTACGTAGAGTAGCAGAAGGAGGTGGGGGGCAACAGACAGTGATCTCAGTTTGCGTATAACTGCATGCTTTAGAAAGTTAACGTCAGATGTTCAAAATAACTAGCCTACTTTTGGGCCGTTAAGCTAATGGCAAACTGTCCAAAACATTGCGTTCGTTTTTGTGACTTATGAAGAATATCCGTGATAACTGAAGTTGAGTAGACACTGCTGTTTCTTTGAAAGCAGGTAATAAGCATTTATCTCCCTCTCCATTGACCAAAACTCTGTCCTGGCATCTCTGCTGGACTGACTGAGTTACGTTGCGTTAGAAAAGCTGTGAGGTAAAAACGCTCTAAAAATCTGAGATGCCGAGCGTCATGTCTCTTTACTCCGCGGGTCACCAGCGTGATGTCGAAGTGTTTTTCCACCATGAGACGAATCCGCATGTTATTATGGCAGTTTTATGTTGTCCCCTTGCGGTTGCAGTTGTAATTACAAATCCCGCACCTGGATTTCAATTCCAAAGGCCAAGGGAACTTTATTAGGATGCATAGTACTTGTATGTGTGTATGTCTGTGCATAACCATAAAATAAAGTTTGCGGAAGATAAAGTTCTCTTTAATCTTGAATTGACAGGGCTATGTCAGAGATCTGTACAATACAAATGTCTGATAATGACATTCATATTGTGTCTACATGTAGATGACAGTAGAATATGCATGGTGATTGTAGACGGTATACATACTGTAGATTAGCCAGGATTTTCATTGCTCCCGCTTTATTTCCAGTGGACAAAAATAAATGTTTGATATAGCGAATACAGAGTGTTGGGCAACTTTATTCTTTCATTACACCATTGCATCTGGCAAAATTACCTAATTGAAATTAAAAGTGTACAACAACATTAGCATCCATTCAGACATTTTAGTGCAATCAATAGAGGAATTTAGTCTGTTTGAATGACGGAAAAGCTCACAGCCTTATGAACACTAACAAAAAGTTTTATTCTTTAACAAGACACGTCACTGCACTGCACTGCAATATTAAATTTGTTGGCAGTAGGTGTATAGCATTTCTGGGTATTTTTTTCCCTGACAAACTTAGCTTAAGAGACAGTAAATTATGGATAGACACCTTTGCCTCACTGTCTGCTCTAACATCAACAAACTAAAGTCTTTCAATCCAGTGTTAACATTGTGAGTAATATATGATTTAAAAGCTATTACTTGTGTTTTCGGAGCCTCATTAGGCACAATAAGTATAGCAAAGACTCAAGGAAGAGAGACATAGAACTGCAAGACAAATGACACAAAAAGTCACACGCAAAAATATCAGGCATGTCTGTCACACAGCTGTAGCAAAGCCTATTCGATTGTTATGTCGATCAAACTCAGTGTAGTAGCGGGCAATGAAGTTAGCCCCCAGGATCCACATGGGGCCAGTTGGGGGTGGAACGTCAAGGCTTTTGAACGTGACAGTGCAGGTGTCCACTCCATACTGCGATTGCTACAGGGTGAGAGGAAAGTTTGGGCATATGAGTTATTTGGTTAAATAGAATGATGTCAAATATGTTTTACAAATAGTGGAAAATGTATGAAGAGGTGATGCAACTTGCTAAGTGCTCTCTTAATTGTAATTCTGGAATTTTCCTCCGTAAAAGACAATGAAAAACTGGCCTCAAGCTGGGACAAGATCCTCAAGATCCAGCTTACCACAATATTAAAATCGCTACCAATTTGGACATTACTCTTGCAGCATGTAGGATATGGGATATGCTATGCTGTTGGGTTTGGAAAAATCTAACATCCAAGTGAAAACAGATGTTGAAGCTGAATAAATGCTTGTAAACACTTGTAACTTGTGAATGTTTGAATGTATGCTAGCTATATGTACTACAGTATATACTTCGCGTCGGGCCGTTTCACCATCTAGAACGCATATTAACTTTGTATAATCGAATGGCGTGTCATCCATTATCCCTTACTTATTTACTTCCATAGATAATAATCAATTTAGTTTCTTAGGTTATTCCACACTGAGAGAATGTCTATACAAAGTAACCTGGACCTTGCCTGGGTGTTCCCATCCTGCCTTGCACGGTGATTTCATTCACGCAGCTAAGGCAGTCTGGAAACTACCGCCCTAATTTGAATGGCAGAAAAGTTGGCAAGACAAATACCCAGAGAATGTAGTCCTCTTCTGTGAGTGGATATTCCTGACCTCCGAGATGGAAGGTCACGCTGGGTAGGGATTTGACCAGATCACAGTTCACTGTGTACTAACAGGGAAAAGATAGGAATTAGTCTACAGTATGTTGTTATCCACACAAGCTTCAGACATATAAAGACTTGCACTACAGTATGTACGTGAACGTCCTCTCTGACCCTCTGCCTCACGTCACAGACAGATGTGGGAAGTCCAGTATGACACCAATAGCTTCAAATATGTGAATTCTCTTAGAAAGGTCTCTCTCTTAATGCTTTCAATAAGAGTCTTGCTACCCCAGATAAATCATCCTTGTCTTCATCACCAGCCAACTCATCGTTGTGCATTTGGTGTCACGCTTGTGGGATTGTGCAAGAGGCGATGAAAAGGAATCACAATGGACACTGACAAAAATTGTGAGTTTCTTTAGCTGTGAAAAGAGAGGTTGTCAATGTACGTGGCATGTGTGGGTGACTGGTGAAAAGTTCTGCTGTCATTTTTTTTGCCAGGTAGATATCACATGTTTTTACTTACTGACAGCCCTAAGCGAAAATAATAATTTATGGGGTCAGAAATGTAATGTTGTATAATGCAGAAATATTATGGGAGATTATTTATGAGTAGTTTATTGAAATCTCCTTGAGAGCCATGTTTATACACCAGACCTCCTCAAATGGTCACATGTGGTCTCGTTTAAAACCATGAGCCTTGCACTTGCTCTTGAAGGCGCAGTCAGCGATAGTAAATTTTTTTGTTACATTCAGCAATCATCTCCTCACAACTTCTAGCTGCCTATTCTGAGAGTACAGTGTAAATCTAGAAAAGCACTCCAAGAGCGCAGACCTTTTGAGTGGGTGGGAGAGAGAGGGAGAGAGGAAGATGGAAAGTGGAGAGAGGGAGAAAGAGGAAAAGAAAGCAGACACTGGGAAAGCAAAAACGATTAAAAAAATGTAATTGTTTCTTCCTTTCAGACCTTCCCTGAAAATGTCATCGAAATCCATCCATAGCGTTTTTAGTTATCTTGCGAACAAACAAACAAACAAACAAACAGACAGACAGACGAACCAACAACCCCAGGTGAAAACATAATCTCCTTGGCGGAGGTAATAATAAGGTCTATGTAGGCAGCTCAGGCTCCCAAAACTGGAAGCAAAGAGAGTGGAGGCAGCCTGTCCCCCAAAAAGCCTGAGCTGCCTACAGAAAGCTTATTCCCTCCGCCAAGGAGGTTATGTTTTCATCGGGGACCGGCGTTTGTTTGTTTGTCTGTCTATCTGTTTGTTAGCAAGATAACTCAAAAAGTAGTGGATGAATTTCGCTGAAATTTTCAGGCATGACCCAACAAAGAAACGATTACATTTTGGGAGTGATCCGTAATTCCGTCGGGATTCCGGAGCCGTTTATGTGTTTCGCTTAGTGGTGTAATGGCATGGTATGGCCACGTGGTGGCAATCTGAATAGTTTAGGTTCAAATGTATGAGAACCTAGGAAGAACAATACAGGCGGAGGTCTGCGCTCTCTGAGTGCTTTTCTAGTTTTACACTATGCTCTCAGAATAGGCAGCTAGAAGTTGTGAGGAGATGATTGCTGAATGTAACAAAAAAATGTACTGTCGCTGACTGCGCCTTCAAGAGCAAGTGCAAGGCCCATGTTTTTGGCATTAAACGAGACCAAATGTGACCATTTGAGGAGGTCTGGTGTATAAACATGGCTCTCAAGGAGATTTCAATAACCTACTCATAAATAATCTCCATGATATTTCTGCGGGGAATTTCTCTCGCAATACTGACAGGAGGGGTGAACTATCTCTCTGTGTGTTTTGTTAGGTCCTTAGTTAAAATGTAATGCATGTTGTTTTGGACAAGAGTGTCTGCTAATGATTTTAAATATAAGCATAAACGTTCTTGCACAATTGCTGACTGTACCTTTAAAGGTATAGTAATTACAGTATTTAGGTTAGTTTCCACCCCTCTTTTCTGTGCTCCTGGAGCAACATGTTGATCGCCTGGGATAGTTAATGGCTTGGCTGAGACAGGACCGTGTATTTACATAAGAGTTCGACTGAACACTCAGAGCAGACAGCTAGAGGAGCAATTCAGTGAGGCTGATTAAAAAATATATATATAATAATATATAATAATATATATATAGGATCAGAATCACCCCCTTTAAGTCTCAATATTTTGAGCATCTTTGAGCTATTACAGAGTGGCAATGGCAACCAGGGTCATGGACATCTCCTCACCTCCATAGTGTGGACTAGGGGTGATGCTAGAGATGCACGATATATCGGCGGCCGATATATTATTGGCCGATAAGTGACATTTTTTAAATATTATTATCGGTCCGATAACAGAATTTCGGCCGATAATTTGCGCCGATATTTTTTAAAGCCCTAATTTCCCAACTACATAAGGCCCGTCTGGCTGCATGCTACTTGAGCTTGGTTGGCTACTTCTTCCTGAAAATAATACCAGCTGTGTGGATATATTTCACCATTCTAACAAGATCTGCGTTTAATCTATCTATAATGCAGCCCAAAATCCTCTCCTGAACGATCTTCATTTTAACCTACAGTGAGCAGAGAGCGAAACTCAGCCTACTCAGGAATTGTTTTGCTGGTGTGTTATGTCTGCTGCCGCGCTAGTCGGGGAGATAAACAAAGTTTTTGGTGGAACAAATCCGTAGATAAGTAGTTATAAGTGTTATATTTGCATTTCGTTCGGTTGGGTTTTGTAATATTACCGCTGCAGCACTGCATGTGGTGCGCAACAGAAGGTACTTTCACTGGACAGCACTCCGCTAATTTGGCCGTCTTTTTTTGCGGTTCGGCTGGAGGTGGCACATTGGGAATCAATTAGCCTACAACAAGATACAGTCCGAGGAGTTGCAGCTTTATTTAATTAACCGCTGGTTAAACTATACATAAGTTTCCCACGAAAATCTGATTTGGTCGCTAGATTGTTCACAGCTTCTAGCCATATATCTGCATTGAGTGTTTACTCCATATGAGAACGATTCATGCACTGTCCCTTGCCACTCAAGCACTCGCACCTCAATGACGTCATGTTCACTTAAAGGAGCCACGCATAGGCCCAGGCTATTGCTGTTGTTGACTGCTGTACCACTGGCACTGAGGACTATTATTAGTTATGTACATCACTGGTGGTATACAATTACTGCAATTAAATTATGCATTAAATGTTAATTTTTATTTTTGAATTTTGAATTTATTTTTGAATATTTGAATATCCAACAGTAATATCGGTTATCGTATCGGTATCGGCCACAACAAGCCGATAAATATCGGTTATCGTTATCGGCCCTAAAATTCCATATCGGTGCATATCTAGGTGATGCTCTATCAGAGAGGGTTAAAGCGGAGCGAGAGGCGCAAATGTTCGATCATTTCCACGTTCTGTCTTCGCAAAGGGGAGGGGGCTAAATCCCCTTTTAAGCAGACCGGTTAACATTCGAACTGAACTGCTTGCCAATCTGACAGAGATCGATATCCCACTATGACGTCTTTGCGACACGCCTCTTTAAGCAGACAGGAACTGTTCAAATTTTTCTTCCATAGAGATGCATTATGTTGCTCTATCTTATCAGTAATTAAGGATCTTTGCCTCTATTTTTTTGTGTACTCCTTACTACATACAATATTTACTAATGTTACATACCCCACCCTCTGCCAGTTCAGTGGCACCAATTGTCTTCAACAAAACAGAGATTGATGAGGCGGGGCCTGTGATGTAGGAGGTGCCGGTGTCAATCACAGCTGTGCATCCCTCCTTACAGAACAACACATCTGTGCCCACAGACACTCTAGAATGGAAGAGAGAGATAGATATTGACTGCGTTTACATGCACTTTAGTATCCCGGTTACAATCGGGGTTTTGAAGTATCCCGGTTTTGTATTTGCACATGTAAACATCATACCCCGATTTCGGAACCACGGATAAGCCCTTATCCAGGTTACGAGTATTCCGGTTATGCTAGGTGGTGTACTCCCAGAGAAACCGGGATACTGTTCCATGTATACACCTTATGCCGGTTTCTCAGGCAAAACACGTATTACATTAGTTACCGGGATACGGAGTGCTAATAGAACTTTAGCGTTGGTAACCGGAATACTATTATTCATCATGTAAACAGGGATATTAATGACCGGGTTTCTCTGTGTTCATGTAAACACCATATCCTGAATATGATCAAAATCGGGATAAGCCTCATAACCGAAATACTAAAGTGCATGTAAAAGCTCATTCAATTCAATTCAATTCAGTTTATTTGCCAGACACATGTCCAAATTTACACAAGACAGACATTACAAATACATATTAAGACAGATTTAAGACAGTCAAAAAGCTACACAAAACTATGATAATACATTATAGACAAACAATTATTAAAATGTATACAGGCATTTTCTCCAGTGCGCTCTCAGTCTGGATGTGTACCTTGTGCTACTCATAAGTGGATTTGAGAGTGCCACCATGATATTGTTGGGCGACTCATCCAGGCGTAGTGAAAACTTATACATTAGGTTTCTTAAAAGTGCATGAAGTGTGCTTACTCCTACAGATACAAACATCTGGCTAGCACTCCCTCCTCTGGGAACCCTGAGTAGTATTCTTAAAGCATCATTATATGCAACTTGTAACTTTTGCATGCTGGCCTTTTTATAAGTGAACCAGAGGTGAGCAGTGTAAAGTGGTGTGCAGTATGCCCTGAACAGAGCCACTTTAACTTGATTGGAGCAAGATGTAAAGGATGTCATTGTTGAGGAGAGTTCAATATGAATGACGGCGATAGTTCTGAAAAAAGGAAATTAGCACTCACCCTTTCATGCTGACCTCCCACTTCCCCTCCTCCTTGGTATCAAGGTAGCTGAAGGACCCTGTGTAATAGCTAGGATCTGTCCCACCGAGAACAAGCTCTCCACCAGGCATTCGCTTTGGATCTCTGACAGGATTTTTATACAGAAAAACATTAGCATAGAGTGCTTATTGTATAGAAACAATTCATAGTGTAATCTGACTTGACCGTACGAGACGTGCTTGACTAACCTGCTGTAGTACACAGAGAAGACCTCCTCTTTGAGTATGTGCTGGGACATGATGCGGTCAAACACTGGTGTAATGCCATCAATGGCCACATCAGGGTAGCCCATTCCCAGCACGCCATCAAACTTGGCAAAAACAAATGGGATAGCTGGAAGTGCCGTGGCCTCCGCAAACACCTGCACCACTGGGATTCCCCCCACCTACAAATGGGACCAATGACAGTCATAGACAGAAGACATATATGTTGTATCCTCCCTTTGAACATGTTGATCATCTTTTATCCAATGCATATTGTTTTAGTCATGAATCTATCCCATGGCCCCAGCTGTGGCGCAACTGGCTGGAGCACCTGCACCGCACGCCGGTGACCCGGGTTTGATTCCCGCCCCTTGGTCCTTTCCGGATCCCATCCCCGCTCTCTCCCATTCGCTTCCTGTCACTCACCACTGTCACTATCAATAAGGGCATAACCCCCCCCCCCCAAAAAAAAAAAAGAATAAAGATAAACAAATCTATCTCATTAGCATATTAACATACTGGTTATTAAGGTGTCTTACCACGACCACATCCTCGCTCAGGAAACCTCGCACATTCCCAGAGGCATACTGGATAGAGAAACCTGTGCCATTCTGTATATGTGTGTGAGATTTAGATCCATCATACCTGTTATGAATATCTGAGAGATAAAGAAAACATGCCTTAACATTGCCTGCTTTTGGACAGCGAGTGAAAATAGGCCTCTGTAATGCAAAATTGTTGCTTGTGTGCGGATGCCATTTGCACCAGCATTGAAAGGTGTATGTGGGGGGGGGGAGACTCACCACAAGCTGTGTAAAGTGGGGAGCAGTTATTTGACGGAATCCACAGATTGGCCGAGCCTGTGTCAAACACCACATTGAACATCTGAGCAGGAGACCCTATACTTATCTCCCCAAAGTACTGAGTCTGAAAGATATGAAGAGCAACAGAAAGAGACAAATGGGAGAAGATATTAAGAACAGGATGAGGCAAATGTCTAGAACTAAATCTAAAATGAATGCTGCAAAGCTCTCAGTTCATCTCAAATGAGTCTGTTAATGTGTTGAAGTGTCTCACATCCAGATAGTTGGTTAGCGGGGTAGGGACTGTGCCATTGCTAGGTGTGGGGTCACCCCTCTTCTGGATCAGCTGTGCAAAGATCTCTTCTGGGGTGACCCCCATGTCCTGTAAAGTCTCTCTGATGGAGGGCATTTTCTTCAGAGAGATCCTAACAAGGGAACAGTATATCCACAAAATATGGAAGATAGGTTTTAAATTAAATACACTTGCCAGTGCATCCTTAATGTTTTCTTTAACCAAATGCTAACCATGTCACAAATGCACACTAAGGCACACTTGACAAACACCTCTGCATTGAATAATGAAATGGAAATACATAGATTTACGCGTACAGTTCTCTTTCATCACATATATCAGCACTGTAATGACACAAATGTATCAGAGTACCTGTGTAAAGCCTGCTTGGATGCCGCGGTAACAGAAAGAAGAAGCAGAGCCCAGCCATGCACTCCCATTCCCAGGGCCATCTGTCAGAACAGATGTCCAATCTCCAAATCACCAATGGGAAATATATCCACAATCCTTCAAAGATCAAGATGAGAGCCTTGATTTTTCTCTCTCTCCAATCCCTTTACTCCAGGGTTTTCTGATGGCTTTGAAGTTCTTTCCTCTTTTTATACCATGTCTCCTTTCTCAGAGTGTCCCAGGAAATCTCTCTGACTCTGTCGTGCTTCCCAAGAAGAAAAGAACCCTCCACCCCCACAGGCCCCTGTCTCTTACTCCCTGGTTGATAAACTGGTCCCTGGGTGGGTTGATCTTTGACCTGCAGGGGGAAAATGAGGAGATGGGGCAGGCGGGCCGTGGACTTCCAACTCAGTAGTCTTCACAGCCTATGCGTCGCCTTGCGATGTCCTCGGCTGCATGTCTGGGAAACATCAACAGGAAAGCTAATGGATGTCAGATATGTAAAGATAGTTCCAGTAGCCACAGGACAGAGCTCTCTCTATAAATGCTATTGATTTAATCATTCTTTTCAAAGCTGAAGCGAGGACACGCACACCCCCATAACACTATTACTTGTGACTTGAGCCAAAGCAAGCACGAGAGAAAATATTTATGTATAAAAACTCACGCACCAAAACAGCTCCTGTTAATAATTTGAATGTGCATAATGCTTCAAGCGCCCTTGCTTCAGTTGCTACTTTTCCATATTTGAACAAAAAGATGAACTATTGCAGAAACAGACACGCACGTATGTGTATGAGGCCAACAGCACTCAGTAACTTGTATGTATTTTTTTTCTCCTCTCTTATCTCTTCGACAGTGTGGCCAGCTGATTGCCGGGCCTCCCTAACTGATCTCTTCTCACTTTGCTGATGAGTCCTGCCACTAATGGTCTGAAAGACATGGAGAGAAAGAGAGCCATAGAGTGATAATGCTTGTGAAAGGGAAGTTTAGGGTAGGATAGCAGGGTTAGGTACTACTGGAAAGCTCTGGAGGGCAATCTCAACCTTGGGTTCTAGGTTACACATGATCAATAACCTTGCTCTGGAGAGGACTGTATTGTTAGTGTCGTTTACAGTTAACGGACCAGCTGTTCCCAACAGCTTGTATCCAACCGAAAAGTAGGTGGAGGAATAACTTGATATCTCATGAGAATTTACAGCACAAATTCAAATAAAAAAAAAAAAAACGAATTTTACCCTTCTGCTAACAGTAAGCCTAAGAGTTCCTTGCCCATGATCTATCTTCATAGGGACATTCATGGCGCTTGTTCCCACGGTACCTGACGTGTCTGTTATGGGGTGTTTACGTAAAGCACTGACCACCCTGCTCACAGAGAGATATGGGCACCAACGTCAGACATCAGCATAGTTAGGTCAGAGGGCAGGTCTTAGGTGACTCCCAGGGGGCCGAGCTACCAGGAAGCTGAAGGAGACATCAGCTCCAGTAAGATGCTGTTCACTAGAGCAGCATAATAGAGCTCTATTTCTGTAAACACACAGGCCTCACATTCACAACTAGTACAGAACAATCAATGTGCTAAACATTTATTTCATATATTGACACAAAACTATGCATGGCATCTTATTTGTATTCATGACAGCTTGACATGATAATTATTTTTCATAATTAATTAATTTTGCCCATTGTCATTTCCCATTTCTGAAGGTTGCCAAATTGTGTAGACCAAGACCGGTTGTCCACCAATTAAAAAATATTATACTTTTTTTTTTTTAAACAAGGCATATCACTGTGGAAGTCGCCCAACGATCTTTTGAACAAATTATGTTTCAACAGAAGGATGTTTAGCATACTTGAGTAACAAGCAAATTATATTAAGTTATATAAAGAAAATGAGTTTTTCCAATTCTGGTCCAAGTGTTATTGAATGATAGTGTGGTAAAATGCAATGTTCATATTTTGTTGGACTGTGGTTAAGAGGGTATTTTTTATTTCATTTTAGTATGATATTATTGGCAGCATTTCTTAAAGGTTATGGCCTTACCCAGAGCACAAATCCTCACTGTTGATAACTTCAGTCCACTTGAGAATCTGAGAAAAGAGCTACTCTCTGTTGGATACTGTCTGTAATGTTTAACTTAATGTGCATGACTGATTTAGCTGAAAACATTATATGAAAACTCCATAATTGCATCACAGATTTCGACTAAGGTTGGAATAACAATACAAAGAAATATTTCTGACCCATTAGCCAAACCAAGTTATTGTGTTGGGGCTTTTACCCTATTGTAGGTTTTATGACAGAGTGCAATTTAAGTATAAACAGATGCTTGAAACCTCTGTGATGGAAGGTGGTTCCTATCAAGTCCCGCAGTGAATTTCTGGGCTCAGTCTCTAGAACAGAGTTCTTCTGTTTTTGTTTACATCCAAAATGCATGTAGCCAGAACCTTAAGCCCAGTATTTAACCCTGATCCATACACGTTGCTGACAATTCTAATTGGCCTTTGCCCAGTGAATCCTGGGGCTGCTCCATGAGAGAGTTTCCCACCAAATCAGGCATGTTTCAGTTAGCGTCACTGTTTAACCCCATTACCCACTCCGGTGGGCATGGGAAAGTCATCCGTCAACGATGCTGTTGCGCTTCTACTGCCTGACGTTGCGTTCCCTGTCTGACATGCTCTGGCAAACATGCCCTGACTTGATTGTTGGCTGTGGAATCAAACTGCCACTGAATGTAGACTGTTTAAGAAAGTATATTTGCATTTGGAGGGGGGGGGGGGGGGGGGGTGGGGTGGTTGGAGGAGGCATGCTCCATTAAAAAGTTGTTTTGTGTAGTCACCAAAATCTCCACTAGGTGGGGACTCATGTATAGGACACAGTAAAAGTGGATCTGGGGCCTGGTATAATGACATTTGTCCACTGTCAGCAGTGTATCTGGTGTCAAATACCTTCATGCTTTGAAACTACAGTAGTGCTGTTCTGTCATTGTATTACATTGTCATATTAACAACATTGTTGTGATGGTCAGAGGTGATGCTAGAATTATAGCTGAATCGGAATGTACTCACAATGTGAGTGACAAAGTGTTTTGCACACATTTTGTTTCAATTAGGAGTTGCATTGTGTGATAGTAGAGGATGACCGGGATGATGGAGGGCTTTCTACTTAGAATTCCTTAGACAGTATTAATGAAATGTTATATCTGAGTAGACAGCTACTCAGTTTGAGTAAGCACCCCTGGAATGACGTCACATAAGGGCTGTCGTCTTTGCTTTCTGTGATTTAGCTCTGGAGAACAAAATCCTCGGGCTGATTCATAATCTACGTAAGCTATGTTGACCTGAATGCATCGAGCTGCTCTGGGGAAAATTGACACATACTGTACTTGCATAGTAAAATGTCATGTGTTGTCCAAATTTTTGTCCAAGCACGATGCAAGTGTGAGTGCCTTCAGGGAGGCCCAGTGATTTTGGCGGAGAGGGTCAGTCTCAGTGAAAACTGAGCTGGGACCAATAGATGGGCCAAGCAAGGTTCCCCTTTCATAGAAATCACGGGAAAGTCATTAGAACACACACAACAAGGATTGTTGCGCAACATTGCTTTCTTGGATTGTCCTCAGTGTACTTGAGATAACCATGGCAAATTAGACCACTGATTGTCTTGTTACCAGTTAATCTTTGGAAAATTACATTTGTTTGTTTATTATAGGCTTTGTGATTGAACGAATTGATTTTGAGGTCAACTGAAGTCAACATTTAGACATTTAGACAAAAAAGGCCATTTCACTAGTTCACGTTCCAAATTTGTAAAAAGAGAAGCAAGTGAAAAGCATGTATGGCAACGGTTGTTAAGTGTTATGCAAGGATCAGGAATCCACGATGCTATTTCTAACCAAGGAACATGGGAGATGTCTAACTTCCATTTAGAATGTCATTGTCCAAGACTAGACACTGGGGCAACAGCAATGTTAGAAACTTGATTAATCTTATTGTCATTATATTTAGCTTAGTAAAATATGTTGTCATTATATTTAGCTTAGAAATGTGTATCCTCATGACTGTCCCTACAGGTGTACCCATAAGTCATGATGCCATGATTGGTGCATGTGCCCTTATGTTTAGATAGATAGATAGATAGATAGATACTATATTGATCCCCAAAGGGAAATTCATGTTTCAGAGGAGGGCAGCTGTGTGTCACTGGCACTGGTTTAGATTCAGCTGGTCAATATGTTATGGTTGTGAAGAACTGGCATTTCAGCTGGCTGAGGATTTTTTTTCCATAATGAAGGAAAAACACTCGGACAGCTACTGTATGATGTTTTGTAAATGGACTGTAAAGTCTCATTGGCATACTGTAGGTGTCTTCACCATTTATCCTGTAGGTGTTTACAGTGGTGTTTTGACATACTGTTTGCCAAAAACAATGATTGGTGGCTGTTATCAGCATTAGGAATTCAGCAGGTTCACACCCTTTTTATCCCAGGAATCTGGAAACCATACACTGATAGATGAATACCCAGTAGAAAAAAATAAATAAAAACAATAAAGGAATTGTACTAGAGTTGTGTATGCTATGTCTTCAGCATCCCTTTAAATTGTTATCATTACCAGGACAGATGTCTAGAAGCAAATTTAATTTTGATAACAAAAATAGTATATGCCACTCATGGATGACCTACATGTTGAAAAACATATTCTGAATAAGGCCCTCTGGTCACTACTGTCGGCACTGTTGGTCGTTGTCATCCACCAGGTGAGCTTTCTCCTGCACAGGAGGAGGGAAACAGGAAGCAGCACAGTGGCTAGAGGAACATCAAAGATAAGATGATTTCTGTTGGCGGACCTCAAAAAAGTCCCTCAGATAACCTCAAAATGGCAAAGTGTTGCATAATGTTTAAAACTTTTCTCTTGCAAATTCACATCGGCATGATGTTCAAACATCACAAAAGGAATGTAAGAGCAATCTCGCGAACAATTTATATTCTGTTTTTACATATTTATATCTAAGAGCAGATTTCCGTATCCTTGCTTGTGTGATGTGCATTTGGACCAGGGGCCGACTGGGACAAAAAAACGGCCCTGGCATTTTGGACCAGACCGGCCCACCTCATTCGCTATAATGCAAACATTTTCGGTCTTTTCGGTATGCAACTGTGCAACTCTTTAAAACCATGTACCTTAAGCCATGCAATGACTTATGACTCTCTCCTCTCTTTCGCAGATAGGCTAGGCTACTCTCCTCTCCCTCACTGACTCTTTCTTCTCTCTCTCTCACTCACACTCTTCTGGGGATAAAATCTCAGCCTAGCTCAACAATACAATAGAGACTGTGGGGTGAGGTTTTTTTTATTTTTTTTTTATACATAATGCAGTCAGGCAATGAACAAAATGATGCCATTTTAAAAAAAAGGGTGATATTCTTTCCCTGTTGCCTACATTGCCTTTAGCCAGCCTAACCATAGGCTACATAAAAACTTCCCCAAAATCATTTTTTCCAGACCTAAAAAGTAGATTAGCCAAGGCCTACTACTAGGTAAGCAATTAATAGTCTAAAAACATAATCAAAATGCTGCCTGCTGACTCACTTTGATGAGTTTACATGTCCAAATACGACTAGATTTATTTGATTATCTTGTAAAAAATATATAGATTAAAAGTGTTGGATTCGGGACTATCGGCCCAAATAGCACCACGGCCCACTGGGAAAATGCCCGGTATGTCTTATGGCCAGTCCGCCCGTGATTTGGACCTTGCAAAGGTCCCTAAACCTTATTTTACATCTTACCAGGCTCACGCTTGGACCCCTCTGTAGGCTTGCATCTTTGCTGCAAGGAGTTCAATCTTCTCGTTGACACAGGGAAGGCAAAAAAACACAAAAAAAAGACTCGACGGCCTTTTAATAAAAACTCTAACCAAAGGTTAGTGTTCCGACTTTATTGATTACAATACAAAATAAAATATCTTCTGGCTCTCGATCTGCCAAGTCCGAAGAGAAGAGAGAGAGAGCGAAGAGCCCAGGTGAAGGCGCCCTTTTTATACTTGTTCACACCCTAGAGCTATTGCATCCTGCCCAATCAAGTGGTTTTCCATTTTGTGTTCCTCTTTCTGGTGACTTCTCTCTGACATCTGGCTTGCATACAGCATACTTATTTTTTCCTTATACTTGTTCAAAGCAAATTTCACTCAAGCATAGTACACAAGTTTGATTAAAAGAACTTTAAGTTTTGAGCAAGTATTCTTTAAAGTCTAAGTAAAACCACACTTTAAGTTTAAGAAAAAACACACTTTGAATCGAAGTAACTATTGGAGTTGGAGTTAAGCGGTTATATTTAGATATACTGTATGTCTAGTAAATCTTTTGCGTCTATAAACCTTTCCACGGTTCATATTCTCTGCCTCCTTCTACAGCCTACAATATCCCCAATCATTGCAAAGCCATAGTAATTTAGTTTTACCTAATGAACGAACATCAACGGAGTCTTTAGAAACAGGTGCAATAGTGAGTCATTTGAACACAGAATAACTTGTCTGGGAGGTTCCATGCTAGTAAGTATTAAAGAGACCCTATGCAACTTTTTCTTTTTCTTTAGAAATCGTTGTTTTTGCTTGACTGATAAAACGAGCGAAAACCGAAACCGGAGATGAAATCGCCAATCCTGCATAGTTTCTCTTTAATGCATATTTAAGCACATTTATGAAAAGAAATGTGAGTCTCAGTGCATCCACTGTGTTATTCAAAATAAAAAATGGCCCTCTCATAATCAAGGTAGTTGTGAACAGCTGTACTGTAGGTTCAAACATGATGTTTTCAGGGCAGCTTTACTGGAAAAATGTCATAATATCTCGACAAATGTTTTTTTCTTTTTTTTTTTTAAGGATTATTTTTTTGGGCTTTTTATGCCTTTAATGGACAGGACAGTAGAGAGAATGACAGGAAGTGAGTGGGAGAGAGAGTCGGGGTGGGATCCGGAAAGGACCACGGGGCGGGAATCGAACCCGGGTCGCCGGCATACGGTGCAGGTGCCCCAGCCAGTTGCGCCACTGCCGGGGCCTCGACAAATGTTATTTGATGTGAGGGCAGCTGTCAGCATTGGCACCGGATGGCAACTGTACAAGGTTGGCAGTGATGCGATTAAACCTGTTATCATCAACCTTAGTGATATGACCCAATGCGGGCTGGGAGGTAATCCACCCATCTTTAGAATGTTTTTTTTTTATTCAAACTGCATTTTCACTCATCAAAACATGATTTTAACCTTGTTAACATGTCCATGCAGTCTGATATTATACACAGCAATCAAGAGAAGAGGTCACGGTCATGGCTCAGTATTATCTCCTTTGATTGGCAGTGATCCAAGGGTTAGTTAGGGTCTCAAAATGATGTGATCTGAGAGCCTGGATTTCATGTCACAAACCTATAAGGAGTAGTTCTGGTTCTATCAACTTGTCTGTGGGATACTCAGATTATCCATTTGTGACGACTTGGGTGTGAGAGTGTGTTTTCAGAGACCCCTAGTTCAAAAATAGTAACAGCAAATTAAAAATAAGGTTACATTAGCTACAAATTCAAGCTGAACTCGTGAATATAAAAGTATTTCAGCATACAGTTTCTTCAGTCAGTCCACTGAGAACCAAGTAGTGTTATTTGGACAGAAGGGGGGGGGGGGGGGGGAGTGTCTCTGAGGGTGGTCATTTTGTTGAAGCAGGAGGTTATGAAAATTGTTGTTGTAATCTTACTTTACTGTACAAATTGCATCTTATCCAAAATCATTTGAGTTGTTTTGAGTTGCAAAACTTACCATGACATCTCTGTTTACTGGATCAGGGCAACTTTTATACAGTGTCCTTCAAAGGCTTGTTTGGACTAAGGGAATCTGGTGAGATTTAGAACAGTTTCAAGGTTAGAGAAATAGCTTTGGAACAGGCTCCAGGGTAATTGGCATATTGAACAATACTACATTTCAGTAGATACAGTTACATTTGCCTTTTTGGTTTATGTTAGGAATTTAAGTGAAAGGGGACCATCTACAGTCATGGACATTTCTTGTGGAGTTCCAAAATACAGTATCAATGTTGACTGGCTGAACTATGGATGTGTACTGTAGGCCTATGTGTAAGCAAGTTTGCCAAAATGCATAAAATACATCTTTGAACCCTTAAAATACTTAAAATTTGCTTAAAAGCACATAAACAACATGTTGTCCTTAAATGCTTTGTTTACCTCCGCCAAGGAGGTATATGTTTTCATCGGGGACCGGCCGGCATTTGTCTGTCTGTTTGTTTGTTTGTTTGTCTGTCTGTTTGTCTGTTTGTTAGCAAGATAACTCAGAAATTTGATGGATGGATTTCGATGAGATTTTCAGGGAAGGTCAGACATGACCCAAGGAAGAAACGATTACATTTTGGGAGTGATCCGTAATTCCGTCGGGATTCTGTCGGCGTTTATTTAATTAGCTTACTGGTGTAATGGCATGGTATGGCCACGTGGTGGCGATCTGAATAGTTTAGTTTCAAATGTATGGCAACCTAGGAAGAAAAATGCAGGTGGAGATAGCTGCGCTCTCTGAGTGCTTTTCTAGTGTTACCATGTAAAGACAATATACTGTAGGCTAAAGGTGTATGGGAGGCTGCTCAGCTCAATAGAGATTCACTTGGTTTGTGAAAAACCTCCCTCCCTCTTGCATTACTTTTAAAAGCAACTTTGAAATGTCTAAAGGCAAAACATACAGACATTTACAGTGAATTAAAAAGTAGTAGTAACGCGAGTAGTAACACAGTTGTTAATTGCCATGATTATTGCCATGATTATTGTTGTGCTTGTGAGAATGTGTCGTTAGTATTATTGGCCTTGATGTGGGCTGCTACCACATGTTAGTGACATTTGTTTCTATGTTCTACTATGCATGCGCCACAGATTAGATGTGTTTTTTTTTTTACCAGATGATATAATGGTGTGTGTGTGCATATATCTGTTAGACTAGTCAGTCCATAAATTACATTAAAGTAGGTTTTCAAAATATGCTACAATGCAATACCATTTATCACAGGAAGCATCGACGTAAGGACATGTCATTAGCATCTACCTTGTTCATCATTCATCATGATGAAAATACAGCTTTTATTACAAATATTTCAATATACACACACACTTGACAGAGTGACAGACCACTCAAATTTGGAAGTCATAATTTTGTAGATTAAGGATGTTGTATATTATAAAACAACAGAATGTTTCTAAAGAGCTGTTTAATGTTGCGGTTTAATTGTGGAATGTCCATGCACACAGATCAATGAACCATTCAATGTTAAGACAAAGGAAATCCAATATGTGCTGTACACTGAACGTGTGATGGACAGGACCAGGAACATTTCTGTGCTGTTTTGACCGCCCCTTAAGCAGAGGCTGTCTCCTGTACATTTGAATAATACAATACAGGCCAGTTAAAATATTAGAGAGATTAGCCCAAATTGGTCTCAGTGACGACGGAATTCTGTTAATCGCTTCGCTACACACAAAGATCCTTTTTCAATCGTATCTGCCTGACACAAAACTGGCGACGCAATCCCTTGTCGAACACTGGCCAGACGGCTGTTTTCTGTTATGATGTATCAAAATTGGCCTGAAAAATAGAAAGGGCCAGTAGTGACGGCCATCCTTCCGCTTGCTGTTTGCGTTGCCACATTCACTTCAGTAGATTCTGTTCAATTTTGCTGGTCGCCAGCCATAAATCGCCTACAGTATGTGTCACCAGCATTGGCCGCGTTTCCCAGATTTTGTAAGTGCTAAGAACTTCTTAGGAGCACTCTTAAGAAGTTCCTAGCACTTAAGAGCTTCTTAACGAGTCTGGGAAACCCGGCCCTTTTGTGTAAGCCTTTAGACAACAACACATCCTTTTTTACAACAGGATGATGTGTCTACTCTACTGTAACATGAAAGTCAGTAAAACTGACAGAAAAGAGCAGCTTTGGTACAGTACATGCACATGCCTGTTCAAGTCCTCTCCATTGATGCATGCACAGTATGAGTCAGGGCCAGATGTAGGAAGGAAGCGTAATTAGCACCTCTGTCTGCATGCAAGAAGTGCACGCTGTGCCTTGGTCATAAGCCTATTTCACAAGATGTCGCCACTGTGTAAAGTTAAACTAACTTCCTCTGGAACAGCTCAGTCTATAGGAAAGACAGAAACAGAAAGATGCTTTACCCTGCCAATTAATCATTAACATCAACTAGGCCATACACCTGGACACTGTGAAATTGGCTCATTACTGTATGTGGAAACAAAAGAGCTACCTGATCTGAACATAGTCACAAGCATTGGCCACAGTTCCAGCAAACTTCAAATCATTTAGATATGCATACAGTACATGCTCATTATTTGTTTGAGTGGTGACTTTGTGTCCATTAAGTGGTTGACAGACCCATAATTTTACTTCAAAATACTGGGGTCAAAAGCTCAAAACAGAAAAATCAGGTCAAATAACTTCAACTGCCTTTTTTTTGTACAAATGCTATAGCTTTGTACAATATACGTTGTGAGCGTAATGCTGACATTTCACATCTAAACATATCTTAGTGTTTTTACATGAAATTATCAGGAATATAGACATGAATAAGCCATCCAATGCATACAAGAGTGCCTATAAAATAAAGTTTTATCCCCAGTTTTGTTATGACCTATACTATAGTCTATGATTTAGAGAGGGTAGTGCAAAAATGTGCCTGATACGGGTGAGCCAGACAAAAATAATTCTGAAATCCAAAGCGGACTACATGTAGACACTGTCACTTTTTGTCCCTTGCCCACACACACCACCAATTTCCAAGTGACCAAAATTCCATAAACAATGATTTGATTGAGGAGCACTGACAAAATAGAACTTTATTGTGATTTACATGGCGGAGGCGAAAGAGTCTGGTGGTGGTGTGCACGGTTGTTTTGAAATCAATGGGATCTATGTAATTAATGTCATCTGTCGCTTTGGACAAAAGCGTCTGACTAAGCAACGTAACTGTAACCATAACCGTAATCAAACATGGAGAGCAGAGTGCAACACACTCATGTCGGTGGCTATGTGTGGGGGTCAAGAAGTAAATACACTCTCGGGCACCAAAAGTGATATGTAGTGGAGGAACGGACCAGACAGAATACTCTCAATATTTTCTGTTTTACACAAATACTTCTTTGGAGGAGTTACACCCACTGATCTATAAAGAACTTTATAGATCAGTGGTTACACCGCACTCACGATAAAGAAGGTGCCAGACAAAACAAAAACTGAGAATCTTCTAAATAAACTATCTGCACACTTCAGTCCTTAGGCCGGCTATTGAAACTTACATAAAGGACTAAAGTGTGCAGAGTTAGGTTTTAAAGGGTGCAGGAGGTTATGTTTTCATCGGGGACCGGCGTTTGTTTGTCTGTCTGTTTGTTAGCAAGAGAACTCAAAAAGTAATCGATTAAATTTTCAGGGAAGGTCAGAAATGACCCAAGGAAGAAACGATTACAATTTGGGAGTGATCCGTAACACCTTCGGGATTCCCGAGCCGTTTATGTTTTTCGCTTAGTGGTGTAATGGCATGGTATGGCCACGTGGTGGTGATCTGAATAGTTTAGGTTCAAATGTATGACAACCTAGGAAGAACATATGCAGGCGGAGGTAGCTGCACTCTCTGAGTGCTTTTCTAGTTTAAGTTGCGATCAAAGTAATAGAGTGTATTGCATCAGAACCTTTTTCTGCATCTCAGCAACAGTTCTAACAATCCCAAATTGTATTTTTTGTTTTAATTATTTCCTAATCCTATTATTGCTAAGTATTACTTTGAGATTTTGTGAATCGAAGATATAATTAGATTCCTTTGGAAGGAAATATTTCCATGTATTGTTCTAACTAGTGTTCTTTTCCATTGCCATTAAAGAAGAAAATCCAGAGGAAAATGTCATGACTTTCCTGTACTTCAGCTCATATGGATCATTTGTTCCTTTCATCAGTTTAGAGAATGCTCCCAGATTACTTTTTTATTCATATAAAAAGAAAAGTTTATGAAAAGCTCTCCTTCATCGGACAGATTCCTCAAGGGACAATCATGACATCAGGCCTTGCCCACTAACAAATTTACCAAAGCAAAAAAAAAAAGCATCTTTCTGTTCTAAATCATTCCGGCCAGCCAGGGAGGTAGAAAAAGTCCAACAGTTCCCAGAATGCATACCAAGATGAACATCCACAGGAAGATGCGGTCAATGACCATCGCTACATATTTCCAGTCTTCTCTCACCTGTCGGAGAAAGGGAGAGGAAGAAATGATATGAAATAGTTATCCAATTCTCATGGTACATCGTTTCAGTGTTCAATTTTTAAACTAAATTGATTTTTTGTGGATGACCAGATTTCTTTAAGGAAATACCCGTCACTCATGGCAGGCTGATGAAATATTTACACCATCAGTGTGTAGCCTGAGACAGCAGCCAACCTCTGAAAATGTGGCACCTATACTTGTTTACTTGCCATTTGCAAGTTGAAGGACTACTCTTGCTCTTGACACTGCTAAATTATGCTGAAATGCTTGCATTATGCTGTTTGTTTTTTTCTCAACTTCCTTGAAAACGGCATGTTTTTCCATGACTGTATGCACAGGAAACAACACCTCCTTCCTCAGTGAATGAGACGAGTTAACGCTCTGCGCCTGTGTTGGCTCCCCCCGTAATGTGATGCAGTTTTACCCATATCTCCAGCGAGAGGCTCCCAATTTACATTTACCATCACAATGCCTCTCAGACCAAAACAATAGCATTGTGTTTTGCAGCAGAAAGCATTTCTGCAAATAGAAATCCCAGCTTGGCTACATTTGTCAAATACACGGTACTTTTCTGTGTCTACTTTTCTCTCATTGCAAGTCATATTTTTTGTGCATATGAATATTGTGTTAAGTGTGGTGAATTTAATTTTCATGGCATTTTGATGAATTATTAGCCCCTTTCACATTCAGAAACGATACATTAGCGTTTAAGAAATAGCGGGTTCAGGGGATTTCGCAATGTGAAAGGTAGACGTGTTCTGGTCCCGGGGTTGTCTGAAGCCGGTTTCAGAGGCGAGTTATGGGAGGCGTTGCCTAGCAGCACGTCACACGCAATTTGGGAGTGAACAATGACGTTAAGCATGCCTTGGACGTCGGAGATAAACTGATAAACACAACTGTCATGCTAGTTCTACGTGGTTTAGCTTCCAAATGATGGCGGGCCACTTGTTATGTTATTTGAATGCCAAATGAGGTCCTTTTGTCTGTCGAAGTCATATTTCAGTGTGCTGAGTCCTGAACAACTTCTGCTCTGACAGTTAGCTCGTTGGCTAGTTAGCTATCATTAGGCAAACTTTCTAAAGAGACGCAGCAGACGGTTTTGGTAACCTAGCAACAATAAACACTTGACCGAAGTGCTGAGAAAAGGAGATTCAGGGCACTCTCAGCATAAAAAACGTGATTGTTGGACACACATATATCTATGGACACAGCAGCTAAAGTTATCCTAGTCTCTTGTGTGTTTCCTGTATTTTAACCTCCTGCCTGGCCAAATACGTCATCAGTCACACACCCCTAATAGCGGGGTTGACCTCTGTTCCTTTCATATTCAACACGGCTCGGCTCTGATACTACCCCCCGAGACGGGTTGGATTGCCGAGGCGGGTTGACTCCCCACCCCGTGTCGTCAATGTGAAAGGAACAGCCTTAACGTTAAATTCGGCTGATTTAGCGTTAAATTCGGTGAATGTGAAAGGGGCTATTGTCAGGTGATGAAACCTCGGTAGTTTTCTGCTTACTTTAAACTTTAAACTGTTGACTTAGCCTGCTATTACACTGTCATATCATCATGCCACTTGCCCCAAATATATTGTAAATGTGCCTGCCCCATCTAAACAGTACAGCAGTAAAGATGTGGCTTTATGGACTTACAGAGAAGTCGGCATCCTCTGCACGAAGGTGGTCAGCAATGTATTGCACCCCTTCTATGGCCTGCTGCATGGAAGGAGACATGGTGGTGGCCAGGTTCAGGGCTGCTTGCTGGGCCTCTGGTTTTGGTAAGCCAGCATGTGTTGTATTGGAGTTACAGTGCAAATGGTGCTTGAATGGCCTTTCCTCCCCCATGTACTCTGCTGTCCCTTTCTTGTCAGCGGCGCAGTCCCTGCCCAGGCTGTCATATTGGAAGTTGCAGGAATGGTAGTGTCTTGGGGCCCTCTGGGTCTGGGAGTCTCTCCCACCTTCCTCAGACATGTGCTGCATTGAATGGGCCTTGGAAGGGAATGCCCAGCTCTCTCTCTCCTTATGGAGGGGGAGGTGGTGAAACAGGGGACCAAACGTTGGGGGAAGGGTGGAGGAGGACGAGGAAGGGGAGCTGCAGGAGGCTGTGGTGAGGCCTAGCCGGTGCAGCTCCTCCTGAAGGATGGAGTACTGGTTGGAGGAAGACCTCTGGAAGACCGCTTGAGGCTGGAAATCCTCCTGTTGCTTGCTTTGCTCCAGCAGGTGGTGTGAGATGGGCTGGTGGTCCTGCATCTCTTGGTGGCTCAAGTGGCTAGTGAGAAAGGCTTGCCCCTGCCACGCAGCCTGGGAGACCCCGGAGGTCTTGTGCATCATCTCGATCAGCTTGCGCGTGTTGTGTTTGCCCGAGGCTGGTGGGCGCTTCATGAAGAGGAAGCGGGGCACAAAGTCGAGGAAGACCCAGCGCACCCAGTGGGGCATGCCGTGCGTTCGCGGCGACCGGTGGTGCACGTTCAGCACGAAGACGGTGATGATGATGGAGAGCGTGACGAAGATCATGGTGAACAGGAGGTACTCGCCGATGAGCGGGATGACCAGCGACGTGGACGGGATGATTTCCGTGATGAGCAGCAGGAAGACGGTGAGCGAGAGCAGCACCGAGATGCAGAGCGTGATCTTCTCGCCGCAGTCGGACGGCAGATAGAACACCAGCACGGTCAGACAGGAGATGAGGAGGCAGGGGATGATGAGGTTGATTGTGTAGAAAAGCGGCAGCCGACGGATGATGAAGGAGTATGTGATGTCCGGGTAGATCTCAGTGCAGCACTCGTACTTCTTGCTGTTGTACTTCCCCACGGCGTTGACAATCACCCACTCCCCGCTCTCCCAGTAGTCCATCTGGTCCACGTTACTGGCTATGCTGATCAGGTCGATCTTGGCGCGGTCGTACGTCCAAGAGCCGAACTTCATCTTGCAGTTCTGCTGGTCGAAGGGGAAGAACGTGACGTCGATGCTGCAGGAGCTTTTGTAGATTGCCGGAGGCATCCACTTGATTTTCCCATCGTAGAAAAGTTGAGCTTTTGTCAGGTGAGTCACTGCAAAATCTCCGTCAGCACTGAAAGGGGGAAAACAAATCTTGTCAACTGTATACATGGTAAGACACGTTGTTAAAAAAGAAAATGTGCTTGCAAAGGAGAGAGCAATCCAAGGCTAATGTCTCAACAAAAATAGGCCCTTACAAGGCATGGTAGGCCCCTGGCAAGTTATTGGACAGAGTTAATCTAATTAAACACTACAGTAAATGAACAACTCCACTATCTCTTATTGGATCAGGTCATTCGCTGTTAATGACAGATGCTAAGTGGGCATGTAATGTGTTCAAAATGGTTCTCTAGGAATTGCTTCCAGGGCAACACATGCAGATAGTGGAACCGCTTCTTTAATGCTGGAATGAATTTGTGATCAAAGCACTGCCAAACTGCCTTTTCAATTAACTTCAACTAAGACATCCTTGAATAACCTTGTTCTCATGTTGTTTTAGTTAGATCTAGGCTGTGGTATGTCTGATCTATTGTAACAGATTTATTTCTGTTGAGGCCCCTCAGCTGTTAAATTGCCCTGGAGTAATATGAATCGCAATAAAGAGCAGGTCCCTGAGGCTGGACTGTGACAGAGACAGGGTGATTTGGTAACACTTCAAGCGGGCTCATTTTCCCTCGCCATTTCCCATAAGTGCAATGAATGATGGCGGGCCATATCCTTAGTTACCACGCTGCCCTCCTTGTCACTCACATCAGCAAAATAAAGGAAAAGTCCGTTGTCAGCAGCGCTCCATTATAATATAGAGCGTGTGGAGATATGAGCTTGGCCAGTTTCAGTTTTGTCTCCACTTTATCTCCTTCCTATCAAAAGATCTCACTGTTTTCCCCCTAGTAATCAAGAGCATACTGGAGGTATGACTACATTCTGATCATTGAAAGAGATATGGCTGAGATATATAAAAAAAAGGAAGAATGAAAGCAGAATATTACTTATTATAAAGGACTATGTCAGGCCGCCAGATGATTTCTGAAGGGATGCGGATGGAAGTGACATTTTCATATTCGTCCGGATTCCAGCGGAGCTTATAATCATTCCATTCCTGTTGGAACAAAGAAAACTGTCATGGGAATGTCCTAGCAGGCACGACTGGGGAATTGACAGGAGAGGTTTTAATTATAATTCTGATTCAATTCCAATTACTCTAATCAGACCGTACTTGTTTCACCCAGACATTAGTGGTCATCATTTGATTCTTCTCATCCTGGAAAAAAAGAAAAAAAAAAACAGAATTGCATTTCACAAATCATGCAAGTGTGTGAGCAACACGTGTTGCATCGTAAGTGTCCCTTTCACTAAGGCTATGGCGAAGCAATCATAATGATGCATTGTACAGCCAGAATGCCAATTCTCTGGGGGGAAACACCCTATATATGCAAGCGTGCTGCTAACCGCAAGGCCACTGTGCGTCCAGCACACAGGTGACGACCTCCTTTGCCTCACCTCCGCCCCCCACTCACCACATCAATCAGCTGAGCGATGGAGAGGCCAAAGTGCACCAGCACCACGTCAGACGTGTTGGCCACCGGCCGCGAGAACTTGTTGTAGCGCGTGAAGAGCGTCTTCAGCAGCCTCTCCTCAGCGTGGGCTCTCAGCGCCACTCTCCTCGCCGCTGCAGAGACGAGACGAGAGACCAAGATGAGACCAGATCCCAGGGAGTTCCCCAGGTGCAAGGCACACCCGTCCGTCGCACAGTGAAATTTCTCATTTATTGAAATGATTAGTTTCACCTTGCATATGCTATGAGAATACGGTTCCCTTCATCTCTGTGTGTCCCTGAAGCCTCCCTCTGTGGGAATCATTAGTGAGAAGTGTGTTTGTTGTGAGGTGTCTGATGGTGCTGACCCCAGGGGGATGCCAACACAAACATGGCCCGGTAAAGGGGTTTTGTAAATACTCTTATCTCTAACTAAGACTAACTGGTTGGATGGATCACTGTTAAGGGTGGTATCTTGTGATTTTCCATAATGTATTCATGTGTTAAGAGAACTGACTTCAACCACAGATATTTGGGCATATTACTTGACATTTTGTGTGGGTAACATCATGGTGTGTGAGCCTGGTGCTGTGAATAAAACTGCAGTCTCACACCAGTTGTAATTTCGACCCCAAAATCACAAACTGTTATTAATTACAGTGCTGTGAAAAAGTATTTGCCCCCTTGCTAAAGTTGACTAAAAAGAGGAATATAAAATCATCTTTTGGAAATTGAGTAAAAAATTAGCTCAATGCAAATCAAACCAGCTATCAGGCTAACTGGAAAAAACACCATACCAATCTACTGTAGGTATGATGAAGGGTATGTGATGATGTGGGGTTATTTTAATTCCAAAGGCCAAAGGAACTTTATCAGGATGTACTGTATACTATCCTGGATCCATGAAATAACTGGCCTTTAAAAATAAAAATAGTCTGCCTCTGGGAATTTAACATGTAATGGGGGTTCCAATACGTATGACCCCTGTATTTTAAGGAAAATCATTTATTTATTTACAATACATTCTTCATTCACAAAGATTTATCCATAAAACAGACATTTTCAACAACTAAACCAAGAATGGCTTTATGAGGAAAGTATGAGTCTTGTCCATGTCTAGGTGCAGTTTACTTGTAGGGGCTTGGGTACTGCATTAACCACCATTACCATAATTTAATTACAGACCACCTGCTGTGATGGCTGAGATAGCTCTACATTACTGCTAGATTGATTGGAGGCTTCAGATTCTCCTGAACTCTACCGGTAACAATAAAATATGGTGGTGTTTTAGCAGACTTCTACAGGACTTAAGCCATGTAATTTTGGTTGTGGTCAGCTTTCTCTTATTCCGTGGTTTAGCTCAAGACTAATGACTTCCTTACAGAATTGCACCACTAGAGTGTCTGTGGACCCTATAAATAGAGAGAAATAAGTTAGCTCTCTGCAAAGGCGCCTGAAGAGATAGCGCTCCCTCGGCTGGAGGTAAGGGGACTAATAGAACAGACCGCGACCCCGCGTGGCATTTGGAGATTGTGTCTGAGTGTTTTTTGTGAATGAGGAGCGATCCGATTGGAGCAGTGCGTTGAGGCACACAGATTGGGATTGTGAGACCTGGCGTAGATAACAAATGTCAGTGTGGTGCTTCCAGTGGGTAACCAGGAAGCAGACTGAAACTCGCTACTTCAATTTCCTCCCTTTATTGGTTATTCTGTGACATGAGTATAGGTTGTAAGTTTCTAAGAATAATAGAATTATTGTGGAGTATGTCTGTTAAGACATTTGTATACATTGTGAATTTTACTCCTTCATAAGAACTAGCCGCAGATGTAGGGCCTGCACCATGGTTAGATGACTAACACTTTATACAAATTAACAACGCTCTACTAATTTGAAAATAATCATATTAATTTGAGACAAACTGCTAAGTCGATCTGAAATGTTCTCTTTCCCAAATGGTGAAAGAATATTACACACTAGATGCTATCATTTTTGGAATGGGACCAAAGATGAAGCATTTAAAAAGACCCTTTGCAGATACCCAATCTATCAGTCACAGTAAATGGGAGTGTCTTGAATTTCTTAAATACTTGTCCTCTAAACTATTTTTGATGTGATCGATCAATATCTTATCAGATACATTTTCAAATCTCCTTTGCTCAGTCAGAAAATCCAACACGCCAACCTTGAGATGTACAAGGACAGATGGAGAGTGACTTTCATGTAAGCCATTAATCACGATTGATTATTGGAAACAGTACAACATCAAAGAGACTTTCTGTGCTTTATCCTCAGGAGTGAAATAAAAGCAGCATGTGTTCTTAATTTATTCACACCACTTCTACCGACCGTACCAACATACAGAAAAATAGTATAGCAGCTTTAGGAATGTCCTTTTCTATATTATCATATATCACATAACAGTAACTATTTCGCTGACTGACTTCTACCATACCAGTTTACAGACAAACACAAAATATAACTCCTTTTATGACATCCATTTCTATTTTGATCATATCACATAACAGTAACTTTACATAGCTGACAGACTGATTTAAATGACTCATATTGCTTATAATGAGGTTGTCTGTTATGGTCATATCATATCAACAGATTTCACATCAACTGTAGCACTTATTCAGTGCTGAAACAAATGTTACACTCCAATTAGCTATAATGCAGTCATGTTAATGAGAAAAAAAACAATTACTAGTTTCTCCGTAGACGGCAACCACCACATCCAATTATGTAGATAGCGTATTATTAATGTTAAAACTTTACAAATCTGTGAGTGAGAACTTAAACAGTATACATTTACCTGGGCAGTAGACCACTGACATGAGAATGAGAAGCGCACACGTATTCCTGGCTGGACTCATGCTTAGAGAATCTGGATCTGTGGAGATGGTTTACACTTCATCAGCTCCTGACCAGCTGTCCACCCGGATCCATTTACGGTACGCTGGTCCATTCACACTCACTCTCATCCGCACTGGTTCAGGTCCAGCAGGTCTGAAGATGTGCTGGACTTCTTTATTGTTTGTCAGATGCTCGTTGCCATGGCGTGGCATATATATAATCGCTATCAGTCTTCGCTTTCCACTCCGCAGTCCAAGGTCCGGTTAATACAGAGAGGGGTTCATCTCAGCTATCCCTGCTCTGGCTGTCAGTCTACTTCCATCCGCCTAAGCGTGGAGGTGAGAGCTGCTTCTGAGAGCTACTCTGGGCTCGCGATCCCTCTCATCCTCTCCCTCCTCTTTCCCTCACTCCCACCCCTCCCCTCCCTCTCTTCCCTCTCTCCCTCATCCTTTCCCTCCTCCTTCACCGCTGCCGTCACTCCACCGCATCTGCAGTGTGAGAGTTAAAAGTAACCCCAAGGCTACGAGGTAAACAGGTGCTCTGTAGAGTGTACACCAAGATTGAGTGCAATAGGTTGATGATTATCAACAAGTTAAGCTGTGTCACAATCTTTTAAATAGGTTTGTGTGGGGCTTGTTTTTGTTTACAGAGTGTTACAGGTTTGTGGACTCAGACACTCTGCATGTCTTTACTATTTAAGTGGTTATAATGAGATGAGAAGTGTGTTATCATTTGTTTTTGGAATGCATCCCCGATGTCAAGTGAGTCAGTGTGAGTTCTGAGGAGGAGAAGACAAGCTGCTGGACGAGTAAACTCAGGAAGGCAGCCACCTGTCCTGACCGCTCCATCTGTGCTGTAAGTCTGCCAGTGGGGAGAGAGAGAGAGAAAGAGAGGCAGAGAGAGAGAGAGAGAGTTCAAATGGAAATGAAGGGCATACTTTTGAAAAACAAATCAGGCTCTATTTTCCTTTGTCTTTCTTTAGTCTCGTCCTTTCCAATGACAAAGCAGCCTACTGCTATCCAGTGTCAGAGGTATACTGATTTTATTTTAAGAGCGTTTTCATACCTGGTTCGTTTGGAGCAGTTGAAACAGAGGACGTGGTCTCGGCTCGTTTCCAATTGAACACTAGAGAAGTTAAATGTTTAACTGATATTTGGGCTGTTGAGATATAGTGGGGACATTTCCAGTAATTAGACAACACTTTAGCTGTTGAAAGTCTATTCGGGTTGTTGTTGTTCAACAATTAGTTATAAAACCCTTAGAAATGTAGACATTACAAGGATGATCTCAGTTACTTTGGGGTTCTCTTGTCCATGGGTTCTGGTGTAATAACAGATTTTCTTCATCATGATGACTCTTTTTATTTTCTTTTTATGTAGAATATCCTGTTTATCTTGTTTTAGTCCTATAAATAACACATGTGCCTATCGGTGAGACTCTGCCACACTCAGTTTTGCCATCTATTTACCCTTTCCATCTTTTTGGGTTTCCGGTTGAAACATCGAAAACCAACGCAGATACTTTGAAATGAATTAATTAGTTAATTCATGAAATGAAATGAATTAATTAGAGTTAGTTTACTTAGTTTAATGCGCTACAAAATGTCAATGTTAAAACATGTTATTTTTGTTTGTCTCCCAGTTACCTTTGGCTCAATGTTGCTTTCTGTGCCACCGGTAAATGCCTGCGGAGCACACATGTTTTTTGTTGAAAAAGTTTATACCGTACAACCCCAAAACAACTTGAGATGCTGAGTGCAATGGAAACAAGTCCCTATTACAATGCTATTATGTATGTGGCACCAAGTGTAACAAACCTTATTTACAGAAACACATTCTGAGCTCCAAAAGATGTCTTCATTTATTTTGAAAACATGCTATACTGCAATGTCCACAAAATGCTGACATGGATATTCTTTTGTACACAGAAAACACTTTCATAGATGAGATTTCTCCATTTTCATAGATGCCAGTGTTTGACGAAGTGTAAAAAACAATTCCTGGGGATATACTGTATTACAGAAAGTATGCAGTGTCCTAAAGGTCTTTGGTTCAATATGTCCCAGGTTACAGAATGACTTCTAAGCACGGAAACAACGTCCAGAGGCCTCGGTATCAGTGAACGTCTAAGCAGCCTTTGCCTTCACGGACAGGATGTGTTATGTATTTTCCTGACTGCCTGAAATTTGAGTGAGATTTAGCAGGCACTTATATCCAAAGCTACATGGACTCACAATGTTAGGGTGGTAACTAAGGCCCTCAGTAGTACTCAATTATTTTTGACTGCAAAGTGAGACGTGGGTTCAGTATTTTGTCCACGGAACAGCCATCCAATTTGTTTAGTTTTTTTTGTGCAAAAATGAATGTGCACTCTTCAAAATGCCATTGTCACAATGCTAACACATTTGTTTTTTTGTGGACAAAAGGCATTGCCATGAATGATTTTGTAAGAAGTGAATGTATTTTGTGGCTATTCAGAGTTTCAGTAAAACCGGCCCTTAAAGTTCTTTTAAAGGCCTTTTAGGAATAGATCCAATCTTGTGGTGGTGTGAGGGTGAGACTGGAGTTGGTGTTTACCCATTTACTAGATCCATTTGAACTGTTCTTGCCTCTGAACGAGGTGAGATGCAACACATAATTGCATATCAAATCTCCGCTAACGTAACGAGATGAGAAAAGATTTCTTTCCATTTTGGAGGGGGATCTTGATCTGTTCAAAATTCATGAGCTGCTCCCTTTAGAGACCATTTGCAAATGACCAGAGGAACCTCCTTGGAGAAGATTAGTTCAACCTTGAATTGTACATTTCTGTGAGATGAGGAAGAAGCAATGAAGGTCCTGCCTCTAAACTTTCCATTGCAATTCCATCATAATTAATAGCCTGGGTTAATATCACCCCTTGCCAATGTCACTGTAGTCTAACTATAAAATAATAAAATGGTGTCATTATAATGGTGTTCCATGGACTTTTTTTTAAAGGATAAAGAGGTGCTAAATTGATTATCACTCAACATGAGTAGTTTGAATTAAAAAAAAAAAACAAGTGGAAAATTAGGTGTGGAAGGGGCACGTTTTTTTGCACTTGGTCAAGAGTCGTGTCCTTATTAGTTATATGGAACATTATTCTAATACCTTGGTCATCATTCACCTGACTGGGAAGGAAAATATATTTTGCACAATACAGGTCATAATTCACAACCCACTTCCATATGAAGGCAAGTTGCATACATGGCCTGAATAAACATGCACAGCAATGATCTTGAGTGTGGCAGAATGGATTGGGTAATTTATTGATGCTATTTGGCCATTTCATGACACGCAAGCCCTCATGGATAATATTCTGAGAGCACACACACACACACACGTACAGTATACACATGTCTAACTTTAGTATTGGTATACCTGATAGCTTTTTATGCATTTATTCCCCAACCAAAGTTTCTTCAACACTTCCATATAATACCTGATAATAATGCATTTGTCTTCAGCCATGTTAAAATATCAGGAATCAATGAACTGTTGTTCCAGATGATGGACTTGCAGTGTTAGCCGTTTTAAAAGCTATCTAATGAGTAGCATCTCTAATCAATTATCTGATTCAAATGATAATTAACTAATTAAAAAGGTGTTCTATTGCATGCTTTAATGCATAATGTTCTATTCTTCTGCTGCTGGTGGCTTGTAATCAGGGCAGGCGAAATGGTTCCCATGCAACATCTAAGGTGTTTAAAATATGCAACAATCAGACTCATCAATTACTGTACCTGCAAAAACACAACACACACACACACACACACCTTTGCACATTGTTATTTGATATGTCAATATACAGGTACAGTGGCAATGGAAGGCACAGGAAATCAACTTCCTGACACAGAAAGCCATTCATTAATATTTCATCAAGGTGCCATGACAAAGAGAAAGGCTTCAAAACGTTATGCAGAGTGTCTTTTCCATATAGCTACCTGCCTGACAGACTTTGCTGCCCACACAGTATCTGCTTATGGATGTAACTAAAGAAAACAACCTGACATTAAGATGATTAATCATGATGCAAGACTAATGTTCAGAGACATTTCAAGGATGCAAATCAAACAAGAGCTTCTCACCAACAGAAAGACCCATTTCTTTGGCTTTGATTTGCACAGTCTGTGGTCTTACAAATCTTAGTCACAAAACATTTATCTAAGCCAATTTGATTTGACAGTGCAGTCTTTGTACATCCGTGTACATCTCGTGTTATTCCCTCTTCCTGTTAAAGCTGTGGTGTTTTAACAACAGTGAACAATGATAGTGTATATGCAGTTTTGCTTGTTTTCAGGCTGTGTTGGCCAACAAGTTGTCAAATTATAGTTGGTTGGGATAACACATACAGTACAGTAAGCATAGATGATAAGAGATGGAAACACCGACAGAGATGTTTGAGTGCAGTAAAAATGACAGTTAGTGCACAACTCAATAAAGGAAAGCCTGTGTATCCCGGCGGCTTAAGATTGCTCTGGTGTCAAGCTTGTTTTGTTTTCCAGTGCTGACCAGACAGGTGTGTGTCGGAGGCCTGCCCGTCTATCTGTTTATGGTCACATCACCAGAGAGCAGTCATGATGATTCGGCAATTAAAGCCATTATCACCCCCTGTTTGAACAGTGACAGGATGCCATTGTCTGCCATTGTGTAGTGCCTCTATTTGTGTTTGCTCCATTTATCCAGAAAACCAGATTGTAACTTTATTTATTTATTATTTAAAAAAAAACATTTTTAAAGATTTTTACCATTCCTTTTTTGCAATATATCATGCAATCAATGAAACTGCATGAAAAAGGGATTACTTAATGGCGTGCACTTTATTATGAGTCTCAGAGTTGGTGTGTTTATTGTCAGCGTAATTAATTGTGAAAAATTGTTGAGTGTACGGGGTAGACGTGGGAGAGGATGAGCTTGCATGGCCAAGTGAACGGTGGCATTTAAATCAGAGGGAATCAGTGAACAGCATCCCCTCTCCCGAGGGGGAAGAGTCATTCATCATGTGTGGCGGGCGGCGGGGGGAAAAAGGGAAGGAGCCTGGGCTGACGTGACACCCCATGCCTGCCATGCCTGCCATGCCGTCACCAGGCTCCTTTCACGCTTCTCAAGGGAAGCCGTCACATCTGTGAGGATTGATCTTTGACCCCACACGTGACGTGCAGCTGTCAGTGAATCGCGATCCATCAGACTTGTTACCTGCAGAGGTCACCCCGACCACCCACTTCAATAGGCACCGAACCCCTGCTGTGCATTCACACTCCACAGATCAGATCTGTTCTCCATATGTGTGCAGAATTCCAGCATTGAGTATTATTATTACCATTATTGTACGGTATCAAGTCCATAGTTGGCTTCTTTTCCCATGTTTCTGTCTTATAATTCCAATATTGGATTATGATATACACCGCATTAATTAATATTCAACATATATTTTTTTCTAAATTAATAACTGGTATTGTAATGTGTTTAATGAGGTTGACTTTGGTTGCATGTCCTCCTTGTGTGTGGAATCAGCCGGATCTGACACACCAGGAAGCAAATATTTTAATATGCATTAATATTAATAAGTCTTCCATAATTACCAACTGTGTAGACCAAATATCCCCAGAAGAGAAATGTTCAATTGTAAAAGCAACTAAAAGACTGGCCTTTTTCTCTCCCTCTCTAGGCACTGTTGCCAGGAGGAAGCAGACAACCCCATGGTAACAGGGTCCTTCCGAAAGCTGAAAGGAAGTTATTTACGCTTGTCTGCATTTTGATACCGGTGGGTCTTATTAACTGTTGTTTTCCACACGTCTTGTGTTTGGCTCACTTGACATAATTACCCATAAAAGCTCTTCCTTTTGTAGATGCCTGTGTTTAATTTAATTGTTAACCTTGCACATTGTTTGGTATGGTTATTTCAAATGAGTCTTCATTTAGCTGTACCATGCTACCTTTTACCTTTTAAAATTAGTTTTGAATATACTGTGAACAATAGGGTTGAGTACCTATCGCAGATGAACGGATATCGGTACCGGTGCCGGTTCCTGAGGTTCAGTGTCGGTATTCGACATTACTTTTTTCGGTACCGTACCCTTACTGGATCTTTAACGCCTTGTTTGTAACAACTACAACATTTAATTAAAGTTTCAAAAATGTTTTAACAAAATACCCCTCTCCATTCCTTAAGTATGAACATATGAACAGTGGATAGTGAACATGTTCTAAACAGACTCAATCAAACCCAAACATAAAACAAATAATTAGTCCATTAGGGTTATGTGATGATAATGCTATTTTAGGCTATGTTCATGAAAAAGGCAATCCTTCCATTTTTGTTATACAGTATGCAATTTAACAGTAGCCTAGATCAGTGGTTCCCAAACTTTCCCCTCATGGACCACCTGCTACAGTAGTTATACACATGCATGTACTGCACACCCCAGGGTAACCACGCCGGGCACAGACACCTCCAAACACATCACCCCGACCTGGACCAACTGCTGAAATGACTTACACACCAGGGGCCACCAGAGTCACCCTACACACACACACACACACACACGATAACACACATACACACAAACTCTCCAACACACACACACACACACACACACACACACACACACACACACACACACAGCAACACACACATGCACATACCATATTTTTAACCTTATTTTAGAGATTTGGGATGAGATATGTTCTGACATTCAAGAAAATTGTAAAACAACAATGTTTTTTAATACCTCAAAATAACATTTGATAAATGAACCTTACATTTTTCAGTAGCCATAGGTGTGTAGATTTAAACAAAATCTGGTTTGGTTCTTACCGGGGCTTTTACCTCCTGAAATATCCGATTTTGTTTACCACGCTCGGAGTTTAGTGCTGGCCTGGTGGTTCGCCTGTGCCTTTCACACTGTACATCAATGGTTAGACTGAGAATTCTCGGAATAGGGTACAGTACATGCGAATGAATGAGTGCCGAAATGAATGACCAAGTCAAAGCTCTCAACTCCCCTTGGGCTCACCTCTCTCCAGTTTATCGAGCCGTTCTCTGAGTCTGGCGATACCACTTTTAGCTCCAGCCATTTACCTTCACATGCTGTGGTCTGTCCTTTTACTGTAAAAACTCCTTATAATCCAGAGTGTCAGAGTTGGGTTAACTTGCAGCTGTTGGAAGCGGTGCAGAAGAGTGTTGATGTTCACTGTATTGAATGCAGATGAGAACTCCATAAATAACATCCTGACAAAGGAGTTGGGAGAGTCATGGTGTCTTGTTATCGTGTCCAGGACTGGCATTCTCCACACCTCGCTTTGATTTATAAGCAAACTGTAGTGGCTCCAAGCTCTCTCTGACCATAGTGTTGAGTTCTTCTGCGATAACTCTCCCCATGCATTTGCAGAGGATGGGGATGGGCACCACAGGTTTGAAATCATTCATCCCTTTGACATTGGGTTGATTGGGAAAAGGTTTGATGGTTATTTTCTTCCATGCCCTGGGTACAAAGCTGGCATCAAGGAACAGCTGGAAATGTTGTCCTCACATCAGCTAGCTGAGGTGCACACTCCTTTAAATATGTGTCCCTTCAGTCCATCCAGGCCAGGAGCTTTGGTAGAATGGAGATGGGTAAAGATATTATATAGGCAACCCTCTCTTCCTCCACACAGATGGATTTAAAGTGATGGCCCAAGTTGTGTGGGATCCACCCCTCTGCAGGATCTGCATTGTTGAACCTGGCATAGAAAGTACTATGACCCTCTGACTGACTCTGAGGAAGACGCAGTGCGTCGAAGCGTCAGTCTTTTGTGCACCACAATAAAAAAAGTTATTTAGTAATCTGAGTGCTCCGGTCATCTCTGGGTTAGTCTATTAGAAGTAGCCCAGCCAGCGTTTCTGGCATAGAAAGTATTGAGTTCCTCTGCAAAAGCAGCAGGACCTGGGCATTTGATCGTGATCGTGGAGCCCTCTCCATCATGGGGCCTCTGTCAACATCCCTCCTCGATCCTCGAGGCTCGGTCCTCGAAGGCTCGTTCCCACTGATCTATAACTAGCACTGGATAGACTATCCCATTAGTTGCCGCCCCATCATTCTTTATGTAGATCAGTGAGGACGAGGATGGAGGAAGGAAGGGAGGATATACAGTATATTTTGTTCTTGCAATTAAGTTTGGCAAGCTTGATCTTATGCTTTAGATAGATAGATAGATAGATAGATAGATAGATACTTTATTGATCCCCAAGGGGAAATTCAAGAAATTCAAGCTTTAGTTCTTCTCTGTGATCTCGTACACATTGTTTGTCTTCTTTTGTCTTCAAATTTAGACAGTGGTTTTTTTTTGTAATCCAAGGCTTGTTATTACCAAAGGGCTTAACTTGTTTAGATGGAATCACAACAGTTTAATTAAAAGGGAGTCAGTGTACTTTCTAGTTTATATTGGACAATTGTAAGTTTGTCTTGACAACTGTGCTTCTCTATTTGAATTTTTAGTTCAACTTTTTTTCAGCTTTTTAATCTCGTAATCACATCTATCATTGCGTAGTTTCAGCACATCTGTAGTACGTGTTGCAGTCAAATCATTGCCCCAGGTCTGTGCAATTTTTAATCTCTCAATAGGAAGCCCACTTCGTAACTTGAGAAACTCGAGATTCAATGGAGATCGGATCAACATGCTGAGCCTCGTTCCTCTGTGAAGGTCACTCCTTTGTCTCCCCTTTTTATGTATGCTTCTAGCCTGGCTAGCGCCTACCACTTCTCAAATGAGACGTGGTCTGGCAACCAAACGTTCATTTTCTCGTATTTGAAAAAAATGCCCAGTTCCGTCTGTGCATAGCTCATCATTGGCTTGCTTTCCCCCCTGTCCTGTGATTGGTCCCCTATCTCAGGCAAAAATTAGGGTGGTAGTTTCCAGACTGCCTTATACAGCGTGAATGAAATTGCGCGCAAGGCAGCATGGGAACACCAAGGCTAGTCTGCTTCACCAGTGAGTGAGAGCACGGCTGGACTGCACAGCGGTCTGCCTGTCCAGGGTTCCCACACCTTCTTGAACATCAAATTCACAGACTTTTAAGTCCAAATTCCATCAAATTCAAAGACCCAACACAGCGTAGTTTAAGACACTGATGAAGGTTAAAGAGAGAGAGGAGAGTGCTGCGTTGGGGCAATACATAAAGAAAAAATCAGGTGCTCTTCGAAATGGACATAAGTAGAATTGAAGCAACTGCAACTGTCCTGTATAAAGTTACTACATTTTTAAAGATCCTTTATTGCATTGGATAAAAAGCGCCTACGTGTTTTGACTCTACTGAGTCTTCCTCAGGGCAATCCAAGATGAACAGATGAACAGATGAAGGTTAGTTTTTAATTTTTTTTTTTTTTCTTTATTCATTTGCCATTCTGATATAGAGCAAACAGGGTATGGCGACAACGACTCAGAGCCTGGTGGGTACGTGGGCATCCCAGTCTTTCAGTCAAAAAGAGAACTCGCACACCGATGTTGCCCATGCAAACTTTAATTTCCTTTGGCATTCTGACACTTCTATACAGGGCAACTTACATATGTCAATTATTGTCAATATCAATATGTCAATTATTAAAAAAAATTCCCCAGAGCAACTTAAGGTAGTGCCTTGCTCAAGGGCACAACGTTGGCAACTGAGATTTAACCACTACACTACTACCGCCACAGAAGCTCACAGAATTCTAAGTACTTTCAACGACCGATGTCTTATGTCCATCATTAACATTTTCAAAGGCCTTGATTTATTTTCTCAAGGACTCCTGGGAGCCCTTCTTTCTCATGTGAGAGACTCTCCAGGTTTAGCTGCAACCGGACTCCTTAAGTAATGCAAGCTTGAGTGAGTACCATATGCTATGTCACACTGCAGCATTCTGCTATCTGTGGATTTCATTTTGCATAAGGGTATGCCATAGAATATTAATTAAGATCCTTTGGGTGTGGTTGGGTAGTTGTTTCCAGTTACTGACTGCACAGTGCTAAGTGATTAGAAGATATAAAAAAATATTAATCTTTTAATCGGAAATATTTTAACACTGCATTTTAAACATAAATGCAGTTATAAAAAAGTTAAATGCATATTTTTGGGATTGTTTCTGATACTTTTCTCCTCTCTGTTACAGTGTAGAGACAAATAATGAATTATGGATGTGGATACAACGTCCATCAATTTTGTGGAACCTGGTTGCCTTTGTGGCAGAAAATATTGTATTTCTCGTCAGCTATTGATTCAACCTGGGGTCGCATAACAAGACAGGGGAAAAACATACACAATTGAAAAGCATGTTGATCCATTGGGGATGCCCTTGCCCTGTAACACTCGATAGCAAACAACAAAAAAAGACCTACTACTGCGCCAGTTGGACAGTGCACCAGGATTATGGCTGAAAGTAGATCAACGTGTAGGAGATTTCTTTAACAGGATATTTAATTACTTAATTAGTACACATTGTTCTGCCCAGTGCCCTGGACTATTTCTCCAAATAGTTTAGCCTGTGGTTCTGTCGAGGCTGTCAGGTAGACTTTGTCATTGACAAGCCTGGGCAAAGTGGGCTATTGATGTTTTCCTCAACAAACGAACCCCAATGGCAGGTCTCTAGGCTGCTGCATGCCAAGAGCACTCAGACCAGCCTGTGCTTTTTCTTGGAGTGCCATAGATGCTGCTGCTGATCCCTACTGTGTCCAGTCACAGCGATGCCAAGTCTGGGCCGTTCTCCCATCAGTTTGTCTGGCATCTTGCCCTCTGCTGATGAGGTGTCACGTGGGTCTCTCTGACAGAAAAAAGTGAAGAAAACCAATTACTTGAAAACGAACAGCATTTTGTTCTCCTCAGAGTGTCAAGGATAGAATGCTGCAAGTGTTCCCTCTGTAGGGCTTAGAATCGTCTCATCCATTTAAAACATCAAGCATTGTCTAATTTGGCAGCAGGTACTGTATATACTGTAGGTAGCAAGTGCAATGTTGGTGGCAGGTGTTTGACCCGGAAGGGCAAAGGGTTTTTGACCGCTTGCGCGTGGCACTTGTGTACTTCTAATGCGAATGGAGCCTGTTATGGGAATGAAATAAATGGACTACTTTGTAATTCAACGCCAACTTTACAAGACGTTTGTTTAGTGCAGGGCAACCAAGTGAGCGTTAGTTTGTAATAATAACCACGCCTACCCCGGGCTCAAACATCTCAGTGGTTCAGTATTAGACCGAACTTCTTTAACACATGTAATTCAACAATGGAAGATAATGAAAAGACATGGAAAGAACCGATACACAATTAAGAGGAACAGACCAAAACCGACGTCTACAACTGTAGCAGTGTGTGTGTGTGAATGAGATATCTGTTGCAGGATATGTACTGTAAAGGAAACGATTGTGTCTTGGTGTGAAATGGCCCATTGAGCTGTGATACTGAGAATGAGTCAATCTTTGAGTGACTCTGAGAGCTGAGGAAAAGCAAAGCCCAAGGTGAAGTACCATGGGAGTGTGGTCAGAGAGCTGCCCTCCTAGTCTTGCTTACCCTCTCTCCAATGGATGAGCTTTCCCTGCATTGACCGTACTATAACTGCACTTGTAGAAGGGGTGTCACTTGCGCTCAAGCCTTGTCGGTGTTCACAGTCCAGGACCACAGGATAAGAAACGCTGGCTGGGCTACTTCTAATAGACTAACCCAGAGATGACCGTAGCACTCAGATGAAATAACTCTTTTTATTGTGGTGCACAAACGACAGACGTTTCGACGCACTGCGTCTCTGAAGAACTATACTATTAGAAGTAGCCCAGCCCAGAACTGCAGTTCACATATTTATGCATGTTGACTTGTCACAGCGTTGACCTGTCCAAGAACGAACCGCTGGTCTAAATGGAAAGATGTATGTTTGAATTGTGTCATGGTGTCATATGGTGTGCCAGAGAGATTTCGCCATTCCTGTCGTTCACGGTATTTAGTGTTCACGCTGGCAGGTGGAAGTGAGACTCATTGGGCATTCTGCTCCGGTAGGACGTGTGAGTGACGAGTCTGAAAGGTCCACCCGCTGAGACGGAAATTAAGCGGTGAAGTGAGTCCCTGTGGGGGTCTGGAGCTGAGCTGAGGTGCTGCTGTTATTAACACATTTATGAGTGACACCTCGGCTGGATCGGATGGCTTTCAAGGGCCCCGTCCTGATATCCCATCTGAGTCAAACTCACGTCACAGCCAGGAAGTCATACAAATGAGACGGCACACTCGGCCTTCATAGGTGGAAATAAAGCCCTTTTTGATGTACAGTATGTGGGATTGTAATCATGTGTGAATGGGAGATGGGGTTTTTTTGCCTCTGACTCATTGTTTGAGTCTGCATCGTTAGAAGCTGGTCTCCTCCTAATTTAAGAATCAAGACTTGCTTGCGTTGAACATGCCAGGCTCTATCAAGACAACTCTGGTAGGGTACACGCGAATAAATGAGTTCCGAAATGGATGACCAAGTCAAAGCTCTCAAGGGCTGGAACACTTAACATTCTAGAATGTTGATGCAAAGTTAAGTCAAGTCAATGGGGCAGGGGCGAGGCACTGACAGAAGAATTCTTAAGTTGATTGGCTATGCACATAGTTTGATGACATTGTGCAGGAGCAGGCCTCTGCGGACCAGCAGTAGCCTTGTGACAGACTGTCATTCCGCAGCTTATAGTTTGAGAAACACTGGTTTAGAGATTACTTTCCTATCACATACCTTTTTATTTAGTGTAACGTTGGGTTGAAAGAAGTCATGAAGCGAGAAAATGATAATTTATTTGAAATATCTTGGCTATGGGTTGAGGACAGCTGTGCTCTCCAATACCTATGACCACTTGTCTTGAGGGTTCTTAGCAACCTTGTTCCCTCACCTTCGCTAACAGTTCTGCATACATTAGCTTCTTCCTTTCAAGGCTTCCTCCATTGCATTTTCAAAGGCAACGGTTAACTCAAGAAAGTAAACAATGTTCTCATACTCAGGATACACCACTGGTCTCTGGAACTTGAGGCTGCGTTACCAACATAACATGTCCAATTTTGTGTTTTGAACCCTTTGGCAGTACTGTTTGTACACAGCCAATGACAACCTCTCTGCCCCTCTCGTACTGTACAACACAAAATCTTCTGTCCCTGTTTTTAACAGTCAAAGAGTTGACTTCATCTCCCTTATTCTCAAACAATCACACCAATCATGTTAAAAGCTAATTATGTCTCCAAGTGTAGCGACTGGCTCAGACTGGTTTTACTACCGGACAGACTCATGCCCATAAACAGTTTGCTGTTTCTGTGTTCACCCACCCACTGACTGACGTTCTGTGGAGTTGGAAGGGCATCATCAGTGCCTCCAACAATCAATCTAATGTGGTTAGCATCCATAGCCAACAGCCCTCCAGCTGAGCTTCCTCTTTTTGACATCACGACAGTTCCAATTACCCTTGCTTTGCTTGAGACGCGGTGTTAATCGCCTACATTCCTCCTCTTCATCTCTAACAAAGCTGGTTATCGTCTGCCCTCCATCCAAACCCTGCTCTTCAACTCTGTATCGGTACAGAGATATCCCTATACATCTTTTAACTGATACTGTATGGTATACCGCAGAGCAACAACTTCATTTCGCTTTTGAAACTTTCAAAACCATTGATTAGAATCTCAGGCCATGGGCTTTTAGACTGGACATTGCTTTTCACTTTCCTAAGAATGGCCCATGCATCTGGATTATTTGCATTTTTAGTAATGCCTCATATGCTCCCATCCATCAGTCTCTGTGCTGTGCGGTTAGTATTCAGGTTGGACAAATCTCTCTGGACACATTCCAGACCTTGAGTGGACAATTGCCTAGTGTGTACTCTGTGTACCAGCACAGAAACACCATCAGACATTCACATTCTGGTACATATCGATATATTGCTGCAACATATAATTGGTTTACATACCACAGGGCTCGGTAGCCATGGGACAGCAAGTGAGACAGAAACAGTTTATTTAGGGGCTTGTTGTTTTACAGTTGCAGGAGCATTTGCGATAGGTAATGAGGGCCTGTATAAATAAATGCCCTCAAGCCATTACCTCACATTTATAATGGGGTAATTTGTCACAGCAATCACCTCACTGATCCTTCGGAAAAAAAAAATGACTGGTTTGTTGTAGCCTGTGGCTGAACCTTTCAGGGAATCCAAATTGAAATGACAAGACTGATCAAAATGAGCCTCCAGGATATAAAATGCACATTGCATAATTCAGTGATTAAATTCGGACAACTTGATTTCTTGAGTTTTGAAAAATCACTCCTCTGTTTCTTAGTTGTGTTGTGTGTGTGCCATGCCTTTTACCCTGAGGCCACTTTGCAATTATAGAATAACTGACATGGAGTAAATAAGAAATACCAATTACACGTAGGGCAAGACTTCAAACGTCAACTGCTGTTGTCAGTTGAAAGCAATGCAAGCTGAAGGCTTCTCCTAACACCAGCATCTCGTCATAGTTTCCTCGAGGGTTAGAGGAGGCTCTGTGTTTCTACATTTTTATATGGTTCATTTTTATGCATTTATTGACAGCCCCACACACCACACATCTATCCAAGGGTATTTGCAGTTCTATTTGCCTTGCCTTTGCTTGCATATTTACTTGAATATTTACGATGTTAGTGGTATGAGATCTCCCTGGGTGGTTTTTGTCATTGTCATCAGATCAATTGTTTGCTTGTGTATGCATGTATTTGGCATTCAGCGCAGAATTGTGAAGGTAACCTTTCAGGTAATGTGCAATATCACTTCAGTGTGTTTCCAACAAGCACCATCTCATCAGAACACATTACATATATTTGGCCTTACCTGAATTTCAATCAGCCCGGGTCTCCCTCAAAGGCAAGGGGCACGGGGGTCTCAGGAGAAGTCGTCTCTACTCAAATGGTATCATTCATTTTTACTCAGTCTTCATTTTTATTCCATTTTCTGACAGGTTTAAATGTGACATGAATGTCATGAATCATTTGTAAACACTGGGGAAAAGCTTGAGGTTTACGGGGAAATTGAAAGACAATAAAACATTTTCACATTACCATTAAACATATACATGCCAGAGGCAAAGCAGACTAAACCAAAATATGCCAAGAAACGCAATGTTTGAGTGTGTCGCAATCTAGAGGATGTGAACAAAAACGAGAAAAGGCCATATCTGCCACTATCTGCGGTGACTCATCTGTTGGTTGCACACCTCTTGGCATTTAGCAGTTCTGTCTCTCCCCTCAAAACTGAGGCAAACTGATAGTTTCCTGGCAGTATTGAGTGATAGAGGCGAGAATGGGGCCTATAGCTTCTATTAATACTTTAGGTGACTCTTTGGGGGGCAAAGCACTCAGAGCTTGATTGACATCCAACACGTTTATGGATCTGGATTTGACAGAATTCTTGTCACAGAGATGGTATGAAGGATCTGCCAGACAATATGTGTTATCATTGTCCTTTACTTACTCAGAGAAGATGGACAGAGCATCAATGCCAAGCATCAGACAATGCCACAACAGAATGTGAGCGTAAATAACGCTGCGTCTTAATTTTATATATAGCCTATATATATATATAAATATATATATTGTATATAAAGCATTTATGAACATACGATGGCTAAATCGGGTGTTTCCCTATATTGGCATAATCAGTTTAGATTACAACCATGTGGATTTCATGAATGTGTGGTCTCGGTTGGGCGGCAACTGTCGTAAAAAGCAGCAGGTCATACTTGGCAACATTCCTACAACTGTCATTGTTGAAATATTCAGAATATTTACCTTCTTCCGTTTACTTATTTAATAGATCACAACTGTACCACAGACCTGTATTAATATTGCTGCATATTGAAAATAGAATCCTGGGGAATCTGATAGCTGGTATGTCATGGACAAAACACGGAATAGCATGGAATGTATTTTGTGAGACCTGTGCGTTCACTTTTACGTCTCACCATGTTGTTTTGTTTTGATGAATCAATGGCACTTCTTTGTGTAGTTGCACCTTGATGAAGGACCTTGGTCTGAAACGTTAAATAAATAAACCTGGGAGCTGCTATCCCTGGTCCCTGGTCCTCTCCCTGGTCCCCTCTCTGGTCCCCTCCCTGGTCCTCTCCCTGGTCCCCTCCCTGGTCCCCTCCCTGGTCCCCTCCCTGCTCCCCTCCCTGGTCCCCTCCCTGGTCCCCTCTCTGGCCCCCTCTCTGGTCCCCTCCCTGGTCCTCTCTCTGGCCCCCTCCCTGGTCCTCTCCCTGGTCCCCTCTCTGGTCCCCTCCCTGGTCCTCTCTCTGGCCCCCTCCCTGGTCCTCTCCCTGGTCCCCTCCCTGGTCCCCTCCCTGGTCCCCTCTCTGGCCCCCTCTCTGGTCCCCTCCCTGGGTCCCCTCTCTGGCCCCCTCTCTGGTCCCCTCCCTGGTCCCCTCCCTGGTCCCCCCCCTGGTCCTCTCTCTGGTCCCCTCCCTGGGTCCCCTCCCTGGTCCCCTCCCGGGTCTTTGAACTGCTGGACGCTCATCTTGTCACGCCTCTCTTTATTAAGAATGGCCTCTAGGTCCCGATGTTCAATAATGTAACCTCTGGGTCTGTTGTGCATAGTGTGGGATATTGGTGGAAAGACAATGTCCTCGCTATGGGAAAAATCTATAGTATCTACAGAATAGCCTCACGGTTCCTATGGCTATAATTAGTATGAGGTGACTTTCTCTCTGCTTTACATGTCCTGTAGTTTCACTGGCACTTTCTAAACCTCCTGTGGATCTTTCTGTAAATCGCCTCCTAACCCACATTTGTTTGCATGGCAGTGTCATATTGCAAATTTAATATCTACCATGGAAGAAAAATATTATGCTGTTAGGTAAAAACACACACACACACACACATACACACTTGTACTCTAAACCATGTGTGGCCAAAAAAATGTGTTTTTGTCACAGGGTATTTTAACTTGGCTTCCATGCACGCATGTCTGTAATGCAGGCCCTCATGCTCTTTCAATATGAATATGCAGCCACAGCAGATTTATTGGCTACCCTGCATATCAGTCATACATTGCAATGTAAGCTGCTGGCACGGGAACAATAGACCAGACCTTAATGTATGGCTGCCTCCCGACGGACTGCGTTGCGTTGGGCTCATTAAAGGGGGTCAGTAGAGGCTACTTCTAAATTAATAAAGCGCATGCTCCAGGCTTTCTCGTTAGCACGGAGGCTGGTGGCTTGATGGATGTGTGGGATACTGTTGACCTCAGATGATACTTATGGGTCAGCCACCCTGGCAGTCAGCAAAACACCACCTCTCTCATATAACAACATCCAATCCTCTCAGGCTGGCCGATGCGATGACCCGGCAAGGGCACTGGGCCTGGAGAGAGAGAGAGAAGGAGAGAGAGAGAGAGAGAGAGAGAGAGAGAGAAAAAAAAGAGAGAGAGAGAGCACGGAAAGTGCACAGCCCTTTGTATGGACAGACGCGAGAGAGAGAGAGAGAGAGAGAGAGAGAGAGCACGGAAAGTGCACAGCCCTTTGTATGGACAGACGCGAGAGAGAGAGAGAGAAGGAGAGAGAGAGAGAGAGAGAGAGATGTGGGCTGAGGTGGGAGGAGGTGCTGTGAGACTGGCTAGAGTAACTCCCTCCTCAGACTGGTCCCTGTTCTCTCTCAGGTGGATGGCTCATTAAATAGAAAACACCATCGGCTTCTCAGACCACTTCTTTTGTGACAGTCCTCGGTGAGATTTCATTCTCGGTTCTCTCTCCCTGGCAACTAATATAAGTTGCAGAGCAAGACTCGGGGCAGAGGCCATGCAATTTGGTACCATTCTCTTTTTCTCACAAACAAGATCACCTCTCGGCTGCAATTCTTCTGTTTCTGCTACTTGAAAAGATTCTGGACACTAGGCTCAGTTTAGACAACTTTTTCTTTTTGTGGGAAAAAAGGCCCTCTCATTAATACCAAAGCTCTCATATAAATGAATAAAATTTCTGCGGAATCGGACATCATATAAAATGGTGTTCTATCTGTGTATTCTGTCTGTGTCTCTTGCAAGGACAAGTACATTTGAAAACAATTGAAGAGTTTTATTTAATTGTGTATTCCAGGAAATATCAATCAAATTGCAGTTTTCTTGTTTCGATTGAGTGAAGATAAATCAAATAACAATATCCAAAAACATTTCTACTGAAATTACTGGGAAAACAAATAGTAAAAAAACCAAGCTCTTAAATTGGATTTTAGGCAGAACAATAAGAATTGTAATGAAGCATATTCTAGATCAGTTCCCATGCATTCTTCCCATCCACCTACTCGTTAAAGATTGTAGTGAGAGACCTGAGACTGGAACAGTCCACCCAACACTGACCTCGGTGAGCTCAGGAGAAGATGACAGGTAAAGGCAGCAGCGAAGCCCCTGCAAGCCGAAGCATGATGGTGAAGCGTCACCTCTGTGGCCCTTGCCTCCGCGCTGTCTGCTCCACTCCTGGCCTCGGCGTGAGCTCGGAGCCCTGGGTAACATGATGGAATGGAGCAGAGAACTTTATTATGCAGGCAGACAGACTTACTGTAGACGTGTGAAGTAAACAGAGGAACTTGGGCTGAGCTCCCCACTTGTTTCTGTCCTTATGCATTATGGATGTTGATATCAGGGCCAGTATCTGATGTTCTCTAGCGTATGCGAAGCAGTGCTTGCATAGGTATCATCTGACGACACGACACACAGCCTTTTCTGTGTTTTTCTGAATTTTAAAATATTGATTTGGAATGACAGCGATATAGAGGAGATTGATATCTGCATATGGGCAGTTTGAAGTGGATAAGTGTTCAAATATACAGAAGGTATTCTTTCTGAGTAATGAAATGATAGCTGTGTCATATGGGGATAGCTAGGCTGTAATATGAAACAACCACCTGATTTTGTCATCTGTCAGCCGGGTTCTTGAAGCGGATGCTTCTCTGCTTCAGTTATGGACCTCCAGCATCTGATTGCTCTGAAGATTGGATCCAGTAGATGGGATTGGGGTCAGTCAGGACTCAGAATGCTTCACTTGAAGATATCACTGTTTTCACATACAGGTAGAAATTGTACCTGCTTTCATCTTATGTCACCAGACTCACCACACACACTGCTATTTTTAAATCTGGACTTTGTGAAGATTAATATTCATCAGAATACTGTGATGAACATTCATATTGTTCAAACACAACAACACATTAAAAAAAACACTAAGTACACGTTTTCCCTGACATTAAACTTGCTCTGTAGTGAGCCAGCTTTCATTTGTGGAAAGTAAATCTGGATGCTTTTGTCAAGACTCAGGCTGAGGAAAATCTATTAATCACCCCCTTCAACTGATTGGCTGAAGAACATCAGTTAACAACAGAAGCTCTGGCTGGATATTGACTCATTGCCCACAGGAAGATGGAGACAGATGATTGAGCTGTAATATCAATAGTAAAGGTAAACATGCTACTGTAAAATCACTCCTAATTTGTGTTGGATTGTGGTGAGCAAGAGTCCTAGTGTATTTAGCTAAGACACTGTTGCTTTTCCACCACTATTTTAGTAATGGGAGATAATTCCACATGTCTCAACAAAACCAACCTTCTTAAAACAAACACAAAAGCAAGGAAATAGTTTTTTTTAACGCGTCCTTCACATGGCAAATGTACCCATATCATGGCATGTGTATCTCCACAAATAAACTCCTTCAATTTCAACACCGTGGTGTGATCTGGAAATCTTAAGAAGGCTGGGGAACACTAGGTCCCTTTTACTAATCTATCAGATATTCAATAAGCCTGTTTTTATAGAACATCACGTGTTCTTTTAAAATGCAATAACTGACTACGTCTAGGTGAGAATTTAGGCAAAATGTTCCATTTTCTTTGCTGCAGTGTATTGCATTGCTGTGAACCTCAACCGATGTTGAGCGCCACCTGGTGGTATATTAAAGCAAGCGCGCCCTATGAGACCCCCCCCCCCTTTCTGTTGTGTTGCGCAGCCTTTTTGACCCTTTGTAAAAAACAGGAATGTTTTGTTTCGTAGCCTGGCATACACTTCTGGCATTGTGTCATACTTTCTGCTTGATTCAAAAGCACTGTGTCAAAAGCGGTAACATAGTTCATACAAATAGTAACAAAACAAAACAGCATACATCTCTGGATTCCATCCTAATTAGAGAACTGTGATGTCTGCAGAAAATGTGTGGCTCCAGTACATTCCTATTGTACACAGGTGTTTGCCAGCTGAGGAGCAGTGTAGAAGACGTTTCCTATTTCCTATTCTATTGTGAGAGAGACACTAAATCAACACGTGTTGGTAACATGTCCCACACTGACCTACACAAACTCAGTACTTATCCCAGATACTGTACTGTCTGCATCTGGTCAGGCCAGGGCTATCTCACCAGGTTGCTGCCGCTATACGCACACATTCGAAGGCACCAGTCCAGACATCACAAAAAGCTCTCAGGAAAACACTGATTTATGTTCTGTCTATATACAGACACTATTCATTTTATGTTCTCACAGCTCCATGTCATTTGTTCCACTTTTGAATACTTCGTTAGTCTTCCAGCACCACCTAAAAAGCAAGACACTGCTCTCAAAAAGGCTGTTGTGAACAGTTGTTTTTATTAAGGTTACATTCAAGAGCTTTGCTCCTTTCTTTCTTTTTTTGCTGCCTTTTTAAATGTGCAAAGAATGCAAAGTAACTCAGCCAAAGTACACACAACCCATACCTTCGATTATGGGCTGGACATCCTTTGTAAAATGATCAACTTAACTGTCAATTTGCAAGCCAACAATAGTGATGTTAAAAAAAAAAAAATCAGGATATCAAAGATAGCCTATTGATCAAGTCTTCGTGCAAAGCTTGTTCTGGCAAGGAACAGGTTGGCTACAGCTGATAGAGTGGGGAAATAGTCTGTCTTTGTACATTATGAATTGTTATTTTTGAGAAATTATTTCCTCTTGTTTCTTCTCCTTACACTTTCGTCCTCTAATGTTGGTCAGATCACACATGCCATGCAGTAAGGTACTTTATTTCAGTGCAAGTGAAAGACAATTTATAAAATTATAACTGTGTTGGCATAATGCATTAAAAAGCAGCATGATTCTGGCCTTTGAACGGTGAATTTACATTGAACATGATTTCTGTAAGTAGTGCATAGAATGTGGAAATGTACTACTGGAAAATATATTATTATCAGAATTAATAGAATATACAGTGGTGAGAAGTTTTAAAAGTAAATAGTAAATACAATGCTCTCATAACATGTTAAATACCTTAAATTATCAGCAGATACATGGGACTTGAAAGAAAGGACCCTAATTTTGAATTGGCACAGTTCCATGTCAAACAGGGTTTTGAAAACTGAATTGCTCACCACTAACAGTTTCTCTTAAAGCCTCAATTGAAGCATAACACTGCCTAATTAAACTAAACATTCGAGTAATTTTATCTTTGAAAACTAACAGAATACTGGGAGCCTTCCGCACAAACATTTACGGCATGTTCTGAAAATGTACACGGCCAAGGCCAAGACTGAAGGATTTTTTAGCAGCTGGCAACATCAACATTTTGGCACATTACTGCCACCCACAGGGCTGTAGAAGATGTGTTGTTCACATTTCTTGGAACTGTGTGCGTCTGAGTCAGAACATACTGTAGGCTAGTTTCAGAGTAAATCAAAGTAAATATGTCCTGTGGAAGTTATTGTGTTGGCATCCAAACAGTCATAACTTTGACAATATCCAAGTCAGTCAGTCAACCCTGTGGCCTAATTCTTAAATTGTGCAAAAAGGCAGAAACAGTTAGATAAAGCTAGTAACCAAAACCTCTTCACCGAATCCGTCTATATCTATACAGAGGTGTCATGCTCAGAGCTCTGAACTAATGCAGAGTTAGTTGTGCAAATGAAGGTACCGTGTGCCAGTTGATTAGGAGCATAGGCGACCATGCCAGAAGAGATTCGTACAGACATTTTCTTTTGGGCTTCAGGCTCGTCAGGGAGAAAGTGTGGTGATGAGAAGTGGCCACTTGGCCTTATGCTATCCTATCACATGGACAGGTCTCTCAAACACTAAACTGACATCAGGCCCAAAACTTCCCCTATACACACATGGCTGTCCAAGACACATGAAGCCAGAAGTGGCCACTTGGCCTTATGCTATCAGAAGCCAGAAGTGGCCACTTGGCCTTATGCTATCAGAAGCCAGAAGTGGCCACTTGGCCTTATGCTATCCTATCACATGGACAGGTCTCTCAAACACTAAACTAACATCAGGCCCAAAACCTCCCCTACAGTATACACACATGGCTCTCCAAGACACATGAAGCCAGTAACAGAAAATAATACCTGCTGAGGGAGCCTTTGATAGTTGAATTGGAGTTAAACAAGGTAAGGAAGCGCAGGTCATCTGTAATCTGTTATGAAAATGAAAATAAATTAAAGATGCCTCCATTCATCTTCAAATCCTCTCATTGTAACTGTTGTGACAGAATTGAACTTTGATTGATTGAATTTGGCTGTATACAGCATGTCTCTGCAATGCCAATCAGGACATTGCCTCTGAATGCAGAAAGGCTGACTGAAACGAATTGATAAAGGAAGCATTGTAAAACAGAAACTATCGTTATATCATAACAGTGCACTGGTGGGAATGTGGAGTGTTTTTCTCAAATATGCACTTGGCATAGGTGTTGGATATCTACTTGTGTGTGTGCGTGCGTGTGTGTGTGTGTGTGTGTGTGTGTGTGTGTCAGAGAGAGAGAGAGAGAGAGAGTTTTAATTCACGCATTTCAAATCTGGGCTATAGCTTAGTAAGACAAGCTGAAACATCTATCTTGTCAATCTACTGTAAACCCAAGTTCTTTTGGAGTTGTCAAATGTTTGTCATAACAGATGCCTGTGAATGCCTCGTTTCACCTGTGGATCATATCCCATTTCACATGGTTAATAGCAAACAGTGGTCAGTGTTTAAAGTGAATCGTCAGCCTAAATCAATGGTGTGAATAAAAGACCACATACAGTAGGGCATTTATGTACAGGTAGTTAGATTGCAATGGGCCGTAATGCTAGGAAAATATCACTTTCAATTGGCTGTAGAACTGGGAAAAACACCAGCATTGACCAGACGAACTGGGGAAAAACACTAGCTAGACCAGATGAGTGATTCCTGCTGTAGTGTTTTCTTTTCTTTTCTTTATATTTTGAATACTCTGCTTTGTTCTTACTTGACTAGACTTGACTTTTATGTTCAGCTCAGCATTTTGTTTTGTTATTGGCATTGTTTTGCACTGCTTTGAAATAGCAGTTTTATTGTTTTAGCCTCACAGTTTTCAATTACTTCAATAATTTTGTACAGGCCCAGCTCGTCTGTTGGTTCTGTCCTCTGCTAAATGACTTTAGTGCGCAATGCTTCATAAGTGCAAACAAATTAAATGTAAAGAATCATGATTATGATAGAACAGATCCAATGGAGAATCTGTATTTCACTCATAAAGCTTCATGTTGCGGTTTCATTGGCCGATGCAAGGAGAGCCAAAAGGCTCAGTTGAAACCTTTCCCAACGTTCGTTCATCAGTGGCCAGGTGTGTCTGACCCTTGTCCTGGGGGTTGACTGCAGGAAGAATGGGCAAATGGCATGACTCCTGGTCTAACCTGACAGGCGCACACCACCTTGTTTTTGTTTACAAACAAGTTCTGGTGTCACGCTCTACTTCCAGGCCCGCTCCGCATACTGGCCCTCCCCCCAGGAGAGAGGGGACGGCGCGCCGGGCGTGTACAGCTCGGAGTCCGTGTCCGACTCCCCCTCGGCCAGGTAGGGCCTGAGGCGGGCGCGGAAGGTGCCCCCCACGCCCCCAAACACCCCGACGCCGGAGGGCGCGGGCGCGAAGTCGTCCTCGCGCGCCTGCGAGATGCTGAAGCCGCTGAAGGAGCGCTCCAGCTCCTCGTGGTCGACGGAGGGGATGGACATGGACGTGTCGCTCTCGGCGCCGGCGGTGGAGGCCACGGCGGTGGCGGCGGTGATGGGCCGGTGCCGGCGGTGGCGTCGCTGGCGGCTGCTCTCGGCGGTGGCGTCGTGCGTGAGCGGCGGCGGAGGGATGCGGTAGAGCGAGGGGTCGTCGGTGCCCACGGGCGACACCCCGCGGCTGCTGTTCCAGCGCGGCACGCACAGCGGCTCGTCCTCGGGCTGCGGCGGGGACGGCGGCGACGGCTGCCGGGACGGAGGCTGCCGGTTCCACGGCATGGCGGACGGATGCCGCGTCTCGCAGGGCGTGCTGCAGCCCAGCGGTGGCGGCTCCGCAGCGCAGCTGATCTTCTTCACGTCCTCCTCCTTCTCGCTCTTGTCCTCTGGGCTGTGGTAAGGGGGAGCGGGGTCAGCCATTTTGAAGCCGAGCAAGGCCTCGGTCTCGGAGCGTGGAATGCCCATGCGTTGCATGTAGACTTGCACCAGGAAGTCCAGCTTCTTGTCCATGGTAAGGACCTTATGAGAGAGAGAGAGAGAGAGAGAGAGAGAGAGATTAGACTCAAAGCAAAACCACAGCAAAAACAGAACATACACTGAAAGACTTATTGAGGAGTTTGGTATGTAAAATGAACCCAGAGTTAGTGATTATACATACAGTGGATCTTGGTTTGCAAGACCATCAGGCTCACCACAGACTAACCCACAAAGCCAAATGATTTTGAACGGCCACAGAAACAAAGAGGAATTTAAGCAATAAGCTCTGCGCGATGTGCATAACAACGCCCCTTAGCTGTTCTAAAATCAGTGCAAACAACGGACCTGAGCGGCTTATTGGTTTTCTAAAACTGTTACTACGTCTATTCGATTCTATTCGTCTATTTCGAAGATTTCATGAAAGAAAGGCACAGCAACGAGAAATGTAACTGTAACATTCTTCCGCCAAGAAGTATATTTCTTCTATCGGAATGGTTGCCATGCAACATCGAGACGCAGCCACTCTAACTTTGTGTAAGTTTTGCATTACTAGAGAAAGAAATGCGGTCAAGCTGAATGTTTGTATTGGGTTTTACACCGGCATCGAACACCATCATAATCAACGACTGGAACGACTATCAGTTTTAGAAGAATTGAATGTGTGGGAGACGGGTCTGGGATGCCAGACGCCATTGGTCAATGAAACACCAGTATAGGAAGGTACTGTAACTGCTTGGTAACCTCAGTGAAACGCTCTCGAAGGCTGCTCTGTTGGTGATGTTTTCTGCCCACAAAGGTTACTTTTGGTGATTATAGTTGGTCTTCGGTTGACCACTGTGAGAAATGCCGTACCGGGAATTGAATGGCTCTCCTGTGTGTATACTGTGGCCCCATTCTCAACCTCTCTCCTCTCTCCTCGATGCTCGGTCCTCCAGGCTGGTTCCCACTGATCTATAACTAGCACTGGATATAGACTATCCCATTGTTGCCGCCCCATCATTTTTTATCTACCGTAGATCAGTGGGAAGGAGGACCGAGGAAGGAAGGGAGGATATATAAAAAGACGAACGAGAGGCACCCTGTATGTGCAAGAAGAGATGAGAAGTACCTGCTTCTCCATACGCCCCATGCGGCCCATCATGCTGGGGTCCTCGGAGGGCTCGCCCTCCCCCGGGGTCTTGGGCTTTTCCTTCTCGCCCGCCGGGGCGCCAGCTTTACCCACTATCGTGTCAACTCTGGCCAGGTGAACAACCAACAGCGTCTGTCAGGTTAGCACCACACTGTACTGTGGTGCTTTGCACATAACCCACCTCTCCTCATGCACAAAATGGAACAACAAACCAGGACTTTCACAGTCGATAAACAACCAGCGACATTAAGACGAAAGTACAGTGCATAATGATTATACAGAGACTATACTGACTGAATAAATAGCACTTGCTCAGTTTAAGCGCTTCTCAGTTGAATTCACAATGCTATCGTAAAAAGGTGCACCAGGCACATACACATACACAGTATGCTGGGTCAGCTTGAACTCTTGCTTGAAAATTGTAATGCAGCCCTTGTAGAAAGCAAACATCTGCTTTTGACTAAGATTGCAGCAATGGAAAAACAGTGGCGCTCGTAGCACCCATGCATACATTCGCATGGTCCGGTTGAGAAGGCCCTGTGCCAGGCCTAGACATGAGAGGGAGGAGAAGGGAAGCCATTTTAATTGGGCTCAACTGGAGAAAAATAATATGGGGGTTAAGGGTGAAAAACTGGCCATCGTAAAAGGATCAGAGTGTTCGGAGAGGAAGAAATGTGGGAAAGATGGGTACCATCAAATGATGAAGTATGCAATGCGGCCATTCACATGCTTCATAAGAGTCCATGCCAAATTACATCTGCTGCGTACATGCACTGAGTTTAAGACAAGGCCAACTCTGGCTCACTATTGTTGTGATTGTGTGTGTGTGTGTGTTAATGTGTCCCTGGCACCATGACCTGGTTTCAGAAGGTCCAGCTGAGACAGAAATGCTGTTTCATCTTTTTGTTGTCTAAGTAGCTCGCGGAGGGCAATTTTCACATTAGGTGAGAAAATCTAATGTTTTAGCTACTTTTGCAATCCCCCACAATAGTGTTGCGTTCCCTTGCAATAACCTTTATTGCATTTCCTTCCAACAACATTCCTTCGCAATAGTTTTGGGTTAACTCATAAAACGCTTAACTTTGCGAGGGATTGCAACCTTTTTGGGAGGGAAAGCAAAAACATTGTGAGGGAATCCAAAACTGTTGTGAGGGAACACAATAGGAGCTCAAAAAAATAAATTCCCACTTCAATAAAAAACAAATTTTTTGCCTTGTGCCCATGGGGGATCCGTAGTTCTCCCAAGTATCAACTCTGTTGAAGACAACTGTAAATTGCCACTCTGTTCTGTTTTTGTTACCTCCATGACGCCAAGGAGGTTATGTTTTCATCTGGGTTTCTGGGGTCTCTGTTTGTTTGTCTGTTCGCAAGATTACTCAAAGAGATATGGATGAATTTCGATGACATTTTCGATGACAGGGAAGGTCTGAAATGACCCAAGGAAGAATTACATTTTAGGAGTGATCCGTATCACCGATTTGATCCAGGAGGCGGTTATGTTTTCGCTTGGCAGAGGTCTACGTTCTCTGAGTGCTTTTCTAGTTGTTAACTGATGTTACTGGGCTCCAATACACACACACATATGGCAGATCACCACTGTGTGTCAACTGTCAAGTCTGTAGGCAGTTGCCTATACAGTAATAGTGAACTGATATTGATAGCATAGTGAAATTCTGCTGAAATTGTAATTTTTTTTATTTAGGTGTCTATTTCTACTGGCTGTTGTGGGGTCAACTGAGCAGACCTAGTAGAATTGTTTGGGCCCTTTCGGTCATTTGGCGTGCTTGAAGGCAATAAACAATGAACAACAAGGGTTCAAAATGTGTGTTTTTGCCTGTCAATAAGAAACAGATGAAAGTGTTTAGAAGCAGACTTTGAAGTGTTTGACTTAAGAGCTTATTTCAGTTTTCTGACGGTCAAAGAGATGTAAAGATTGGATATTTCCCTTTCTATTATCATGACATGCTCATCTGACAAATTATTGTATTTGTAAACGCTGGTTTCATAAGCCTGTCAGATCCAACGGTGAGCTATTTTGTAGCCCTATAAGCAGAAACACATCTTGTCTAAGATGGCAAGGATAAGACACCAGCTTCCAAACTCAGAACTCAGACATACATTAATTTGAATGTCTAAATAGAGTCAACGGGGAATACAATGTGAACGTGCACGCATAGGATTCTGAAAGATATCGAGATTGCCAAGAAGCCTTTATCGATTGCATCATCAGAGGTATTTTTGCTAGTGGCAGTTTCTAGGGACATACAGAATATCATCCCACCATTTTCTTCATTCAAAAATATTTAATCTGACTATTGCCACTGTTGTCATTCGAGACCATTCGGGAAGAAAATGATTGAACTCAAGGGCAAAAAAAAAACAAAACATTCAAAGCTGTAACTGTCTCATGCATACAAATGCCATGCGGAAATAAAAGGCATTCACCCTAGCTATATTTGGATTTTTTGGCACTACTATTACGTACTTCTTATGGCGGGGTGTTGAGGGGGGAGGGGGCCCCACAATCAAATCTATCCTGGCAAAGTGCATAGAGAGGACATGAGGGCAATGCTTCATCAGGCAACAGACAGACTCTGTGTGCTACAACAACACCGATGAGGACACTTGTGAACAAATAAGCATGAATATATTCCAGACACCTTGGATGTGGCATACACAGACGATCTCTCTCACACACCACTATGGATCATGTGTTGGTTAACATTTAGACTATGAGTAGGAACTGATGATTTTCAATGTTGTTGGAATATATTGACATATGTGTGGGACAGTTTTGTGATCACACAACATATCTGAAACTTATTTGGGAAGACGGTGGGGGTGGGGGGGCGGAAAGAAGGACAAAGTAGCCGACTACTGTGCCAAAAAAAAAAAAAAAAGACGTAAAACATTCGGAGGGTTAAATTAGTTAAAGGAGATGAGGACAGATCTCTATGCGCGTACATAATGGATATTTACAATACACAAATTAATCAGAATATGTAATACATTGACATCCAACAGATTATAAATTATTTTGAGGACAGGATTACTACATGTGCTCCACTTGATCAAAAACATATTTTTTTATGCCCAAAGGTCAAAGCTGCATGTACAGTAGATATTGCTAACACACATTCTCACAATATCCTCAAACTTTAGCCTTAGTCTGTATGCTGTATGGATTTCTGACACTGTATTGGGGATTCAAAGTCTGAGAAATGTAACATTTGCTGGAAATGGTTTTTGTCTCCTCGGATGGAAGCTGTATGGGAGATCAAGAATAAACAACCTTCTTGCAGCAGGATAGGAAAATGGTGGCTGTGAAAAAAAGGATGCTATTGTGCACCAATGGACTACACAGTGTATTTGTATGACAGTGTATTTGTATGAGGAAAAGTTAAGCATGCAATTTTGATCAAATGGAATTTTGGTCAATTTAATTTGCCCTTTTTCACAATAATTTTCACATTTTAGAATAATAATAATAATAATAATAATAAAGTAGATAATGCAAAATATGTGATTGCATAAATATTCAACCCTTTTCAAGTCCAACCACAAATTCTCTAAGGATCATTTGTGATGATGTGCAGGTGTCAAAAGCAGCATCTGGTCAGATAGCCAAAAAGCTCAATTTTGATCTCATCAGACCAAAGAATCTTCTTCCATTTGATCTTTTGAGTCTCCCACATGTCTTTGGACGAACTTTAGTCGAGAATTAATATGAGCGTTGCCACCCCAACATAGAGTTTTCGTATATATTTTTGATTAATTAACATTACTGTGTAGAAATCTGCGCTCACTTTGAAAAGGGTGAAATATCCTAGGGGGGTTAATACTCTTTATAAGTACTGTATGTGTTGAAACACAGGAGAAGAGACAGGATTTAAATAAAGAGATACTAGATGTTTACTGGATCAGACACCACGACAGAAGAATAAGAATTAATGAAAAGAACACAGTAAAGTAAACAAAAAATCAGATATCATGCCATGACTCATAGCTGTGGTGTCGTAACAGGGGCTTGCCTGGACTGAAGGCTTTTGATGCGTGAGAGCATGTCCAGGTGTCCGGCAGAATACTGCTCAATCACATCCATCACGTCGTACGGCCGCAAGCTCTCCTTAAATCTCTTCTTTGACAACATGAAGCGCATAACGCTGATGATGAAAGATTTGTGTTTATGTTAGACCATCTCCTTTCTATAGCACATTCCTCATTTGCTAATTAACAGTGTTGATGAATAAGATAAAACAGAGATAGAGCTCAATGCTGTAATTACTCATACAGTATACTGTACATATTCTAGTGACACTGTGATTGATCTGCTGAAAGTGTCATTTTTAGTATGCATTATTAAGGAACCACTTAATTCCTTGAAGCCTTAAGCCCAATTCACAACAAAGATTCCCGACGTGACGAGACTGAGTTGCAGCAGTGTGATTAAGTGTTGCATGTAGTTGCAAGCCGTCGCAGAGAGTTCCACTTGTTTAATCGCAGTTGCAAGATTTTAGAACGTTGCGGCTCGTCTCGTCTCGTCTCATTGTGAATTTTTGGTCTGAACCCTATACTTTAAAGTTGTTGACATGGGTTCACATCTTACCAGACTGCTCGAATGGTCACCTTCACACCAGGAGGTAAATCCCAGGAGGGCCCCTCATCTCCAAGCTCGTCTCCAGGAAGGCTTGCCTCTGGAACAGACCCCAGCCCCCATCAAACAAGCCTTATATAGATCTTCCATACAGTAGCCTATCTATAATAGAACACGTAGCATTAACTGATAAGGCGCCACTGTGCTCGTTCTTACAGTATGATGCAAATGGGACATTATAAAAATGTTTCAAAACTAGAAGTCTTATCTCCAACTTGTTTAAAGCAACACTAAAGAGTTTTTCGTACCTTAAAATAATGTTTCCAAAATCATTTCAGTGGTTCATCAACTCTGAACGTCTTCTGCTTTCACTTTGTAGCCCTCTATCGGCTATAACCGCACTATGTAACTTTACGAGGTGGGGTAGTGTATCTGGTGTTCGATGAAATGAGACATCAGAAACTACAAATTTGACTTGCTTCGATGTCGCAATACATCATACTTTCATAAAATCATGCAACATATTCTACCTTGTCTGTTATTTGCTGGATAAACAAATAGCGTGTGTGTGACAGAGGAAAAGTGCTTTAGTGTTGCTTTAACTCCACCTTGGTACTCTGTGTCCCTGACCTGGCAACAAGCAGTCATACAACATAGGAATGAACAAATGTACAAAAGCCAGGACAATGTACAATAAACACAATTGTACAAATAAACAAACATAAATTGGATTCATCAAAAATATTTTCTAACTGTTGGAGCCAGAGAATAAACAAAGCAGGAAATGTGCATTGTAGGTGTTAGCTTTTCCTTTGCCATCAGAAGGAGGCTCTAGTCTGAATAAACACAGAGACCCAGCTTGCTTGAAAAAGAGCAGGTCGGGCCTGTTAGAGTGGCCTTTAGAAGATGATCACTGGACTATTGGTGTCTACATGAGAATATGGGGATTTGTGAAGAAGCCTCAAAACCAGTGTTATCAACTTTGAGAGATCTTTAGATGGAGCTGGAGTTACAAAGGACATTTTTTGCTCTTTAAAAAGACACAAATCACGATCCACTTGACCACTTGACATGCATCAGCGCTGTGGGATACACTGTAAGTACGGCTCATTTGCAACCAGCAGAATCGGGCAAAGCTCAGTGAATACCACTCAAGCGTCACAGTTTTGTGGCCAGACCTTCAGGAATAAATGATACTTTTTTTCTTACTAGTTATGATGTGAACAGTGTGTTTTGGGTAGTCAGTTATATAGGCTGCATAATGTACAGGCCAGACATCAGTAATATAACTTGAGTGGTGTAGCTGTCTCAGAGTGCTCTGAAAGAGTACTGAGATTTTTTTTAGCACCATAGTCAACATTACAGTCACAATTGTGTTGGCTTGGCTCTCCTCAGCAATGGCCTGGTCTGTATCATCATGTAAACAACTTGTTTCCTGTGGCAGGCAGGAAGTGAGTCCAGCTGAGGTGAAGGCCAGTGTGGATCCGCTGACAGCTGTGAAAGGCCTGAGGATCTCCACATGCAGATGGACAAGCAAATGGTGGGGAGCGAGCAGTCAGAACAACGCAACGCAGAGCAGAGCAGAGCAGCAAACCCAGCCTGGGCTCATCCAGCATAAACACAGCAGCCCCATCAGGTAAACGGAGTACAAAATAGAATACTCTCCACTGGAAATACAATGCATTCCATGCAACTGCCACTAGAGGGAGGTATTGTGCTCCCACGCCACAGAATCTACAGTACTGTATGTACATCTTCCCACTTGCTGTAAAGAAAACCCAAACAAACCCTAGACTGTAGGTAGAGTGGATGTTTGGAGTGGTCCTAGTCTAAGGTGTCATGCCACAACATTTCAGGATTTATGCTGCTTTGTTGACGCCAGATAAGTCAAGGCTGTTGGGCCGCAGACATCACTTCCCCCCTCACGCACAACAGAGTGTTTGAGAGCGTGTCAAGCACATGATTGACAGCGGTGCCTGACTGTGCACATCTTGTCTGACAGACAGGTGACTCATCCACCTGGCAGGTGACGAAGAGCGCACTCTGCCTCTGCGGCTGAGTTAACTGGATTCTTTTGCAATCCCAGTGCCTTTGACAACGTGAAGTCATCTGCTAGTCTGTCAGTGATACCCCGAGGGGTGGAAAGTGAAGTGATTCTTCTCTCAGATGTGACGACAGTTCAGCTCAGCCATTTTGAGTGACACATAACATGCACTACAATTATATATAGAGAGAAAGTGTATGTATCTAAGCACAATTAGTTAATGTTATTTTAGGTTTATATGGACAGACAGACAGCTCTTACTTATTAAACCTTCAATGGCTGCGTGGATGTAGAGGATAGAAGAGAGGAGAGGAGTGGTTAAATACTGTGGAATGATATCAGACGAGGTGAAATAAAGATCACTGCAGTATATGAAAAATGTTGAAATTATTTATGAATCACTGAAAGTGAAAGATCTCTGATCTAATGAAGGTCAATGTGTAAAAAAAATGTTCATGTCGTTTGGCTCTTTTCGTAACAAACAGTAAATGTAAGAAAGGCATTTAAATCCAAACTAACATTTTTAGTTTAGATACATATTTCATGTAATTATAACCTTCTTATTATTAATGTGCATGAAATATATATATATTTTTTTTTTTGATGAAACTTCAAAGAGTGTAATCTAATCGTCATATTGTGTCATGTTAATTGATAGCCTGTAGCGATAGCCTGTTCTGCCAGGCTTTGACAGGCAGAGGCAAAATATTAGCACAGTTGTAACAGTTTTAACTCAATCAGTTGCACATATTCCCGCTATTGATGAAATTAGAGGCTAACCTGGAGATCGCTTCACTCCAAAGTCTTCATCCTGTAGCTCAATCAACACTTCAGTACATGGCAGAGAGAAGTAACCAGTGAGTTTAATGAGACGGAAATATAAAGGTAGTCAAAGTCAAAGACAGTGTTAATGCCCCTTTGCCACATAATCATTTGCTCTCACTTGCTCTGTGTGTGTGAGTATGTGAGCATGTGTACGTATGTATATTCCTTGCACCCTCAGGGCTACCTGTATGTTCACATCTTGTCTAAAATGTGCAAATGTCTGTGATGACATGACGAATTCACTTAAAGTAGAGCACAGAGTGTAACATGAGAAACTTGATACCTAGATAGCACCTATACACTGTACGATAGACCTGTATGATTCCCTCAACTGACCAAAGTGTGTTAAAAAGTATGTCTATTTTTAGTTATTTCTTTGCTTATCCAACAACCTCCACACAATGCATGACTCAGCAATAAATGTCCCCTCATAAAAAGCGTGCTTCCTTAAGAGGAGAAGTAATTAGATGATGTGTTGGAAGCAAGCCAAATCATCATTGAGTCATAGCAGCTTGAAAAAAGAACTGTGAACGCTCTGAGTGTTTGACACATAAAGGCACATCAATGCCAGATGAACACATTGCTCCCACAAGGCATTGCACCAATTTAGGACCTAACACATCTCTTTATACACCTGTGACATTGTGGCTTACTGGCAATGGAAGACATGATGTGCGTCATGTGATCCAGAATGCTCTCAATTCATAGACTGGAATGGGTATAATGGGGGGGGAAAGGAATGAAAGTCCAATAGTTCTGTATATATAGTTTATGTTAGGGAGGTTAAAATGGTTAAATTACTACAATTGAAATCAGGTGAAATTTGTGGTTTTGTGAAAGAAAGAGGCATTATGTGCCTGCATGCTATATCTGAAGAACTATCAGGCAGCCTCACTGACCGCTCACTATGGCCTGGCCTTCAGAAGCAGAGATTTCCAATGGAAATACACACCAAACAGATGCACAACCACAAAGGCAAATACACACACACACACACTGATGTGGAGCAAAGAAAACAACAACAACAACAACAACTACAACAACATCCAACAGCAGCTATAAGCCCGAAAAGATGACAGAAGACTGAACATGCCCCTTGTGCACTGACCTTCAGAGTTCTGGCGAGAGGCGGCGCCCTTGATGCGGAAGGCGTGCTTGGCGAGGTTGGCCACTTTGCTTGGGCTGTCCTCCACTCCTTCCTCTGCGCCAGCCGTCTTGCTCTCTTTGCCACTCACGTGTTTGGAGGGGCTCTGAAACACTTTATCTTTAAGGCTGGGCTTACGGCTACAGTGAGTGAAAAGGGGCACACAAAAGCACAGCCCACGTGTGAAATTGACGTGGGTCCAGTGACGTTGTCACTACCCATTATGAGTAACAACGAGTAAAATGTTAATTGTTAGATACCGGAGTTCACGGTTGTTTGAAATTAGAACGGATCCCTTTGAAGCATGCTCTTTTTCCCCCTTGAGTGACTCATTTGGGCTGACTAGGCAAAAGGAATTGTCTCCTACACAAGAGAACACTGGAAAGTTGGTCAGCAGCGAGAACAGTGAAAGTGCTGACTTCTGCATCACACTTCGGGGATGAAGTCCTCCCGAGTGGCTCACTCTCTTGACAAACAGATCTATCTAGTGAGTCAAAATGGGCAGAGAGGCCGTGTTCGCATATTTCTCACAGGAAGTAAGTGCAAGGCCTTGTTTTCCTGTGCAATCACAGACACAGTGAAATGACAAGGGATGATGAGTTGTGCAGTGATTTCCAGGACAAAGAAATACACTTCAGTGTCCATTGGTGCCCAATGGGCCATAGATATCCAGCAGGATAGGGATGAAATGCTTCTGCCATCTGCTGGTCAGACCCCAGCACTACGCATGCACCCAGTGAGAGGGAGCCATCAGCAAGAAACATTTATCTGCACCTTTCAGCCATTGGCTTCCGTTCCAAACTAAGTGGCCGGCTGGTCATTTATGCTCCAGTAAGGAGTTGATTGGTTTTGTGATGAAATGGGGTATCCAGGTACAGTAGGGTCAGGTTTTAAGATATGGACAGGGTGAACGAAGGTGAGATTGTGAGTTTTGTGGGTCAATTTGTTAGCACTGTTATACTGGATTCCAAAGCTCAGGTCTAGTAGTATATGTTTAAATGGTTCCAAGCATGTTACATTAGCAATGTCCAATTCAATAAGTAAACATACTTAGTGCATGTAGTCGGTCACATCACATCTGCCATTCAGTCATTCTAAAACCAAGAATGGGCTAAAAATGAATGTAAAAAATGATATTTTATTTTGTGGATTGAATTTAGAGAAGCATTAGAATTGCAACAAGCTAATGTAATATCTGCTTTAAAAAGCCAGCAGTTTTCAGCCACCTTAGCAATGCAGTATAGCAGAGATGTTTAACAGGAAATGATAATTATGCCTATTAGGCATTGCGTGTTTTGCACTTATAAGCCTGCTTCCTTAAAGAGAAATATTAATGTGTTTAATGATATTTTATTCCAGTATTGGGAGTCTGCATTGTTGCGGGAAATAACCCATTTCCCCCAGGTTATGGCAATATATAACAATATCTCCCAACATATTGGACAAGGAAAAAAGAATATTATTCAATTCTGTCAACTTGCTAGTCATGCTTAACACAAGCCTGCATGCAATTGTAAAGAATCATTAGGAGATGAGTTGGCTTGAAAGTTTAAATTAAAAAAAGTTCCAAGAGCACAGAAAAAAATATGTATATTTCCTATCTTGAGGTCAGACTTGAATTCAATGATGATACTGCTGATCGTGACCATTAATCCTTCACTGGTAGTACACACTTGGTTCCAAAAGTGTGTGTGTGTGTATTTACAGTACCTATAAAAAGTATCCACCTTCCTTGTATATTTCCCATTTTATTGCTTTAAAGAATGGACTGTTAACTTAATCTGGCCGTCTTTTACAATAATTTACAAAAACCCTCTTTAATGTCAAAGTAAAAGCAAATTTCTACAAACGAGTAATCTAAGTCCTATATAGAAAAATTGTTCACACCGAATTCCCTTCCAACCTGGCAGAGATTGAGCAGTTCTGTCAAATGGAGTAAAATTGTAGTATAGATGTGCAAACCTAATTGAGACCAGTCCAAACTCCATGCATCACGTCCAAAAGTGCATCCATCCACTCAATATGCTGACATGAAGGGAGTGAATATTAATGCTATCCCTTATTTTGCATTATATCTTTTTAATTCATGAATTAACATTACTTTGTAGAAATCTGCTTTCACTTTGACATTAAAGAAGGGCTTTTTGAAATATTGTGAAAAGAGAGATATATTACATTTATAAAAGCATTAAAAGTGGAAATATGCAAGGGGGTGAACACTGTACTGTATATGCATGCTCACTGACATAGACAATAGATAGAAGATGACCCCAAGGCAGGTAAATAACATTTGTGATGGAATTGGATGGAGACATGCAGAGGCTGTCAAAGTATACCTCAGCAAGCATAGGACCACTGCCAGCACATAGCATTACCGCATGGTCCTGATGATATGCATTTAATGATGGATGATTGTACACAATGGGCTAAAACAGCACACTCTTTAGTCAAGCAAAGTAAGAAAACATTTGGCCATTACAACTTATAAGGCGTGGAGAGAGTACTAGACAGGAGACAATAGCATAGATTTAAAAGAAACTCCAGACAATGGAAAGCTAGAGTTACTATGTCTTATCTTCTCCCCTTGGGAACCGAATCAGTTACTATGAGAGCTGGCGAACATGATTTAACAGAGAAATAATAGAAAGAGAGAGAGGGGAGAGAGATAGATAGAGATAGAGAGAGGAAAAAATACAGAACAGACCGAAGTGCTTGAGAACCATCTAGAACGTGCAGATGTTAGTAATCTGCGTGCAACGGTACCTAAGGGTTCTGGGGCAGCACCCACAGAGTTGAGCTGCGTGTGCGTTCGCATTACTGCTCATGAGAGGCGCGCGGCAGCGGCAGAGACACAAGGACAGCATTGTAAATGTGACGCTGAAACTCATACTGATTAGTAGAAAGGAACAGGACGGTGACCCTGTAAATGGATGGGTAACTGATGGTATTGTGTCAAATATTATTTTAAAAAAAATGGAAATGCACTGTGTGTTATATGATGTCACAACAGATCAAAAACGATTATGAAAATATAAGAACATGACAATGTGAGTGAAAAGTAAGAAAGATTCATGATAAGTGTACAGTAGTTATTGTAGAAAAATCCAATGATTGAGATAGAATCTGACAAAAAATATCCCTTATACAGCATAGTTTTCGCATGTCAAATGCACAACCACAATGTGCTGATAGGAATATTGGGAAAAATATATTTTATGATGTGGTCATGAATAAATTACTGTGAGGAGTGAACCTATCAAATATCAAAAGGTGCTTGACTTTCAAAATGATTTGAAAAGTGCTCGCGTAATGTCTACTCTCCTAATACAGTAAAGCTATTGCTGATACCAGAATATTTTAGATAGCTCTTGAAAGGTTAAAATATCAGAGTGTGAAAAAATCCATTAAAAATTGGATGATAATAACCTATCCAGTCAGTGTTAGTGTGCTCCGTATCATAAATAGATCGGAGTTGCTTGTTAGCCAATATTCTTTCGTGCTTATTCTATCACTGTAGTGCAGTTATTGAATTATCCAGTAAATCCAGGCTTGTGTCATGGGCACCTGCTAACATTTAGAGATAGGAGGTTTTAATGACCTATTGTGGTCTTACAATCTCAGTATGTCTAAGTATTGTTCTTTGTAATTACATTAAGACTGAAGAAGGCTTCTGTATCTTGAGTCAGTATTTCGTTTTGTGTCATTTGTGTTCATTACAGTGCCTATTCTCAACTGTAGTAAAGGAGATGGGTTTAAATGTTTTTAAATGGCTGCTGTCTCTGGGTTCTGTCTGGATACAATGCTGCCTCAGTCCAAAGCAGGAATAATCAATCAGCAACCACCTACCATGCTTATTATAAAGGATACATGTAACAGTATATGAAATATATCAAAGAAATCATGGCTATATATTTGTGCTTATTTCTTTTTTGCGTTCAGCCGTGCACTTGGAAGTGCTCTGTGCTGATACTGCAAACGACTATGCAGCTATCGTGGCTTTATGTGTGGTCAAAGTGCCATCAATAGCCATTCAATAGCGGTACGTTATATGAAGATTACTCCTTTATTAGGTGCTTCCTTCCACTGCATTCCACACTACTGCGTAACAACTCACTTCAGACAGACATATTGGTGTAGTGGAAGTCCCTATTAAAGAGGCAAACAACCAGAGATATACTGACCTTGGAGAGGATTCCGCAGGCTGGGCATCCTTCCTGTAATGCAACCACAGAAAAGAAAAGAGGAGCTAGTCAGAGTCACCATAATTTAACCAGCCAAAACAGCAGTTGCCAACTAGTTATACTGATTGATTTACAGATTACAAATTATTAAGAACTAAAGAAAAAAATATGATTGACATTAAAGCACCTTGAGAATGAAAAGACAATTTAAAATCCTCAGAGCAACGCGGATTATTGGTACTTACTGAAGTTTCTACTTCAAAAATGCTGGAGGACATATAACAGTGAAGGAGTTTTATCCTTTAAGCCAAGTGAACTGAACTGAACCACCAGCAATATATTTCTCTGAAAGGATATTCATTCAAACCTGAACCCAGTCTTTCCCTTCAGACTTCTTAGAAGGTCCATCTGATTGATTGGAGGGATGAGCCTTGATGTAATGGAAGGAGACAAGGCCAAGAAAGTCAGCATCATAAAGCAACACTCATCCTAACCTTCACTCTTATACCTGTCTATGTCTACTCCCAGAATGTTTGTCTCTGGATTACATCCTTATTGCCTGTGTACAATGTATATTAGTAACTACATTAACTCAAAATTACTTTCAGGTTCCTGAGTGCACTTATATACTGTAGTGTGTATAGCAGGAGAAACAAGTCAAGTCACACTGAAGTCATTAACCGATAATGTACACTCAACCCTTATCTCTAGGGAGAATATAGAGAGGCCATCTTCTCTTACAGTGATACTAATGGAAATAGTAAACTTGATGACAAATCAATTAAACTGATTTCCTATATGATTAAATCTACACTGACTGATAGAAGTCCATTTTAAATGCTGAAAGTGAACCTGAAGAGGCAAGACGTTAGGGAGGAGGATGCCTTCCAGTCTGTTACCTGTAGATCGGAACGGATACATTCTGTTCATAGAAGTCCCATGTTGCCAATAGGTCTGTTCGAGTTAAATTAGTTGCATAAAATCTCCAGGCACTCTAGTAAAAAAAAAGAACAAATAAAGCCAAAAATGTCAACACCTAAGGGAAATTATGCTTACGGAAAATGTTGAATGTCGCTATAGCATACCATGCAAGCAGTTAGTTAAGATAATGCCGGAATGTCCTAGTTTCATATTTTTGGTCAAGCCTACCTGAATAAGACCTGCCGCTGGATTTCGACGTTTCTCAAAATGCTTCTGCCTGTGTTGCTCCTGTACCTTCAGAGCAAAGCCAGAGCCAAGAATACCCTGACAGAGGCATGGCCAGAGAGAGAGAGAGAGAGAGAGAGAGAGAGAGAGAGAGGGAGAAACAGAGGGCAAGGAAAGTCCCTCAAAAACAGCCCTTATACCATCTGTTCATATACAAAGTGTTCGGTACACACAACATGTCCTTCGTTTTTACAAATTGCTATTCATTTATTCAACCTTTTACACAACTTACAGCAGGAAGTGCAAAGAAGGCCACACCAATCATGCTGAAGGCTGCGGCGATGAGCCGCCCGTTCCATGTTATTGGGAACTTATCACCATAGCCTATCGTCGTCAAGGTGATCTGTGATGGAAAGATTTGCAAAACATCTTCAATGGGTTATTAAGCGTCTGATGGTTCTCTGGCGTTCATCTGGCTAAATCATTATACCCAAAACGATGTCTGACAGAACAGCTGTATCTTGAGTGGCCTGGTCTCGTCTCCTCATCTCCAGCTAACTCTATCCCATCTCCCGGGTTTACTCTAAATGAGATTCACAGTTGAGCTGAGCTCTACCCAATGTTTCTATGTGTTAAAAGGGAGACTTTTCCTGTTGCCTTCATACTTGCTTTATGGCAGCAAGATATGCCACACAAAATGAGAAATTGAATCCAAGATTTACACGTATTTCAAGTTACCCTTCTGAGGCTATAGGAAATAGTAGGCGCCTCCAGTCTAAATCAGTTCTCTAATGTGCACTGATGGGAGATGGAGGGAGCCTCCCTTCCTTTCTCTTCCAGTCAGAGGCCTGTTGTGTTGAGAATTACAGTACTTACCATGCCCCACCACAATGCATCAGCATATGTCTCAAACATCTCGTTGTCGTCCTTCTCCACGGAGTACACCAGGAAGGAGGCCAAGATGAGACACAGGAAGCCAATGTACCAGGCAGTAATCAGCTCCTGAGATGGGGAGGAAACGGAGAGAAAAGTGTCCAATAAAGCGTCCAAGAGCAGAATCATTTCTAACGCTGTTATTTTAGTTAGAATGTCTAACGTTCAGATAATGTACAGTAGCTAGCTGTCTAAAATAGCTGCATTTATTTCTTCTTTTGAACAAAGAAAAGCACTACACCATGTCGGTATACTCTAAGAAGAGATGTCATTTTGACACATTATGTGTGAGCTCAGGGACGACACGATTTTGTGTTAATTTCGTGAAGCAACAAAAACAATATAAACAAGTAAACAAACAAACAAAAATGTACATATTTTTGTAGATGCACATTTAGTTTGTTGTTTTGAGATGGCTGAACTCTGTTTTTCACCAAGCCAGCCACACAATTGCTGTGTTGAAATTGACACAAAATGTGTTGTCCCTGAGCACACACAGAAAATGTGTCAAAATTACACATCTCTTCTTAGAGTATAGAGCATGCTATTTCAGAGTGCAGTTTTGTGCCTGGCTTTAGGACACTAGTTTGTTGTTGGAATACAGACACATACAGCATAGTGTGCTTGCCCACACATACAGTAGTGCAACAGCATTACCTTGCTGTGCGCATAGACCACAGATCCCAGGAGTTTCCATGTGCCGCCGCGGCGGTCCATTCGGAGCATGCGCAGGATCTGCAGGAAGCGCAGACTCCTGATGGCAGAGGTGGCGAAGACGTTCCCCTGCGAGCCGGCCGCTAGCACCGACACGGACGCGATCAGCACCATCATGTCTACACGGGAGCACAGGCGCCAACACATATTTTCACACACACACACACACACACACACACACACACACACACACACACACAGACATTTATTCATACATACATACATTTATTAATGTAGTACATTTAGTAGTAGAATAGACAGACAGACAGACAGCACCATCATGTCTACACGGGAGCACAGGCGCCAACACATATTTTCACACACACACACACACACACACACACACACACACACACACACACACACACACACAGACATTTATTCATACATACATACATTTATTAATGTAGTACAGACAGACAGACAGATAGAAGTGTAAGAGTAGAATTACAACGCCTATTATTAATATGTCAAGTGCATATTTGGGATAAACAAAACACATTCTCATCACTGCATTGTCATGATACCATGGCAGATACACTCTTCTATGCTTTGCTGAAGGTTTGCAGCAAGTGATAGTTCTTGTTTTAGAATGCTTCCTTTGTCAATTAGTTTTAAGTCGGCCTTTCTGCTGATGTGAAGCAGTCCTGATTGGCATTGCAGAGCCATATTGCCAAGCTGACTTGGCAACAGCTGATTGATGATGGACCACTGTCAAACAGACTACTACAGCATTCGAATCCACCGTCAATGACAGAGCATATTTGGGTCTATGTCCGTTATCTTACATACTATGACCTTGTTATGATACGTGATAGGAATTCATTTCTCAGCAAAAAGTACATATTAGCGATGGTGTTTAGATTGAACACCTTAGTATGATGGACTTAATGTCTGCCCAGCCCAGTATTTACCTAATGTACCATTAAAAAGTAGGACTAAGCAAACTGTCTCAACTGAAAGATTTTGAAGGGGAAGAAAAAGACAGAGAGACATGACAGTGTGTGAGAGACAAAGTGAGCAAAAGAGAGAGAGAGAGAGGAAGACAGAGAGAGGAAGAGAAAGAGAGCATAAAGACAAGAGAGGAGTAAAAAGAATCACATAACAGGAAGATCATGGCACTGGCGTGAAGTGGGCAGCACTCCTACCGATGATGCAGAAGGGCTTGCGGGCAAACTTGAGCCGGCCTCTCCATCCTCTGTAGCGGCAACAGCAGCCTGCTGCCCAAATCCTCACAATGTACTCCACTCCAAACACCACGATGGTCACGATTTCCTGCAGTCAGAAGACACAACGCTAGCAAATCTGCCACAGTATGTCCAGTCCAACTTGACTGTACACTAATCGTAATTGTCAGTGTCCTTTGTAATGATGCTGGCACTGTGTATTTCTAAACCTAAGAGCACCAATGTTTAGTGTCCCAAAAATGGCATTGCCAAAGATGTTGCAGAGTATTTGTAATTAACTGCCATACAGTACATGCCACTCATGGCTTGCACCTTTCCTACTGGAGATGATACATGTGAATTTGTTTACAAACCAGCAAAAATAATCTCAGAAGAGCCATGTCGATTGACAAGATAACATTACACAACTTCATACAAATAGTAGGCTACTGCACAATTGGCACAAAGAAATGTATGATTCTCTGGGTTGGGGGAGAGCGAAGTTGCAAAGCTGGTGCGGCTGGGAAGTTAATTAACCATCAAAATAATTTTGAAGCTGAGTTATGATATTAAGGTACAAAAACTTGCATAGGGTATCTTTAAGTAGAATTAGATACATTCATTTGTTTACAGACTCCAACTGACTGGGGTATGTATGCTTTCCCATTTGAACTGTGAGGACAGATTTCCTTTCCTGAACGTCAACAAATCCATACTGTCGGCTGTTTGGTTCCTGAAATACTATAGCTCAGATGACACTTACAAATGCAGAGGCATGGCTGCACTGGCTATTGATTTAATTAGCCTCTAATAAGTATACTTGTTGTTGTTGAGGAGATCTCTCCCTGGGTAAAGAATTGCTAAGACACAAAATCTTTGGGTGTCCTGCACATAGGTATCATTTGGAATACTCTACGACAAATAATGTTGACAACAATGTAAAGCATGCAGAATTTAGATATGGCAACAAGACACATAATCCATATTTGCTAACTCATCAAGTCTTGTATTATGCATTCCTGTTGTAAAAGTAGGCAAGAGGTTCAGCCTAACTAATGCGATAGTACTGCACAATACAAACTCACACAATCTGCTTTTTGTTGTCTTTGTACATGTGATCTGCACAATGACAATAGAGTTTAATCTAATGTAATCTAATCTAATCCAAGATGGCATCTAGTGGATTGTACAGTTCATACCAGAATATATAAGGCACTCTCTGAGCTCTTCTTGAATTCCTTGATGGTGGCGAAGACAGAGAGCACGAGACAGGAGAACACCAGCACAAATCTGAAACCAAGACAGACAGATGATGAGTTGCGGCTGCATCCTTTAGCATTCTTCCACACTGCTCCAAGCACACTATGTTGCAGTTGTGCTTTACCTTAGTAGAAAGCATGGCAACTCATGGATCTAGGCATTACCAGATGGTTATTTATTCATTACCACTGATAACATGAAGTACCATTAGGTTTGTTAGTCTACGGTATGGACATATTTCCCCCTGGCCCAAAGGGCTGCTTTTACACCAAAGAGTTCAGTCTGGTGATTTGCTATGACTTGGGTTTGAAACCTGCACAGAAATAAAATGTTGATGTCAATGCTGACTGATGTGAATGCATTGCACATAGAGGCCAGACCAGGAAAATACAGAAATAATCACTATTATGTCTCTTTCAGCAATAGCCTTGCTTGAAGAGGAAAATTGATTTATTTGAAGGACAAAACATCCAACCTAAAAACTCTACTGTAGGTCAGATTGAATGAATAATTCAGATGAATACGCCCGAGACAGTGATACAGTTTGACTTTACAACCTGTAAAATAACAAAACTGTAACCCCTCAGAAACAGATATGTCCTGAGCCAGTATAACCCAAGGTCTGAACTGTCTCTCTGTCTGTATACAGTAGCTATTCCTAAACCAAACCTGAAGAGAATTCTGTTTGGTCGCCCAAGCTCAAATATCAAAAAACCTCCCTGACATTGGAGCAGCATGAAGCTTGAGCTCAAATGATCCACCCATATCGTCCCCCTCCACCCTCTCACAACAGCAGCTCAACCCACCCAGGAGCCCTGCTCAGAACAAACACGATAGATATCAGCATATCCCCACCGCCAAAAACCCTATGGCCTGTGAAGTCGTTATTCATATCTCCCCTAAAATGGTTCCAAAAAAAACCTACCCAAACTCACTTACCCCATCTGCTCATTCCACTCTTTCACCTCCCCAGGCTCCTGTCGCCTCCCTCCGCTCCTGTCATCTCTATTTAAACCCAGCATTTGATTTCCCTTTGCTCCTTGCATAGTTCTCTATCTCCCGGTCACCTTCCTCATCATCATCATCATCATCATTGTCTATTTCTCCCCTCTTTGCCTCTCTCAGCCTTTCTCATGGCCTCCATCTGTTTGTGTATATATTTCCTTGACTTATGCCACCCCGTCCAACTCCAATCATCCCCCTGCTTCGTTGGCGATCTGCTGTACTCCTCACGGGTCAGGCCGGGTCCAGGGTTGGCGAGCCACCAGGGAGTGCTGTGGCCAGCTGCAGGGGGTGACAGGGACAGGGCAGCTCAGGGAGCCTCAGTGGGCAAGAAACTACTCGGACATAAACACTGCTGCTACGAGACGGCTCGGGCTATAGGCCAGATGATTAAAGAGCACTGAGAGATCTCCTGGCATGTTGTGCTATGAGTTGGCATATCAGTCTGCACTGAGGATATCAATGGAGTTATCGGCTGCTGGCAAGCTTGTTAACCAAAGTCAGGAAAAAACTGGGTTTATGAATGAATTATAAATACCTCGCCTAGGGACAAAATGTTAATTCAAGCAGCAATGGCTGGCTATGCCATTTCATCCTGTGATAACTGCATGTTGGTACATTATAAAGAAATCCGCTGCAGTTTGCACATACAGAAAAGGTAACGCTAGTTCATTGCTTTAATTGTCCAGTGCTTTGGCAGAGGTGGGTTATATTGATCAAGTAGTTTGTGGCCTTCAGTTTGTGCACATCTGCACTTTCTCCACAGCATCCGTAAATGGAACATGATTAAGCATCTATTCAGCAAGGTATTTGTCTTCCTTATGGAAACTTTCCAGCTAACACAAGCATGAAACCAAAGGTCGAATGTGAGGGAAATGTTCAGGAACGCTCCATTAATGCACAGGGTACAATCACTCCCGACATTTTCATATCACCAGGAGTTGACTTAAAAGGACTTTAGCCTTTGTGGTTGAACTATGAGTCAAATGTGATCTCAGAACGACTGAAAAAGTCAAACTTGTGTTTGTGGGGGTTTGAGTGGGAGGGCACACGTACAGATTGTGTGTGTGTGTGTGTGTGTGTGTGTGTGTGTGTGCGCGCACGCGCATGTGTTACAGTGATACAGTATACAGCATGTTTAAATAGATTATTTGAGAGAGGGGTGTGCATGTGTGTACAGTATGTGTGCCTGTGTGTGTGTGTGTGTGTTAAAAAAATCAGGTGAAAATGTATTGGGACTACATAAGGAGCCAGGAGGGGATCAGAGAAGAGGTTGGAGGACTGGAGGTTTAAGTGAGAGCTGGAGCCACAGGAGAGGGCTGCTCAGAAGCTAATCCAATCGGCCTTAACTGAGATGCCCTGCAAGCCCCACTATGAGGCACACATTTCAGCTGATGCTTTGAAGTGCTAGGTTGCATATATTATCCAATGGACCTGGTCCTTTGGCCTCCTGCCTCTTCTAAAAACGAACACACACACACACACACACACACACACACACACACACACACACACACACACACACACAAGCAATAAAGAACAGCTACCATTTTCTCTTGACAAAGAAATGGTTTTGAATTCAAGCCAATCATCCCCAAATGAGACAACTTTTAGTTCTGAAATTCACCTTGAAACTGTCCGCCAAAAATCAAAAACACCAGTTCAAAGATAAAGTGGGACTGAGAGCCGCATCAGACTGTGGGAGTAAATGGATTGAGTAAGAAGCCATCTCGTGCTGATTTCCAGTTCAGATTTCCGCGCAAATTGAGTTGCGTGAGCCACTCACCGCTGTGCTGAATATGCTGACAGGACAGGGCTGCTGTGTGGTCGTTTTCAGTTCTCAGTCCAGAGATGCCTGTGCTGGCTATGAACTGGATCGATCATTTTCACATTCTTCCTTCTCTCGAGGCTGCCTGCCTCTCGCTGAATACGAATAGTTCCTCACTGACCTCATAACACACAACGGTTCTGGAACTTTTCTGGAACTGCCTTAGTTAACACTATAAGTATACTGTAAGTATACTCTTTTGATCCCGTGAGGGAAATTCAGCCTCTGCATTTATCCCAATCTTTGAATTAGTGAACACTCACAGCACGCAGTGAACACACAGTAAGGTGAAGAACACACTACCCTGGCGCAATGAGCTAAACAGCGGTGCATGGGGAGCTGTGAGAGGTTAGGTGCCTTGTTCAAGGGCTCTCCTGCTGTGGATGTGGATGTGGGAGAAGAGTGCTCAACCGCTCCCCCCACCCACATTTTTCCTACTGGTCGGGGATCGAACTAGCAACCCTTCGGTTACCAGCCCGAAGCCCTAAACAGTAGGCCACGGCTGCCCCCTTGCACACTCCCGAGAACAAGTGTGAGAACCCAATGCTTCCTTCAGTCAGGTCTGAGTAAAAATATAACTCCGATCTTAGGTAGAGCAGCAAACGTGTACAGTGTGGTCTGTCTTTGGAATATTTTCTCTTGTTATGATAACATGATTGGGACCACCAGAAGCTTATGACTGCAAGCAGGTCTCACAGTCTCAGTGCCATTGCAATAAAATCTCAAGAGTATGCCTGGTAAAATAAACAAATAAATAAAAAAAACGGCCAACAGATGAACACATTTTCTCTGAAAATGTGGAATTCTTTTTTTTATGTTAATCAAGGCTGTTCAGACAGCACACATAGAGCACATCAATCTCCAGTAGCCTGATCACTGATGGTAATTACGCCGCAGATCCCTCTTATGAAACAGCATGAAGTCTTATTCCCCTGAATATGCAAAATACACTGAGAAGCTAATCTCTTGTTTTCCATTAAGACAACAGTAGGGAGTTTTGTTTTAAAACTGATCTGCTAATTAACTAAAAGCTACACAAATACACCAACAACAGTATTGTTGGCTCTTATGAAAGCTTGCTAGCATGCTGCCCGGAGTCTTTTGATGATATTGTTGAATATTGTGAAACAGTAAATGCAACAGTAAAAAAAAAAAAACTGTGCAATGTACATGTGATGTTACTAAAGAAAACTAGGAAAAGGCAGAAAAGATGTGTCTGGCCCAAAACTGACAGTAGGTACAGATCATTAACAGTAATCTCTAACTGGTCTATCTCGGTAAGAGTGCAATATATTTTGAGGCTTTTTTAGGAGCGTAAATTATCTTGTAAGCTTTTCATTATGTCACAAAAACTTAAGGTTACGACCGTAACCCCGGTTCTCTGATAGCATGAGTGAGGTATCTCACATATGGGGTACGCCTCCCCGCGTAACCCTCAGAAGCACTTTCTCACTACGCCAGCCCTGATTGGCTGGCCACGTCTGACGAATGGCGCACAAGGGGCGGTCCCCTATATATACCACAGCCCGTGCGCTCCATCGTCATTCAAGGTAGCAACCTCTTCTCGCTCCACGCAAGAAGGGTGGTCCGGTGAGATACCTCACTCATGCTATCAGAGAACCGGGGTTACGGTCGTAACCTTAAGTTCTCTTTCAAGCATTCGTTCGGTATCTCACATATGGGATATGTTAACTCCCGTATTGTCGGACAGCCAACCTCGGTGATACGCAACCATTCCAATCATACCAGCGCATCCTGCATCCTCGATTAATCCACACTTAAAACAGCATGGTCCAGACGAGGCGCAGTAACGTCGAGTCTGTAAAACCTCATGAACGTTGTCGGGGACGACCAGCAAGCAGCCGCACATACTTCCTGTATCGACACCCCTTTAAATAAGGCCCAAGACGTGGCAATTCCCCTCGTGGAATGCGCACGTAGTCCAACAGGAGATTCCAGCCCTTTGGACGAATAGGCCAAGGCGATCGCTTCCACAATCCAGTGTGATAAACGCTGCTTTGTGATAGGCTTACCTTTGTGAGGTCCAGACCACGAAACAAATAGCTGATCTGCTTTTCTGAATGATAGTGTCCTGGCCAGGTATGCTCTCAGAGCGCGCACAGGACACAACATATGCAGCCGCCTCTGTTCCTCCGATGAAAAGGGAGGTGGACAGAAAGCACTAAGCTCCAAGGGAAGGCACGAGTAGGCCGAGTCCATGACCTTAGGAATGTATGCCGGGTTCGGGCGTAATGAGACTTTAGAATCCCCAGGGCCGAACTGCAGACATGATGAATGTACCGATAAGGCGTGTAAATCACCAACTCGCTTGGCTGAAACCAACGCCAAAAGCAATGCTGTCTTTAGTGACAGCAACTTCACATCCATTTCCAATAAGGGTTCAAATGGAGGTCCCGATAAGGCTTCCAACACCAGTGGCAAATCCCAACCGGGAGACAATGATTTTGTCACCGGGCGTAAGCGGCGCGCTCCGCGCATGAAACGACAGACCAGGGGATGTTGTCCCACTGTCTTACCGTTTAAACCCACATGACACGCAGATATAGCGGCCAGATACACTTTGATCGTGGAGAACGCTTTGCCCTTGTCAAGAAGAGATTGTAGGAATGTTAACACAATCCCTACAGAGCACTGAAAGGGCACTTCACTAGTAGAAGTGCACCAGTTTTCAAATACACGCCACTTAGCCTCATACAGAGTGCGCGTGGACGGAGCTCTTGCGCTCTGAATAGTCATGATAACATTTTCAGGTAGACCGCAAGACGTCAAGTTTAACCCTTCACGGGCCAAGCCCAGAGAGCCAGACGTTCTGGGTGTGGGTGAAAGATTTCCCCTCGCGCTTGAGATAGTAGATCTCTGCGCAACGGTAGTGGCCACGGCTGTGCGTAAAGCATCTGTGTTATCTCCGCCAGCCAGTGTTTTTGAGGCCAATTCGGAGCTATCAGAATGACCGTGAAGTTCTCGTCCCTCACCCTGGTTAGAGTGGGGGGTATGAGGGCTAGCGGAGGGAATGCGTAAAGGAGAGCGCGCGGCCAAGCCTGTGCCAGCGCATCCACTCCCAGCGGGGCTTCCGCGTCGTTCAGAGAGAAATATAGGGGACATTGTGTGTTTTCTCTGGAGGCGAACAGGTCCACTAACGGGTGACCGTAGCGTGACCAGATCTGTTTCACTATCTCCGGGTGGAGTTTCCATTCCCCGTAGCGAGGGTGACCCCGAGATAGCAAATCCGCCCCTAGATTCATTACTCCGGGCACATGCGTTGCCCTGAGAGAGAGAAGGTTGGCACTGCTCCAAATTATCAGTTTGTGTGCCAGCCTGTGTAGTTGAGGAGAGCGTAAGCCTCCCTGCTTGTTGATGTAAGCCACTACAGTCGTGTTGTCCGTTCTGACCAGGACATGAGCATTTTCTACATACGGTAGAAAATGCTTCAGAGCTAGGAAAACAGCCATTAGCTCGAGAAAATTGATATGAACTGAGCTTAGGCTCGCATTCCATTGACCATTCACAGATCTCCCTTCGTGGGTGGCACCCCATCCCCACAGGGACGCATCTGTGGTGATCACTTTTCTTGCGCATATCGTGCCCAGTGGCACCCCCTGCGTTAGAAAGGTTGGCCGTTTCCATGGACACAGCGTCATCGCGCAGTCCACTGATATGAAAATGCGGCGGCGAGAGTGAACGCGAGGGTCTAAACCGAGTTTCGTTACCCAGCGTTGAAATCCCCTCATATGTAGCCTGCCTAGGGGAAGAGCAACCAGTGCTGATGCCATCAGACCCAGCAGTCTGTGGCAATCGCGTAATGTCACATAATTCCCCCTGCGAAACAGAGCGAGACATGCACGCATCGCCTCTGTTCTGTCCTGAGATAACCGAGCCCTCATAGTGACCGAGTCTAGGGACAGCCCAATGAAATTTATTGACTGGGTAGGAGTTAGAACACTTTTCTTTAAGTTGAACTTGAACCCCAGCAATGACAGGTGTGTCATTAGGTGTTTGGTATGTGCGACTGCTTCCTGCCGCGAACTCGCAGCTAGGAGGCAGTCGTCCAGGTACGTTGCCAGACGAATGCCGTTCGTTCTGAGTGGCCCCACTGCTGCCTCTGTGCATTTGATAAATACGCGCGGGCTTAGTGATAGGCCAAAAGGCAATACTAGGTACTCGTATGCCACCCCCCTGTAGGCAAATCTGAGATATTTTCTGTGAGGGGCGTAAATTCGCAGATGGAAGTACGCATCGGCCAGGTCGAGGCTGGTGAGCCAATCCCCTGGACGCACGAACCTCAGCAGTGCTGAGTGTGTCAGCATTCGAAACCTGTATTGTCTTAGATGTTTGTTTAACGCTCTTAGATCCAATATAGGTCTCATGCCCCCTCCCTTCTTGGGGACGATGAAGTACCTCGAGTAGAAGCCGCTTTGGCTCTGTGACGGAGGTACTACCTGAATTGCTCCTTTCTCTAACAGAGAACTGATCTCTGCATCTAGAAAATGAGCCGCTTCCCCCACCACTTGTGAATGTATTATTCTCGAGAAATGAGGGGGGGATCGTGCAAACTGGAGTCTGTACCCTTTTTCGATAGTTTTGAGCACCCAATTTGATTCCACACACGCTCGCCAGTGGTGCACTCGCTGTGCGAGTGAGCCTACCGAGGGAGACGGTGCGGCGATCAAAGCAATGCTGCCCCCCTGTGGTGGGCAGCATTGCTGCGTCGCGGCGACCGAGAGTATGTGTGCAGCCCGCCCCGCTACGGGGCTTATGAGGCTGTTCATGATTTTTATGTTTTGCAACACATAATCTTTTGAATGCAGTGCCCTTGGCCCTCGGCCTGGATGCACTGATGGGTACAACTTTATTGCTTTGGGACAAAACAGTGTGTTTGTGCATTTGACAGTGGAAGGGGGCGTGAGAGACAGAACATTGTCCCGTGACTCTGGGTCCCGAGCCGCAACGGCAGGCTCTCGGGACAGGCCCCAACGCTGCGGGAGAGGGGCGTGCGTCTGGCAGACACGCTTTCTCTCCCCCGACGGCGAGCTAGGTCGCCCGCTTGGCCCTCTTGCCCAGTCGTGAGCGAGGTGGCCCTGGCTGGCTTCCCTGCTGTTCCACTGGCGCAGCTGGTTTGTTGGCCCACGCACCGCCGCCTTCAGTCTTGGGTTGAGCTGGAGGTCTGGGTTGTGCAGTGGGTCGTTTTGGGATCCTGTAGCTGGGCGGAGGACGAGCTACCGCCTGAGCAAAGGAAGGACGGGGAGTAGAAGCGGGAGGCGGCTGTGTTTTCCTGGGTAAACAGGTCTGCAGAGCTTCGCCCTCTCTTTTCTTCTCCTCGCAGCGGCGTTGCATGGTCGCCATCGCGGGGCCGAACAAGCCCTTCGGATCCACGGCAACGTCGAGGAGCTGGACTTTTTCGCGGTGTGAGAGGCTGGATAAGTTGAGCCAACGCGCTCTCTCCTGCGTCACCATGGTGCTCATCGCCCTTCCCGACGCTTGCACTGCGCAACGGTGTAGACGGAGGCATAAGTCGGTCACGACACACATCTCGTCCCACAGCGCATGGTCCATGGCGCCGTCCATCTCATCCTGGAGCTCAGCTTGATACGCCATCAACATGGACGAAGCGTTGAGCGCTCGCACTCCGAGGGCCACAGACTTGTATGCCTTGTCGGTCATAGATGACTGGAACCCATCCGTCTTCGACGGAAAACTGGGAGCGGAGGATGTCATGAGGGCTTTCTGGCCGGGGTGGAGGTGCTGAGCAACCAGCGGTTCCACAGGCGGCAGCTTGGATAGCCCCTTCTCTTCCATGCCCACGCAGTCCAACGTAGCTCCCCCTTGAACCGGGCTCTTTGACGAAAAGGGCTTCGGCCAGGTGCGGGTAGCCTCGTCATGACATTCGGGGAATAGAGGGAGTAGTTGCCTCTCCGTACTCTTCACCCTGGGCAGGCGCTTCCCTTCGTAACGAGAACTAGTCTTCTCAGGTGGAGCGCTAGGCCATGGAATCCCCAGCTTCTCGGCAGCACGCTTGCACACATCGTGAAGGCTCTTGCCGATAACAGGGGAACCCCCATCGTCGCCTCTCGCACCCTCGGTGCTTAGGTCGCCTGGGGTTTCGGGCATCGCAGCCCCTGAGGCCGGCAGGAACGGATCATCTTCGTCGTCGTACGAGAAGACGTTGTCCGACCCGTCGAGAGAATCCAGCTCGGCGTCGAGGGTGTTCTCGCAACCCTCGCGCAAAAGACTGAACTCTAGCAGCGGAGCCACTTCGTCCATCTGCACAGCCCAGTCCGCACTCGTGCTAGCCGAGGCGTCTTGGGTTTGACCGTCTGGTGTGGTGTGCTCTGCCAACATGGGGTCCTGGTCGGTCAAACTGACATGGCGAGCCAGTCGACGACGGAGACTTTTCATGGGCAGTCGAGCGCAGTGAGCACAAGAGCCTGTCGGGGTCAGCGCCTCTTCGGCATGTTTCAGCCCCAGGCAGTCGTTGCAGGAGAGGTGAGTATCCCTCGCGGAGATATTATTCCCGCACGAGCACACCCGCCCTGACATGGCTTCCTTCGTGGTGGGAGAGGAGGCCATGATTTACTAGCTTAACACTAATTGCAGTTTGGAGACTGGCCAATATCGTGTAAGATGATATAGCTTTTCAGCTAGGTGTAGCTTTGCAGCTGGGAGTGCTAGCTTTGCAGCTAAATTAGCTATGGCTAATGTTTGGGACAAACTAGCCTGTAGCTTAGAAGCTAGGTCAGCGAGCTCTAGTTTGGAGACTAGCGAGCTCGACTGAAGGTAACCACTGTTTGGGGACAGACTGGTTGTGATAGTTGTTTGGAGACAAGCCTATCTGTCGATTACCACCGAATAGGGACCAGCGCCCGGCGAGCGAGTTGTGAGCTCGACTCTGTGGACAGTTAGCGTAGACCCTGGTAGTATCAACGATGTTCGCTTCTGAGCGAGAAGAGGTAGTTGAATGACGATGGAGCGCACGGGCTGTGGTATATATAGGGGACCGCCCCTTGTGCGCCATTCGTCAGACGTGGCCAGCCAATCAGGGCTGGCGTAGTGAGAAAGTGCTTCTGAGGGTTACGCGGGGAGGCGTACCCCATATGTGAGATACCGAACGAATGCTTGAAAGAGAACTCTGTCTTCTGTGGTTTCTCTTCTGTCAAATGCAATCGTTTCTGATGGTGGAATCTCCCGAACTTGAAAATTAGAGGATTTCAACAAAATAAACCGCTCACAAAAAGTAAGGAAACTTGACGTTGGCCCATTATATCTCCCCTTTAGTAATACCAACCAGTAAAGTGTTTCATATCATTTTTATCGTTGATTTGTCACCTTTACAATGAGGTATAGCTTGTAAGCATAGGGCAATCATGGAATGAGCAACACAAGCAAACGTGTAAGTAGTGCCAACGAAAAATGTGCCAAAATGGCCTGTTATGCTATTGGAATTCACCTTTGTTACTTCAAGCATTGACGATTGCACTCTCCCACAGAAATGAGGAAAACAAAACATGTTAGGCATACATTTGTTCATTTTACACTCAGTGTCAGGGTCCTCAGTAGCGTGTAGAGGATCCATATGCAGCCACAACAGCTTGGCACCTTCTTCTCATGCAGGTCACCAACCTGGCTACATTCTGCTGTGGGGTGACATCTCCCTAACTCGAAAGACAGACCTTGTTATCATTAAAGGCAATCATCATGCAGTGAGATACCGGGATGAGATTCTGGAGCCAGTGGCAATTCCATATCTCCAGAATATGGGACCAATTGCCATCCTCCAGGATGACAATGCTCTCCCCCATAGAGCTGGGATCATCAGAGAGTACCTCCAGAATTTGGGAGTGGAGAGGATCTAATGGCCTGCCGTGAACACTTGTGGGATCAGCTTGGGCATGCTGTACGTGCCAGAGTCACCAACAAAACCAGGTTGGCTGACTTACAACAGATCCTTATCGAGGAATGGAATGCCATCCCACAGCAGAATGTAGTCAGGTTGGTGACCAGCATGAGAAGAAGGTGCCAAGCTGTTGTGGCTGCATATGGATCCTCTACACGCTACTGAGGACCCTGACACTGAGTATAAAATGAACAAATGTATGCCTAACATGTTTTGTTTTCCTCATTTCTGTGGGAGAGTGCAATCGTCAATGCTTGAAGTAACAAAGGTGAATTCCAACAGCATAACAGGCCATTTTGGCACATTTTTCGTTGGCACTACTTACACGTTTGCTTGTGTTGCTCAGTCCATGATTGCCCTATGCTTACAAGCTATACCTCATTGTAAAGGTGACACATCAACGATAAAAATGATATGAAACACTTTACTGGTTGGTATTACTAAAGGGGAGATATAATGGGCCAAAGTCAAGTTTCCTTACTTTTTGTGAGCAGTTTAGTTCCAAGAAGCTTATCTTATTACCAATCCAGCCAGGTTCCACATCAAAAGCATGCAGAAGAACCTGAAATAGAAACTATTTCTGCAACTGGGTAAACTATTGCTGCAAACTAGATTTGACAGTCCAGTGTAGGCTACTGTATGAATGACTCACAGGTTAATGGCTACTTCAGTATATACGACATAAGGTCCATCCTGCCGTGGCTCTCGTATAGAACATCTAATGGCAATGACTAATGGATCCCAGGACTGAAAGCCACTCGACAACCCTCCTCTCAGGCATGTGTTGCATTGGGGGGCAATGCAGTAGCAAGGGGGATAAATCCAATTTAGGTAGCAACCGATACCGGCCTAACCTAGTTTAGACATCGATGGATAGAGCCCAAAATAATGCAGGTGCCAAAAAGATGCCGCACGTTTCTCACTCTGGACCTACAGGCGAGAGGACACTTAACACGTTGGGCAGTTTTTTCAAAGGAGAATTTATAGGGGCATTGTGGCAACCTCCAGAAGCACAGAGAATGTTTTAGTCCGTCCAAAAAAATGAATGAATGAATCTCAATGTCTTGGGAGGATTTTAATTAAAAAATGAGTCCAGGGCATATAGGGAGCCAAATGTTGAGGACTCCTTGCATCAGCAGTTAGGAGAAGACTCTGGCAAACATACAAATGGGTTGGAGCTGCAAGGATTGGAATGGGGGAGTATAAGATGAATATCCAGATGAGGGGGTATGGAGATGAATATGTCACTGCCACACATACAGTGCCAGTTGTCTGTTTGCAGCTCATACTGTAGTTTAGCACAAAAAAACTGCCACTAAACAATCTTGGATAAACGTTGCCCAAAGTATAAAATAGAAAATGTTAGTAGTGCTGGAACAAATTAGCAAAATTAATTAAATAAATAGGCAACACATGTTGTGGGAAATTGTATATTGTTGTGAGTGTATCTTATGACACATGGGCATTGGGTAACAGTAGCATGCCATCTCACTGTGCTCTCCTAGCCTGGGTGTTCCCATCCTGCCTTGCGCGGTGATTTCATTCACGCTGCTAAGGCAGTCTGGAAACTACCGCCCTAATTTTTGCCTGAGATAAGGGACCAATCACAGAACAGGGGAGAAAGCAAGACCATGATGAGCTGAGCTATGCACTTGATAGACACACACGACAGAGACGCATTTGATAGACATCCGTGGCGCCCAATGAACGGATCTTGGCATTTTTTTTCAAATATGAGAAAATGAATGTCTGGTTGCCAAACCACGTCTCATTTGAGAAGAAAATAGATAAAAATGCTTCTCTGGGCAGCTGAGAAGGAGAAAAAATACTTTGGAACCCTGTACTGGGTACCAGTGCATCAGTAGCCCATCAGGGCCCATTGATTTCCTGATGATTCCAACAGCTCAGCAACAGCTTTCTGACCATCCCTGACTTCTGACCTGAGGAGGCAGGCAAAAAAATGCACATCAGCCTGCTTAGTGGCTCGCTGTGTAACCTAACTCTCGGGGGGGGACACCAGGGACAGTAGTAGCAGGGACTGGTATGAGCAGACATTAAGCCTGTGGTCCTGGATTTGTATCTCATGTCATGCGGATTGCAGTTGTAATAGTAAAGTAGTACTATTACCCAAATTGTGAGCGAAGTTTAGGGCGGCAAGTATAGGCCAGTGGGCTACAGTGCACAGCGTGTAAACATCACTCCCAGTCAATCAAAGATGCGATGATGGCGATGATATTACCATAGATACAGTAGCTTTTAGCTCGTTAGCACACCTGCTCCAAGTCTACAGTATATTGTTCTGTATCCCGATGGAAGAATGTTTGTGACAACACGGATTACATGGCACCTGTGCCACTGATGGACGAAATGTTTTCCTGTTTCTATAGGTTTGTGATGTATGTAATGGAAAGAGCAAAGATGGGCGGGACTATTCCAATTTCCCACCCTCAGCTGCAACTGTGATTGGGCTAAATGACGTTAGAGAGAAAAACAGAAGTTATGTGATGTTTGATAAATAATGCTTCATTTCCAGTAGGGGTGTGGCCTCATCTCTCCTGGGACAAAAAAATGGAGTGTCTGGGACTCTGCGTATTGATCTTGTGTGTTTACTTCAAATCGAACACAGGCACACACACACACGCACACGCACACGCACACGCACACGCACACGCACACACACACACACACACACACACATACAGAGGGCTTCAGGATTACTGGTAGGTTATTACTTCATGTATGGCAGCCACCAGCAGGAGCTGACCACAGCAGATTGCAGTAAAACGCAGTATAACACCCCAACACTAGAAAGGAGAGCGAAAGTTGGATTTCTGTCAGTGCATACAGTACAGTGTAACAGTATTTAGAGCCTACTGGAAATGGAGGAGGAGGAGGAGGGCGTAGAGAAAAGCCAGAAATAGAGGGGGTGTAAGAGCCAGTGGAGAAAGTGTCAGGAAAGAGAGAGAGAGAGAGAGAGAGAGAGAGAGAGAGAGAGAGTGAGTGAGAGAGAGCTGGAGAAAGGCTAGGCACGCTGCACTCTTCTACAGTACACGCATCTCTGGAAGGGAAACAAGCCTGCGGAGATTAAGATGGGGGCTGAGTGTTCTATATAAATTATTTATCTAAAGTACATGGCAGAAATGGAGGCATACTGTAGTGTAAGAAGCTCTCAAAGCCCAGTCTTTGTGACTTGAGCGAACAGGAAGCAATTACGATCGGATTCAGTGCAATTAGCAGCCAGCCAGGTCTGTACTGTAGGCTGCAGTCCGTGTCCAGTGGCTTTCAATGACAACCCGTCTGGAGTAATTGAAAAGTACACAAGCAGCACTGACATGGCCTCCTCCATGCCTGGACTCTCCTCTCCATCCTGTCCACAAACGGCTCTGCACGCTTGGGTGCGTTTGCTGCTGCTGCTGCTGCTTCTGCTGCTGCAAGAGTTTCACTGTAGCACTTTAGACATGTGACCATGCCCTCAGCAGAACATACTGTATCTCATGGTGAGATTTGGAGTAAAAAAAACAAACATTTGACATGTGCGCCACTATGTGATAACACATGCCACAAAGTAATTTTATACTCAACCTAAGATGCTGCTGAGACAACCCTCAAAGCCATGGTGTCACCATTATCCACATCTTACCACATCTTACTCTAAACTGCTGAACTCAACAAACATATTCAGTGGAACAGTGCAATGACTTTTCAAGCCTAACAGAACAGTTACAATCCAAACGTTTATGCTCAGCATTTGAAACATAAATCTGTTTTGAAATGAGACTTGGATCTAGGATTACAAAAGAGACAAGCAAGCAATCAATGTGAAATGTGAACTGTCTTAAAGTTGTAAAATACTTTCGAAATTCATCAAAATGTGATGTTTTGGCAGGTAAAACTGGCAGTGCGGTAACCGTAAAATCCATTGCAGTTTGTCGGGGGGGTAGGGGGCGTGGGACACCTTTGCGACAGCAATACTGTTAGATCAGGTGGAAAAGCCGAGCCCCCCCTTTCTTTTCAGTGGCTGCTCCTCCTGATAATGTAAAGTAATTCTGAGGGCTCCTGATTTTTTTTTTCTAATGGGGGAAGGAGTCGGTTCAGGGATGGTCAGTGCGTAAGAGCGCGCTGATCTACCAGAGGCCAGGCATAGGGTGTGTGTGACTGAAAGCAGACGCACCGTGTGCGACAGCGCAGCACGGGAGCTGACCAAGTGCTGAAACACTACGCGTATTTCATATGGGCTATAGCCTACACATGTTACCACTCAGGTGGTGATAAGTCTGAAATACACAGTGTCTTCAAAAATACCCAGAAATCAGATTAACCACTTCATAGCCGTTATACGACCTGTTCACAATTATTTGGGGGGTCTGATAACGTCATTCGAAAATGGTAGTCTACGCAAATGGAAAAAAAATGCGGTCTTCAAACACACATACGCTTGAAAATTTGCAACTTTTAAATGGTTAGAGATATACCCTTTAGGCTATTTATTCCGCCCTACACTTATCACATCTAAAAGGGGATATATGCGGCAAAGCAGATGGGCACGTCGACTGGTCAACAGCACGTCAAACTTTCACCACTGTGTGCGGTTAATGACTGCATCACTTCATTCATGATTCCCCCACATTAATGTCCGCATACAGCCGTCAGCTGCGTGTAATCATGCTCTATATGGGATGATCTCGTACTCACACATAAGCGTGGTATATGAACGCCCAGCCTCTCGGTCTCTCCAAAGCATTGTAGAGGAAATTCTGTAGTTTGCGATAGCCGGCATTCCTCTTATTGGCTCTCCCTTGTCTGGGTCTGCATAAGATGCTGGCCCGCTTGGTGGTCTCCGAACCCGCTATGAGTAGAGCACCGTCTCTACTGGTCTCGGCAGCGCCTGGGTCCAGTCCAACAAAGCCGACTTTTTTCTCCCCGCCTTCGGGTGGATAAACTCCGCCGTTGGCGGATTTTTTCACCATCGCGAAAGTCACGGAAATGCAGACGGGGAGGACTGAAACTCCTTATCCGGAGGAGGCATTACCGGACTGGGGTGTGTTCCTCAGTGCAGTTGTCGCTCGCTGTTCTCTACTGGAAAGCCAATTGAAATGCCCATGCGAAACTGCAATGGGTAGTCCTTTATCTGTGCGCCTATACCAGCTATCTGACAGGCGCTGTATTTTAATCCTTATACTCCAGCCAACATAAGGAAACTGCCAACACATATACGATTAAAAAAAAAACCTCTTCATTAATTAAATGGATTCCGCAGCCTCCCAAGTAATGTTGAGGCAACAGAAGCCTTGCATTTTCATTTCTTAGTTAGGCTATCAAAACACCAATGGATAATAATGTAACATAATTATCTAAATGTTGTTATTATTATCAAGAATAATAAAGGCATAGTTTCTTCTTAACAAGATGACAGTATAATCCTCCCAAGGATGCCAATATATAGAATATATATTCAGCACGAAATGTAGACCAATAACTAGAGAGAGCTGTAAGTGAGTAGGCTACACCCCTGTGCATGATTCAAAATTGCATCACCTAAAAGTAGGCTAATTGCATTTCTTGTAAGCTGATCAGTAGAATATTGACCCTCATGTAAATCTTAAACAGATAGCTTTATAATATATCCCAAACAAGAACTCATTGCAAAAAAAAAACACCTTTCACTGTTGAGATTCAAATATTTTTACTTAGGTTCCCCTTTTGCTCCACCACCTTGGACGGGATGGGTTACTCTACCTTTCTCTGTAAAATACTTAGGAGTCATGGTGGCAATGCATACTTGGCCAGGTAATAGTTAACACTTTTTTTTTTCTTGTGTGAACTCATGTGATGCTGCCATTGTACTTTGTATAATAACCATCCTTCATTATTAATCTTCTAAACTTCTGAAAGTACTGGGAGTCTTTCTGCCATACCCACATCTCTCCTCATGCAACTCCACATCCATGGCCTACTGGTTAGGGAATCGGACTTGTGACTCCAGACTGGTAGGAAAAATGTGAGTGGTGGGGGAGTGATTGAACCAGCACTCTGCTACATCTACATCCAAACAAGGCACCCAACCACTCCCCAGCCACCGAATGAAAGGCTACCCACTACTCTGGGTGTGTGCCCGTAATGAGCTCATTGCTCCAAGTCTGTGTTTGTGCGCTCTATCCACGGATAGGTGAAATGCAGAGGACACATTTCCTAGAGAACAATTAACTTGACTTAATATCGCCATCCTCCCATCTCTGTGCTCCACTATTGAGACTGTAGTAGTCCTGGCCAAGAACATGTTGGACACCGTCTGAGCTGAACACATTTGCCTTGGTCTTATCCAACCGATATTTATCAAGATTTGATCCATGTTTTTACACAGATTAATTGCAGTTCTGTGACAAAGAGCCGATGAAATCACTGACGTTTAAGTAATATTCCACAGGGATGTACTCATTTCTGTTATAGACTATACTATACATGTCCAAGAATATTGGTGAAAGAAAAAGAGTGTTTGGCAATGACTTCCTCCATTGAAGAACAGAAACTCCGAACCCTTGGAACAATAACGTTCGTCAAATGAGATGTTTATTATGGGGCCTCACCACATAGATTATCATTGCAAAGTAGCCGGTACAGGACAGATCTGAACCTTTTTCCAAACTGAAGGCCGTTGTCTGCATGAAACCCTTACATTAGGATATGCCCAATATATTAGACATTCTTTGAGATGGACTAACCTCCTAGACTTCACCTCAAGTTCGCAACTGATTGAAACCAGTGGATGAAAAGTAAGATGGATCAGTGGAAAGGGGAACCAGGGTAATGACCTGACTTCAAATGGGGGTTTGCAGGCTATTAAAAAAATGCAGTCTTTTATATGTGTACCTTTTTATTATGGATTTAAAGTGATGTATTATTAATTCAATCTTTGTTCTGCCAATCTTCAGGGACTGGTTTTGACAGCTTGCCTTGAGTGACAGGTGGCTTATGAAGTCATAATGTCTGCTGAGGATGAAGACATGTTGGTTCACAAGTATATGGTAACAAGTTTGAGTGTATATTGCAGTGATGATCTATGCAAAAGCTGCACTCGAGATGTTACTGACTAGCTGCTGCTGCTGCTCTAAGGTTATGATTTAATGATATTTGTAAACATCTGTGAGGGAAAACTGACAGGATTTCCAGAACATGAAGCACATCACTTCCAGTGGATTCCAGCAGCCTACTTCAATTACTTCCGCTAATAAAACGCTAAATGAATTAGACAAGCATGTACATGGAGATGATGTACTGTATATAGATTTTGAATCAAATGAGGTTTAACCAGAACTCCCCCTATCTGTACTGTAACTGACCTATATCTCCAATAGACGTGAAACTAATTGAGTCAGTATTTCTCGTCACCACTACTTCCTATCTTAAACTCCCAAGCTGCAGAGCAAACACCAAGCTGCCCACACTTACTGTAACTGGCAAAAATTCACTTCAGCTTGTACTGTATTACACACTGAGAGCCCGTCAACATGAAGTTATTTTTCAGCAAGCATCACTCTTGTCGATTCACAAGCAGAGCTAAGAGTACACAGTAGGAGGGAGGCCTGTGTCATCATGGGCATGCTGTACAGGCCAAAGCAATGACCTCACGGCTTTCCTATTTCTACTCATGCTGAAATTCCCAGAAAGAGAAGCGAGCGATCGGCAAGCTGAGGTCACAGAAACACGAGGCTCCAGAGAACATGTACAGTAGCACCTGAACACATCAGGACGATCTGAAAGGAGATATCTAAAACAATGCTGTCAGCGTGAGTCACCTGCATGCTTCATCTACTTGAGAACATCTCATTTCTTAAAATGTACAAGATGAATACAAAAGGGAATTAATGCTTTACATATTATAATCTCTTTTTAATATTATTAAAATTTAAATTATAGAACTGCCCTTCCTCATAAGCATTATACTGTATGGTAGTTGCTCTGCTATAGACATTGTTATGTACACATACACAAGAAAAATAAGAAAACTTCAATAAAATAATGCTACCGTCTACAGTTTATACTTCATGATCCCTTTGTTGTCATCTAACTCCAAAAATGTACAGTACATACAGTACAGGACATGTCTCAAACACTGGCGAGTGACAGAACCTCTTTGTGCTCTGAGACGGACACATAAATAGCATCAAAAGGAAATGAAATCGTGGACCTCATCCTGTCCTCTAGCATTATTAAAACAACTGTCAGGAAAGAACTTCAGGCTAAAAAGCTAAAAATATTACGAGTAAGATTCAACTGTTAAAAAAAAAAAAGAAAAAGCAATGGAAATAGACAAAACAGTTGGCCACAAGGGCATTCATAAGACTATAGCTTCAACCAGCTCAGTGATTAGCTTGTTTTCCCATTTTTTGTGTCATATTTTGTGTTGTGTTCCCTGAATTTCAGCAGTGGGTAAGTGACATATAGCACACTAAGTATTTAACTTCAACATAAATTAGCATTACTGTGGCTAACAGAATAAAAACCTCTCATAGACCACATATCCACGTCTAAAACACTCGGTGGTCATTGGTCCATAAACTGCTGTAGGACATTTAGGCTGGAATGTTTCAAGTTAATTCACTATTCCTGATATAATTGGACAATAAATACACTCTTGTTTTTTAAAAACGAGACAGTCCCCTCGCTGGGTGAATAGTGCAGAGTGCCACATGCTAAACTACAGTAATTGCACATTCTCCGTGTGTGAGGGGCGGAGAGGAGAGCAGGACGCCTCGGACATGCAGACACAGAGAAGAGTCCAGGCGTTCTGGTCAGACGCAGAGACCTGCAGATGCAGCGGGAGAGTTTCAGGCACAGCAGGGGTCCGGATTATTGTAGAGGAGTGAGAAATTACTGCACAGGGGCCAGTCTCTATCTAGCCACATGGGCAGAGTGAGGGGCTGAGGACTTCCTCAGGAGAGGGAGGGTTTGTCAGTGAAATCAGGCGAGGGGGGTTGGGGGGGGGGGTTTGTGGTGGTGGAGCAGTGACCCCACATCAGTGGCAGCCCTCCTGGGCATCCACTCACAGGACTGCCCTGGCCACGGGGAGAAGCTCCAGGTCCAGACGGGTCAGCAGGGGTCGCGAAAGGATTCCAGGAGAGGAGAGTATCAAGGTTCCAGTTCTGCCTGAGTCAGTGCCGGGAATTGTTCTGCCAAAGCCGTCCTCGCTATAACTGAGAGGTCTCTCTTGTCGCCTTGTCACTTCAAAACTGAAAGGGCTGTTTAAAAAGCAAAGTGAGCTAAAAATACTGATGGCGGCAGGTCTACAGATCTCCATCTGTAGGTGGGAGACACAGTCTGAAGAGCCTGGGGCAGGAGAGAGAATACACACCGTCAGATCTAAGACACTAGAACAAAATATACCACAGTTCCTCTGCAAGAGACTTCACCAGTAGCTCAGCGTTTAGTGTGCTTTATTTTAAGATTACTATTTTCACCCTAGTCTCATACACCACTGAGAAACAATGACAGAAAAACAAATGTAAAATGTAATCGGTGTATTCTCAACCTGGCCTTACAATGAAAACTGGCGGTCAAAAAATGTGTTTGGTGATGTTCTAAAAATGAAGCACCATATAAAACGCCTTTGCCTGTTGAGGCAAATGTAAATCAGAAAATTGTACATTCAGGACATCAATAAAATATTCAAGCCACCTCTCTCACTGCTGTGCTGTTTCATTGCACACACACACACACAGTTAGCGCTGAGGGTGTGTGTTATCTGTGGACAAGTTAGAGGGTGTGTGTTATCTGTGGACAAACCTTGGAGCAGTTGGAGGCATCTGGTCCATCACCTTCAGATTCTTTGCCGATATTTCCACTCTGGTGCCCTGTGAAGACAGAGGTAGTTAGAGCAGTGCATGCTGCCTTCACAGCGTAGTAGCCCATGGCTGGGCTGGGTTAGGGGGCTAGCTAAACTAGCTGAGTTTCCATTCAAATAAGGATTCCTGACTGGAAGCACATGAAATTCCCATACAATCTTCAATCTTTGATTCTCTTTACTTACATTTGTTGCATTTCTTCAAATGTGTTTCTCTAAATGTTACCCTGACAACCTTGTTTTTGTTTTTATCACTCAGCTGTTCTGAACTCTTCTGTTGATGAATGTAAATCTGGCTATTCATGGGTTTCATCAGGTCCCTTTCCACAGGTGTATTAATCAAGCACCATGCAGTCTGCATTCATAATCTAGGTCAAGTCAAGTCAAGTCAAGTTTATTTATATAGCGCATTTCATACACAGAGGTCATTCAATGTGCTTTACATAAACAAAAACCAAACAGGAATAGCAGATAAAAGCATAGATGGGCAAAGAGTAATAATAATAATAATAATAGTAGTAATAATAAAATAAAATAAAATAAATAGGTGCTTGATTTCATACACCTGGATGAACCCCGGATGAAACCCATGAATTGACATGTCGATAACACCTGTGGTGGTTGCTGTTGCGGACTGTGTGACGTTGCAGTTACCTGCTTGCGCATGATATCCATGGTCTGCATGAGGCAGCGCGGGATCAGTCCGTGGTTCCGTGCCAGGATTTGAGCCTGAGCCAAAGACACGCTCAGAGTGCACCTGTACATCATAAAGACAGACACATTATGAGAGTACACCTGTACACATCATAAACACAGACACATTCAGAGAGTGCACCAGTACAGCATACACACAGAAACACACTCAGTACACCTGTACAACATACACACAGACACGCTCAGAGTACACCTGTACATCATAAAGACAGACACATTCAGAGAGTGCACCTGTACAACAGACACACAGTGACATGCTCAGAGTACCCCCTGCACAACACACACACACACACACACACACACACACACACACACACACACACACACACACACACACACACACACACACACACACACACACATCCAGTCACAGTCACTGCACAAGCTTACACAGGATGGGGAGGAACTGAGAGGAGGATTACACTTGGCTCACTCGGTCTGTCTCTGTCAGCGGACCTCATTCACTTTGAATGGGCTAAAGCAAAGCGTTGGTAAACTGAATTGTAGGTCTGCTGTGTTGCGTTACTTGCAGCAAAAGTTGAGAAAAAAATTCAAACTTCCAAGCACCAACGTATGAGTCAGCCATGCATCAGTCAATCTGATTGCCGGCTAGTCTTGACAAACGGTAGGCGTTTATGTATAACTAGTTAGGCTTTTGACAATTAGATTTAGTATAAACTAGCAAGTAAAAAAATACAATCTAAAAATCCCATTCCTAAAAAACATGAAGAATAACAAATATGTAATATGGAGTTGTATGATGTGTATATACCAGCTAACTTATGTTAGCAAGCTAGCTACTCACAGCTTGCATGGCAAGATTGACCGCTAAACAACCCTTCTCAGTATACAATGCATGTCTTGCACTGACGGAAAGGGACCGTGTGGGCCTAGTGTTATGGGCCCATGAGTGGGTGAGCTGCCGCTGGTGTACACTAGGGGGCGCCACATGGGGCCGTACCTCTGCATGCCCGTGGCGCACATGGTGATGTGGCAGGAGCCCAGGCGGTTGCACAGCTCGGCGGACACCAGCAGCACGCTGACGCCGGACGGGTGGCTCCCCGAGCCGGCCTTCACGTTCACGTAGGTCTGCATCAGGCGACACAGGTCGTCCAGCGTGTTCAGCGGCCGCAGCAGCTGGACGGGACGAAACACAGCGCGGTCCGTTACAGTCAGACACACTTTAAACTTCAACTTAATTTCACTTATAGAGCGGCAAAACATTACACATGTCACATGGCACTTTACAGAGTGTTAAACATTCAGAGAGGGCCCATGAGTAACAGGGGCGAGGCAAAACTCCCTAGAATTGGAGATACTGTACATATAGGAAGAAACCTCAGACAGGTCCATCTGCCTAGGGTCAATTACAGTACAGTACAGTACAGTAAGGTCATCCATCCACTACTTATCAGTCAGAATAGAAATAAAAGACACACTGTACAAATGATGGGTACCGTTAATGAGTCAACATGTATTGGATAATGCACAACATGCCATGATTTGGTTATCATTACATCTGTCTGACTGCAAGATTATAGGCAGTGCAAAAACCTGATAAAACTGCATCTGATAATTACACAGGCCAGCTGAGCGACCGGAAAAGCGCTGTAATCATTTCTTCATTAGCCGTGTGAGTAAGACTGATTTACAGGGAGGAGTAAGCCCCTCATTTGCATTTAAATGGCTTGATTCAGCAAACAGAAACAGCGTCCCTCAGTGCAAATGTTGCGTAGCGTGTGTGAGTAATGCTGTAGCAATGTAGCTTCATACCTGATCAATCTTCATGGCAGTTTTGTGGGACTCGGTGGGGAGGTTGGATTTCTCAAGGTAAAATGCCCTACAGAAACATAACAAGACATTCCTATGTTAACAGTAATTATAACAAATATGCTATAAATATGCTATATATGCTAATATAAGTCCGTAACCATCATATCTTGGATAATTGAAGAGGCCGTGCTTGTGACAGAGGACTCAAGAGTGCTACCCTGGCCATACCTGAGCTTTCTGTAGTAGGCCTTGACCCTCTCTAGAGACAGACCGTTGGTCCGCTGTTGGAACTCCTCCATGGACACCGAGTCTGGCATGGCCACTCCCTCTGACTTCTCCATAGCTGCATAGATCCAGAGACATCATCACCACAACATGAACATTATGGACTCTACAGTTGCTCATGTTAGACAGAACATAATATTCACTCAAGACAGGTAGATGCGCTACACATTAACTGCCACTAGATGGAGCCACACAAATACATTCTGTCGACATGGATTTCTCAGGTCTTCAGTTATTTGCGTGTGTCAGTTATTTTAGGTGTTAAGAATGTCCCACACACAGACAAACAGCAGTCTTAAGTGGAGTTTCTATCTTCACAGCTCTGGATTCATTGGTGGAGGAACATGCTATAGCTAGACAGACAGACGAACTCACCGCGAGAAAACAGCACAGAGTGAAGCTTCAGGCTGCCGCCATTCTGCAGGCGAGAGGGCAGCTCATTGAAATGGCTGCTGTTCAGGAAGAATAACACTCTAATGGACTGCCTGTTGCCCTCCACCTCATAATACACTGGTGTGTCTAGGAGTGGAGAATGTGATAGCGAGGAGAGAAGGAGAGAGAGGGAGAGGGAAGGAGAGAGAGAGGAGAGGCAGAGAGAGAGGGAGAGAGAGATGGAGATAATAATGTTAGAGTTACATTAAAGACATACTTATGCAGTTTGCTGCAATGGACCACCAAAGTTGATGAGCTCAGGTATCCTTCAAACGCTTGAATAGAGGTATCGGTTGTACAATTATGTGTGCAATTTTTTGTGTCGACAAATGACTCGGGCTTCTCAGAGATTTCCCCATTCTTCTGTCTAGATCAGCAAGATGCTGTGTTGTGTGCAGCTGCAGTTTAGCTGGACAAGCAAAGGCTTTATTAATGTGTGTGTGTGTGTGTGTGTGTGTGTGTGTGTGTGTGTGTGTGTGTGTGTGTGTGTGTGTGTGTGTGTGTGTGTGTGTGTGTGTGTGTGTGTGTGTGTGTTGTGTGTGTTGTGTGTGTTGTGTGTGTTGTGTGTGTGTGTGTGTGTGTGTGTGTGTGAGATTATTAAAGCTGACGAGAGCCCTGGCACTTCCCGCTCCTCCAAAGGGGGGTACACACCGTGGCCTCCTGAGCCTCCTCCTAGAATAGCAAATCCCACTTTTCTCTTCTCTGTGGCCCCTCGACAGTAAACACAACAAAGGCCCCGGGGCCCGCGCGGCTATCTCCGCTCAGCATGCCTGTGCCGCTTGAAAGGGAGCGGAAGTGCACGCAGAAAGGGAAGTCTTCCAGGTCTTCCTGGCGGATTTAGAGAGAGAGGAGCTTTCGAGCAGCGCCGCTGTCGCGCGTGTTTGGGGTGGTGGGGCGCATCACGCCCTCAGTGCGCTGGGAGATGCACAATGACTCAGACACCAAAATAAAGCCGCTTTGGTTTAGTATTCATGTAATAGATCTCCCTTCCTGTCTATATCCACTTGTGTTTATTTGTCTGTGTGTGTGTGTGTGTGTGTGTGTGAGAGAGAGATAGAGAGAGAGAGAGAGACACTGAGTGTGTGTGTGTGTGTGTGTGTGTGAACGTGAGTGAGTGAGAGAAATAGATAGAGAGAGAGAGAGAGAGAGAGTGTGTGTGTGTGTGTGTGCGGCAGTGTTGTGCACGTTCACAGTCTTCAGTAACTAGTTCAAAGTTCAGTTCACACACGTGCAAAGTGAACTGTTCACGTTCATAGTTCACCATTTTTAATTTTGAACTAGTTCAAATTCAGTTCATTTGAATGAAAATCTGTTTCTGACGGATATAGGCTACAGCCACCTGTTGTTCTCATCTAATTGAGAATGTCCGTAAATTGGGCTTTATTTCGCTGGGCAGATACATTTCTTTTAGATCTATGGCAGATACCGACGCCTAATAAATGCGGCCGCGCATTTATTAATAATTAATAATAAATGCGTCAGCTGTACGTGCATGCCTGACATCAGAAGAGTAGTTTTTACACCGGGAGTATGGAGGAGGCTGCCTTGCTGCATTACCTGCAGCGAACTGTTCAGTGACATACTGTAGGACTCTTTGAACACGTTATGCATCCCTCTATCATCACTGACGAGTGCAGAATCTTTCCGCGATTGCATTCATATAGCAGCGGTTCTGTGTAGCCTACAATGCATCATGCGTAACGTGATCATGGGTAATGTAAGGTAGTGCAAAGCTGTAGGCCTAGTTTAGGAGTGGCGCCCGTGGGCAGTGAGTGTGACAACGACAGCCTGTTTCTAAATTACCAGCAGATAGTGTCACTCGACTTCTCAGGACAAAATAAATTCCATAACGTTTAATTGGACATCAACAGTGACGTTCGTCGTTCATTTCCCATAATCTGAGCGAATTCACGTTCAAATTCATTATTTACAAATGTGTTGCGTTCAGTTCAGCGTTCACAGAAAAATGAACGTGTTCAATGAACACGTTCTTTTGAACTCGTTCATGCACAACACTGGTGTGCGGATGTGGGAGAGTGAGACAGTGAGAGAGAGAGACAGACAGAGAGAGAAAGAGTGTGTGAGAGAGAGAGAGAGAGAGAGAGAGAGTATGTGTGTGAGAGTGTGAGAGAGAGAGAGAGAGATAGAGTGTGTGTGTGTGTGTGTGTGTGTGTGTGAGAGAGAGAAAGAGTGTGTGCTTTGCAGGCCATCACTTACTTGCCACCAGACATTCATCCCCTTGTTGTCTGAACACCACGGTGACTTTATCCAGGTCTGCCAGCGCAGCTTTGGTGTCCTCCAGCATGGTGCGCTCCTCCCTCTGCATAGAGACCAAGGAGGAAGGAGGAAGGGGAGGTGCGGGGAGGAGGAGGAAGAGGAGGGAGGAGAGGAGGTGCGGAGGATGTGAAGGAAAGAAAAGAAACGACACAGGGAGAGAGACAAATAGAAGGAGGGGAAGCATACAAATGAGGAAGGCAAGCAGGCGGGAGAGGAAGTGGAAGAAGAGCGAGGAGGAGGACAAACATATGGTCAGAAAAAATGAAGGAAGTCATCCCCCGCCTCATACTCTTCTCGTGTGTGTGTGTGTGTGTGTGTGTGTGTGTGTATATGTGTATATGTGTATGTGCATGTGCATGTGTGTGCGTGCGTGCGTGTGTGTACACATGATCAGGTCGTGCCCAGCCCAGCCCCGTCCGATCCCACCCGTTCCCCCGTGCGAGCCTCACCACGTGCGAGGAGAGCGTGGACTGGAAGTTGAAGAGGACGCCGATGGCGGCGATCTGCTCCAGCCACTTGCGGCTGACCTCCATGCTGTCCTCCTCGTACTCGCCGCTGTGGTTGTAGCGCAGCGTCAGCGCCGCCTGCAGCTGCTCCGCCAGCGCCACCAGCGCCGCCACCAGCGCCTGGCACAGGATGGCATCGCGCCGCAGCTGCAGATCCGTGTCTGGGGGAGGGAGGGAGGGAGGGATAGAGAGAGAGAGAGAGAGAGAGAGAGAGAACAAAAGAAATAACAGTACATTGCATTTACATGCAATATAATAATATGGTATGAGAATAAATATAAGGTATAAATATACAGTAAGCCTATAAATATACGGTAACATAAGATCATGGTATGCCCTCTAGGCCCCATAGCTTTATCCCACTCTGCACGCTGCATTATCAGCATATAGATGTATATGTATATGTATGTACTGTATATGTGTATGTGTATGTGTATGTGTATGTGTATATGTATGTACTGTATATGTGTATGTGTATGTGTATGTGTATGTGTATGGGACTGGTGATTGTCTTACCTGTACACTTCAGCAGGGCCAAGAGGAGCTGATTCTTCCCCTCTGCGAGGGAGACAAACACAGAGAGGAGAAGTGAGGAGGAGCACAACACAGAGAGGAGAAGTGAGGAGGAGCACAACACAGAGAGGAGAAGTGAGGAGGACACGTCGACAGGGGCAGGAGGAGCACAACACAGGGACGAGGAGCAGCCAGGGAGCTCACTCTGACCTCCAAAGGGGGGGAGGGAGGGGGGGGGGCATTCAGGAGGGCCAAAGGAGACCATTCACATATGGTGTGTGCACACTGCTCCAACACAACACCACCCAACAGTTGGGCCTGTGTGCACGGTTGTTGTTGGATGGAGTTGTTACGAGTTTGCCCAAAAGTCATTCTTCTTAATTGCTGTCTAGGCAGTAGATGGAGCTGGACATTGGTTTTCTGAATATTTGAAGGCTATGTCCAGTCTACACATGGCTGGGTAATTTTAAATACAGACATTTTTGTAAGGATTTTGGAAAACTTTGGTCGCTGACCACCAGTCAATGGAGGTTTTTAAAAACTCCATTTCAGTGTCTGTGTGACGTGACCTGTCTGAAATGTTGTTTCAAATGTTGTCAAGCCTGCAAGACTGGCCAGCATTTCTGATAAATGTGTCCTTAACAGCTGTTTTTTACGTATCCGCGTGGACAGAAATATGAAGAGTAAAAATATCCATTTTTTAAAAACGGCCACATTTAGAATGTTGGGGATTGTTGGCCATTATTTGGGCAGTGCACTTAAGCACTTAACCAGGGGGAACAGAATTCAGAATTCTTACCCTCAACGGAGCGTTGCAGGCTGTCCACCAGCGTCCGAATGGAGTTGGGCAGGTTCCAGGGGTCCTCCTGGATGTTCTTGTGGATAATGTACCGACACCGCGCCGTCCAGTCATCTGTTTGTCGGAATTCTGCACGCCGGCACCCCAGCACACACGCACAGAGAGCCATTATACACACCTCACAAGTGCTATTCATACATTTAATTACACGTGTGTCTGTGGGTGCGCGTGTTCTGAGTGTCTGTGCATGCGTCTGTGCATATGCGTATGTGTACACAACAGACCCTTTACTGATTGTGGTTAGTGTAAGCACTTAATTGCTTCCTATGAGAGGGCCTCTCTTGTAAACATTCTCTTTACTCGCCCCGACCCGCCGTAACTGAGACTGAGCACACAGACACGTCGTCACGGCGAGACTAGAAGAGTCCTCGACTTTCTCCATATCCTCACCTCCATCTCCATTCAGCACACACACACACACACACACACCACACACCACACACACACACTCCTCACTCCATATCCTCACCTCCATCTCTATTCAGCTCAATTAAACACAAGCCCATACACCGTCGCATGAGGCACCACCCTGACACACACACACACACACACCACACACACACCACACACACTACACACACACACACATGGCTTACCTGGCTGGTCAGCATAAAAGTGCTTGGTCTCCTCGCAGGCCTTGGTCATGACTGGCCCTTTGAAAAGGCTGTTAATGGAGTCCACCTGTAGATCAAGAGAGTTAGAGTTCCATAGTGCCTTCCATCAAAGCCGGACAAATGGAGCCTCTAAAGGGACTACAGCCAGACGCTAGGATTCTTTGTACTTTATGCATAAGCGACCTGGATAGACATCATGTTGTAGATAGATAGATAGATAGACTGAATTAATACATTTCATGATTTTTTCACAAAAAAACTGTGACAGATAGGAAAAGAAATAGAAAAGGAATACAGAGAAGTAGAAAACTGAAAGAAAAACACAATGAAAGAAAGCTGAGAGGTAGAGTCTGTCAGAAAGGCTGGGGAAAGTCCACCTGGTTGAACAGGTGCTCCAGACACCCGTGGAGTTTGTCTTGCTTGTCGACAGGAATCCTCATGTCACAGGGAAGCTCGTCACCTGTAAACACACACAAACACACACGCGGTCACGCTCCATCATCTGAATGGCGCGTTTATGAGGGTGTGTGTGTAGGAGAGACAGGTTTATAGGAATCTCACCTGAGCCCATCTCGTCGCTGCCCAGGTAGGAGCTGTTACTGCGGACACTTGTGTAGGACAGGACGGAGTCACGGTTGCTGTTGCATTCACTGGAGGATTTAATAGGACACACACACACACACACACACGCACGCACGCACGCACGCACACAACAAAATAAATGGTAAATTATTTACATACCCATAAAAACAAATTCTCTTCCCTCTTATCACTTCCCCTTTTGGCCTTTGCCAGTTTCTAGATAACCAGTTTAAAAATAAACAAATTATTCGGTTTTTACGTTGAGGATGGGCATAGGTGGTATTTTCCCGCTCTGTCTCTCTCGGTCTCCCTTTCACACGTACACGCACAGCATTTCCAGATAAACTGTCACTCAGGCTTTCCAATAAAGCCCAATTATGTAAACAAGGGGCTCTCAGCTGCTAGCTTGTTTTTTTCCCCCTCTCTCTCTCCCTCTCTTTCTCTCCCTCTCTCTCTCTCTCTCAGGTGGAGATTCCACAGCATCATCACAGACTCATTCATGCAGCAGACGGGCACAGCCAATCCTGAAGCCTTGGCCCAAATATCTCTTTCTTTAGCACCGTGCATCAGTAAACATACCACACACACACACACACACACACACTTAGCAGTGGGTTTGTGTGTGTGTGTGTGTGTGTGTGTGTGTGTGTGTGTGTGTGTGTGTGTGTGTGTGTGTGTGTGATGGTGGTGGGAGACACATGGGACAGTAGTGAGTGTGTGTGTGTGTTTATGTGTGTGTGTGTGTGTTGGGTGATGGTGGAGGTTGGGGAAAGGAGACAGCTGGGCCACAGGAATGCAACGGCACGCACCAGAGAGGAAACAATGGAGGAAGTGTTCGACATGACCCAACTGAGCTCCTCATTCAGTCAAGAAACACACACACACACACACACACACACACACACACACACACACACACACACACACTTAGGAAACACACTGATGGAAACTTAGTCATTTATTCACACCCTGTTTGACTCACAAACTCACGCCTATGAATGAACGCACACACACACACACACACACACACACACACACACACACACACACCTCTTCTACATGTTGCCCCAGGGGATGTAAAATCCACTGCGCGTTAGGAGGGGTTGTTGAAAAGGCGGGATATAAAAAGGAAAAAGAAAAGACAATTTTGGACTCCTGGTGCTGCGTCCTGCCTCCCTCCCTCACTGCTGAAGGCTTTTTTTGGGGAGGGTGAGCGCATTAAAGCACCAGAGGCCACCCAGAGCTTAAAATATCATCTGCTGGGCCCAAAACACCGCCCGGTCCCCAGCTCCGCTCCGCACGAGGAAAACAGGGCTTTCCATGACCATAATAATTCTAGGGTAAACACGCTGCTCCCCAGTCTGAACTTGAGACGGCTGTTTTTGGTCCACCAGGAGGAGGAGGAGGAGGAGGAAGAGGAGGAGGAGGAGGAGGGTGGGACGCTCAAGACCGATTGGAGCGAGGGAAGAGGGAACAGAGAAGAGAGAAGAGGAGCCTGGGTTCACTGGGGCGTCCTGCGGTAGTGGTGGCAAGTTGGGCAGGGAGGAGGAGGAAGAGAGAGAGAGAGAGAGAGAAAGAGGGAGAGTGAGAGAGAGAAAGAGGGAGAGCGAGGACCCTTACGTAATCTCCAGCGGGAGATCTGGCAGCGTTCCCTTGGCCCTCCCCTGGCCCTCCTCTGCCCCGCTCCCCTCCTCCCTCCTGGGAAGCGGCTGCCAGATATAGTGACACCACAGGCCGGGGGCGGTTAGCGCCCCCCCGGGGGTGCCAGCGATAACCGCCAACCGCTAACCGGCAGGCCCGGAACACGGGGGCCCGGTAGGCTGGACTGCCGCTCTCTGTGCCGGGGAGGCGGCCGGATGTGGAGGGTGTGAAGAGAACACGCCCTGAGGGGGCCACACAACACCTCCTCTCCTCTCTTCTTCTCTCTTTCTTCCTCTCCCTCCCTCTCTCTCTCTCTCTCTCTCTCTCTCGCTCCGCTTTTGTACTCTTCTTTACCTCCAAAATCACCCCTCCCTTCACAACTTTTCCAGCTGAACGGCAAAACTCCTCGACCGTGATTAATCTCATTTTAATTTCTCATACACACCACTTCAGACAGCATTCCTGAGAGGTGTGAAGGCAAGTGCGCAATATCAAGTGTGAATGTGTGTATGTGTGTGTGTGTGTGTGTGTGTGTGTGTGTGTGTGTGTGTGTTGCTGCTGCTGTTCCCAGTGGGTAGCTGCCGATGACCTTGTAATCCAAGCCGCAGCTCTCCCGCTCTGGGTGCGTGACAGAGCGTTCCCTGTCTCCGGCGTTATGGATCCACTTAGGACACATGAGGAGTTTGTTAGAACACAGAGGCAGGACCTTTGTACAGGCAGAGGCAGGGTACCGCACAGAGTACTGCCTGTTCTGGTCCGACGGGATCCGGGGGAACAGAGCCAGCCAGCTGGGATCAGAGCCTTGCACCGGCTGCAGCGCAACGCCACATGCTACTTGCTTACTGCTGCTACAGGCAGATCTGGGGTCAGCTCAGGAGCTGGTGAACACATTTCTAGCTGAAGACGAGCCTGTTGTGGCATGATATCAAACTGGCGTAGATAAGCGTGTGCTATCAGCCGTACCAGGTTTAAGAAAGAAGGAAGTTTCCTACACTCACGATCAAAGGACCAACGAATGTACTATGAGAGTACGATATGAAGAAACAATAAAAAAGATGTCAGCACACAAATTTATCTTTACCTCCAAAATCACCTTTAGGTCCATGTAGGCAGGACTAACTAACTGACCCACCTGTACGAGTCTCTGTAGCTCTAACTAACTGACCCACCTGTACGAGTCTCTGTAGCTCTAACTAACTGACCCACCTGTACGAGTCTCTGTAAGTCTAACTAACTGACCCACCTGTACGAGTCTCTGTAGCCCATGGTGTCGTGGGTGCTCTAACTAACTGACCCACCTGTACGAGTCTCTGTAGCCCATGGTGTCGTGGGTGCTCTAACTAACTGACCCACCTGTACGAGTCTCTGTAGCCCATGGTGTCGTGGGTGCTCTAACTAACTGACCCACCTGTACGAGTCTCTGTAGCCCATGGTGTCGTGGGTGCTCTAACTCAGTGTTTTTCAACCTTTTTTGAGCCAAGGCACACTTTTTTCCTTGAAAAAATCCTGAGGCACACCACCAGTCGAAAATGTTAAATAAAATGAAATTTTATGGAAAATTAAATTAAATAAAAATCTGTAGCCCGCATTAATGATATCAAGTCATTCTTGTCAAAGTGTCTTGAATAGGAATCAAATGAACACAAAGACAATTATTTATATTCACTCTTTTTTAGACCACTTAGGTGAAATTGGATAATTTCCCACGGCACACCTAACAATGTGCCACGGCACAGTGGTTGAAAAACACTGCTCTAACTAACTGACCCACCTGTACGAGTCTCTGTAGCTCTGACTAACTGACCCACCTGTACGAGTCTCTGTAGCTCCAACTAACTGACCCACCTGTACGAGTCTCTGTAGCTCTGACTAACTGACCCACCTGTACGAGTCTCTGTAGCTCTAACTAACTGACCCACCTGTACGAGTCTCTGTAGCTCTAACTAACTGACCCACCTGTACGAGTGGTCTGTAGCTCCAACTAACTGACCCACCTGTACGAGTCTCTGTAGCCCATGGTGTCGTGGGTGCTCACCTGTACGAGTCTCTGTAGCTCTAACTAACTGACCCACCTGTACGAGTCTATGGAGCTCTAACTAACTGACCCACCTGTACGAGTCTCGTAGCTCTGACTAACTGACCCACCTGTACGAGTCTCTGGAGCTCTAACTAACTGACCCACCTGTACGAGTGGTCTGTAGCTCTAACTAACTGACCCACCTGTACGAGTCTCGTAGCTCTAACTAACTGACCCACCTGTACGAGTCTCTGTAGCTCATGGTGTCGTGGCCCGAGTCCTCCTGCTCGTCCTCGTTGACCTTGAAGCAGACGCGCTTCCCCCCCGACTCCACCCGCTCCAGCTCCGAGTCCTCCAGGATGGTCTGGGTGGTGTGGTCGTAGGCGGGGGGGTCTCCCTCCTGGGGCTGGGTGGGCTCCGTGATGGAGGACAGCAGCCTGGAACAGCAGGGGGAGAAGGAGGAGGAGGAGGAGGAGGAGGAGAGCACAATGGAGTCATGAGGAGGCCACTAGGGGGCTACTGAGCAATATCAGGCATATAGGTGTTCAGTCGCTTCACTCACACACACACACACACACACACACACACACACACACACACACACACACACACACACACACACACACACACACACACACACACACACACACACACACACACACACACACACACACACACACACACACACACACACACACACACACACACACACACACACACACACACACACACACACACTTTCTCTTACTACTGCCAAGCCCCAGTGCGTAAATTTGCATACTGTCAACTGTCAGTGTGTGTGTGTGTGTGTGTGTGTGTGTGTGTGTGTGTGTGTGTGTGTGTGTGTGTGTGTGTGTGTGTGTGTGTGTGTGTGTGCGCGTGTGTGCTTTTGTCATTTTCAGCTACTAGTAAATCAGCATGAAGTACTTTGCCCCTCTGACCGGAGGAGAGCGTGGGTCACTTACACATCGATCTGCGTGACGTACTGCCTCATCTCGCGCACGGCCACGTCCAGCCGGTTGTAGAGGTTGAGGTAGGCGTCCTGGCTCTCCGTGTCCTCCTGCTTGAGCAGGAAGCTGAGGCCGCCCTCGCCGTGGCCGTAGCCGCCGTACGGGTTGCCCTCGCCGCAGCTCAGGCTCTCGTCGAAGCTCTCGCCCTCCTCCTCCTCGTTCAGGCCCCAGCTGCGCCAGGACGGCGCGCCCATGGAGGTGACGCAGTGCACCGTGTGGGACATGGGGTTGATGTTCACTGCAGCGGGGGAGGGAGGGAACAACAGCAGTGAGCTTTGGGAGAAACGCGACACCATTAAAGGTGCAAACCGTGAATTCTGGCTAAAGGTTGTTTATGATCAAACAGTGGTCCAAACCACTTGGTTGATGTTCACTGCAGCAGGGGAGGGAGGGAACACAGCAGTGAGCTTTGGGAGAAACGCGACACCGTTAAAGGTGCAGTTTGCGAATTCTGGCTAAAGGTTGTTTATGATTAAGGTTGATAAGGCTGTGACCGCTTAAGGCTCGGTCCAAACCACTTGGTTGATGTTCACTGCAGCAGGGCCAGGGAGGGGACACAGCAATGAGCTTTGGGGGAAAGACATCACCACATACTGTATTCATTCCTTTATTCTTACACATACATTTCTTTTTTTACTGTTTTTTATGTTATTGTTGGGTGTTGTACTTGAGTGCAAAGATTAACCAGAGTCAAATTCCTTGTTTGTTAAGGCAAACCTGGCCAATAAAGCTGATTCTGATTCTAATTCTGACCATTAAAAGGTTCACAAATTCTGGCTAAAATCTGGCTTGTTTATGTTGAAGGCTGACAGGCTGGAACTGCTTTAGGCTCTCAGTCCGAACCACTTTGTTTGTTCCCAATTCAAACAATCAGGAGTTTCTATGAAGGCACACACTGAAAGGATAGTCGGAGGACCGTGAGGAGAAACTGAAGTGAACTGGATTAGAATCATGAACTACACCTTTAAGTGGTAAGGAGGATAAACAGTGTGATAAACCCAGCAGATTGACAGAAGCCTGTTCTTCAAACAGCCATTAGTTCAGCACCACTGATACACACGTGTGATGCACACGGCTGGCTCTTGCAAATGTCAACTCATCACATCGCCACGGCCCGGCTCCGTACGCCAAAGAGGGGGAGGGAGCGACCACTCGGCAGGAATCTCACCGTTACCGGCGCAACTGCCGAGCAGATGTGAGACAGACCGCAGCCGCAGTCGCACAAAGGAACGTTCCGGAACAATACACCACGCTGCCGTGCTCCGTACAGGCCTCGCCACCCAGGCGAGACGGCGAGACGCAGGGATCAGATGTCAGGCGCTCGTGGCGCTCGTGGCTTTTTAAACGGACCAGCAGATGGGAGCGACAAGCGTACCTGCCACACGCTCCACTCACCTTTCACTCCGTCGACTCGAGGGACAGTCGACCTCAACCGAGCACCTCTGACAATTACTAACAATCATCATGTGTGTGAGCTGGAAAGGCTAGCGTAGCCTTGAGTTACATCTGGGGCTAAATAACAAAGTGTTTATCACGGCAGAAAATTACACTAACGACAAAAACCAGGAGCAGGGTGATGAAGTCTCTCATGACAGTAATCTGGTCCCCATGGGGATGTGTAGAGGTGGGCAGAGGGGGGGGGGGGGGGGTTGTGTTGGGGTGGGGGGGGGGGGGTGTTGACATGACATCACTCCAGCCACAGAGTGCCTAATGCTGGCGAGATGGAGTCGTGAGATGGAGCCGATTAGCCCAAAGTCTTTAAGAGGGGGCTAATTTACTGAGCCCTGGGTTTATGGCACTTTTCCCAGCAACATATGGCTTACACAGCAGCGCCAAAGCGGCTGTTTACGCGTTTAAATAATTATGAGGGGGGGAAACAAGCTCAAACGGCTCTTTTGTTAAGAGCATTATGGGCCTAATTGCAGCCCCACCCAGCAGTCGGGCTGTGGGGCTCCAGGGCCAAAAAACAACCACATCAGAGCCGGACCCACAAGCAGAGTTCATCGATAAACCAATTCAGCGGCGTGTATTTCTGTCAGCGCTCGACATGATCAGATGACGACGGCGGGGGCATTCATTTCACATTAAGGCCTATCAGCTGGAAGAGATCTAAACATGAGCGCTTTCACCACAGCACAGACTCTGAGTCAAGACAGAGTAGCACACAGCATACTTGCTGCAGTTAAAAACGCATAAACATTGTTAACATTACTGTACACTACAGTACTGGCGATGCACATAGTGCGACTGCCCATCCCCCCCCCCACACACACACACAAACAAAAGCAGTAACCACGAGAGTGGGCAACAAAACACGGACTGATAAATTATTAACTTCTGGACATAATCACAACGGCCGCCTCTCCATCTGTCTCTCCATACTGCGGCTCCTGCTTGACTGAGAGCAGCACACAGTTCTGATCAGTGCTGTGAGGAGGAGGAGGAGGAGGAGGAGGAGGAGGAGGAGGAG